>NC_132928.1:32238721-32569554 GCF_047675955.1 Chlorocebus sabaeus | reverse complement strand
TTGGGAGAAGAGAGATATAATTCAGACCGCAACACTGCCTATTGTATGCCTAATGACTATTTACCGGAGAAAATAGGCTTGTTGTCATGCTGGCTAATTTGGAAGAGGAAAGAGGTATAAAAGGCCTTAATAGGTCTGCCATTTATTTTTGAAATAGCAATGTGGGAGGCGGAGGCAGGCTGATCACCTGAGATCGGGAGTCCGAGACCAGCCTGACCAACATGGCAAAACTCTATCTCTACTAAAAACACAAAAAAATCAGCTGGGTGTGGTGGCTGATGCCTGTAGTCCCAGCTACTCTGGAGGCTGAGGCAGGAGAATCACTTGAACTTGGGAGGTGGAGGTTGCAGTGAGCTGAGATCGTGCCACTGCACTCTAGCTTGGGTGACACAGCAAGACTCCATCTCAAAAAAAAAAAAAAAAAAAAAAAAAAAAGGAATAATATGCTTTAAAATTTTTGCTTTAAAAATCCTCTTCTCTACTACTATACCAAGGATGTCAAGCATGAATGAAAAATCATAAAATATTTAAAGTTACTGTACAGTGCATTTAGGGTATTATGATAGTTCTGGCAATCCCACTGCATACCCGTGGTCAGAGCCCTCATTTGTTTCCTCTAGCACCCGTTCCAAATCTTCACCACTGTCTTCCAAGTTGTACCTTCATGTCTTTCGCCTGCCTGTCAGTAGACATTATATCCCATATTACAGAAAATAAAAATCTACTATCAAACCCTTTGCCTCACCCTATCCTCCCAATCCTCAAACTCCTATTTATCTCTTAAGACCCAATGTAAATATTAGCCATCACTTCTGTGAATGCTATTCCACAGAATACCAATCAGAATCCCTAATGTTTATTCCTGCACTTTGTACCTGAGTTGATTGTACCATTTGTCACATTATAGCAATTATTTTTTTCATATCTGCAATTTTTTTTTTCATGTCTTCTGCTAGATAGGACCGTCCTCACATTAAATTGTATGTGTGTTTAAATAACTATGGATGTCTTCTGACAGTTAATTGCATTACCCGTTTGGACACATCCAGTAATAGAAATGTGACCATAGATATTACATTTTTGGGCAGCTTCTACTAGATGACCTCTTTTCCCATTTTCACTTCTGGGTGTTAGTGTTCTGTTTTTTCTGCTTTCTACCTCGCTATTTTAGAGATTAATTTTTACATCTGGAAATATGTGGCAAATAAAGAGAAAGTATCCTTGCAAAGCTGCCAGATTGGGGTAATTAGGTCTAATAATTCCCAATAAGAAAAGTTATTTATTGTAATAAGGAATTTAAAATGTATAATATATATTTTTAAATAATAAATTTAAAAGATATAGTCATTTACAAACTAATACAAAACAAGATTTATTCAGGTGGAATATATTAAAGATTGCTGAAAATAGCACTGATTTAAAAGACAGTATTTATTTTAAAAATAGGACTCAGGAAAAAAATTTGATATGACCACAGGAATTTTATCAGAGCTAATAGAGAGTAAAGCTGATAAAGACATGGCATTTTGTGAGTATTAAATTTAAAAATTTACCTTCGCATACAGGAGATTCTGGGTACCAACCAAAGTTATAGCATTGAATTAAATCAGATCCACTTAGATAATAATTTTCATGACAGAAAAACTGAATGACATCTCCTTCTTCATAGGTTTGCTTTACAGGATGAAAATAACCATTTTCAATTAATCTTAAAGAAGGGCACTTTAATTCTACAAATAAAAGAATGAAGAAAATTACAAACAAATATTTTTTCTGCTACAACAAAATTCACTATTTACATGACATATCTAGAATAAAAATTAAATTTGCAAAAAGCTTATGAATTCATTTTATATATTTGTTAAATATCATTAAGCGTATTCTAATTTAATCCTGTGAGCTAAAATGAATTTTTTCTACTCGGGAGCTTTCAATTGTCAAAGACTGCTATCAACATAATTAAAAATAAAGGCAAAAAAAGTATGAAAAGATGAAATATAATTAGCATGACAACTTATATACACTTCTCTACGAGAAAAAGCTTTCAAAGTGAGAGTAGATTTTATTCCAAATGAGAACCTACTGGTACATTTTGGTGTGAGAGACCATCCGTATGTGAGACATTCTACCTCCTCTGTCTTCTTTCCTCCGGCTGTGTAGTAGCCAGTAGCACATTCGTATTGTACTTTGTCCTTCACTTTGAATGTTTTCTGTGTTGTGGAATAATTTCCATTATATAATTCAGGAGCCAAACATGTTTCTAAAATTATAAAAATTATTTATTTTATAAATCTTTTTAATAACCTAGAATATAAAAAAATATCAAAATGTGTTTTAACAGATCTTAAGAATATATGGTAAAATCAACTCTTAGTAAAATTGAAAAATAGCCCCAATTTTTCTTTGCCTCTATTCTCTTTTTTCATACACCTTGTGACCTAACCCTACCAGCTTTCTGTTCTTAAAATTCTGGTCTACAAGTGCTTGACCAAAGGCCAAATTCAACTGAAGGCTTGTGCAGTAGCAATTGTGAAGTATGTGCTATCTATGCATTTTTACAGTTTAAACAACTTACTAACAAAGTATACATATATTTAAATTATTGAACTATTTTTAAGTATATCTGGCATTGGTTCACAACATAAAATAATGTACATGATCTTAAATTCTTCTGTAATAAAGGAAATAGTGACATATAAAGGAAAAGCTTCTTTTATTTTATTCCATTCCAATTCCTTTAATTGGTGCAAAGTAAGAACTATTGGTGTAGGTGTGTTGTAGGGATTGAGAACATTTGGATTAAGGAATCACCTAGTACTTGAAAAAAGTAATATCAACTTCCTGCATTGCAGACATAATGAAAAATAAATTCTATTAAATAATAGATATCAATATAAGCTTCAATATATTCAATATAAGCTTGACAAGCTCTTATCTTCAGTTTTAGGAAATGATTCTTATACCATGTTCTTTCCTACAGGTTGGTTGAGAAGACCATCCATCAGAGAGACATTGAACCACTTCTTCATCCTTCCCTCCAGTGGTTTTGTACCCTGAAGCGCAACCATAACTCATGTTCTCTTGAATTTTATACAATAACTTTACATCAGAGATGTAACCATTACTCAGGTCAGGCTTAGTGCATTTTTCTATGGGGAAAAAAAATTGTTTGTTTAACTTAATGATGAAACTAAGCTTGTTTTTTATTAAATTGTAAAATTAAGCCAAAAGTATAATGTTATTACTAGCAATTTCATTTTGGAAATATCTGCATAATTTTTTTGAAATAATCTGCATAATTTTTGAAAATTAACACTGACTTTCTTTGTATTTAGTATTTTTAGTTCTTATAGTAATTTATACCCCTACCAGATCTACTTCTAGGTAGGTTTACTAGATATATCAATAGCAATAACCATATTCAACATCCTCTTTTAAATGAAACTGGCTCAACCAAAGCCCCTTACTCTGGATCACCTGCCCTAGCGAAAGATCACAGATAGTTTGATGATCGTGTAGCCTGACATAAAACAATGAAATGAGTCAATTAGATTGCCTTCTCACAAATTTGAACTCAAACTTTCAATTCAAAATTGAAAAACACGTTTTTCAATGGGTATCATGAGAGAAGTTGGCACACAAAGGAGAGATGAGTCTTACAAATGATAAAGCATTAGAGTAGCAATCTTGCCCTTCCAGAGGCCAGCGTTTCAAGCACTTTTCTGGCATCCTATGCTTAATTATCAAAATAAGTTTCTTGTTACTTAAAGTAAATTACATCTCTTTGCCTTGCAATGTGATAAATAATGTCAGTTATTACCCTATTCCCTTCAACAGAGTATTATTAAAAACAGATAAAGAAAATAACATTTTCATGTAAAAGCATTCTTTACTGGATTTCAAATTACGCCTTCATGTTGTAGAAAGACAGATGACTAGTGATTTTGTTCTTATCTACTAAAAGGTTTAACCGCTTTCTGTTTTTATTGGACCTCTATTTTTATATACGAATTTCTTTGAGTATTGCAACGTTGAGTGACAGACACATCCAGCTGACTTACTGAAGCACCTTGGCTCTGGAGACCAGCCTTCTGTTGTACACGTGGTTCGCTCTTCTTGTCTTCCACTTTCAGTGGTATAACCAGCCAAGCAGAAAAATGACAATTTTTGGTCTATGCTCATTGGAAAGTAATAGCTTTTAAAAATATAGTAATATTGGGCAATTCTTCCATTTTCCACATGAGGAAAACCACAGGGTTTCTCTGAAATGAGTAAATGTCAAGCTGAAAATGGAAAAAGAAATCTAAAAACATAAATTTGTAATCAGGTGACAACATAAACTAAACGTTTTTAGAGACACTTCAACTAGGACTTATTTTTCTTACTTAAATTTTCAAGGTACTTTTGTGATAATTCGAGCAGTCCTTTTATCATAATTGATCTGCAAATGACTTTAAACATCCAACAGTCATGGTAAAACTTAGCAGACCACTTTCTCAGAGAAGCTTTGCCTAATTTCGTAGAACAGTACTTTCTTTTTTCTTCCTAGAGACAGAGTCTGCCTCAGTTTTCCAGGCTTCAGTACAGTGCTGAAATATAGCTCACTGCCACCAGGAGCTCCTGGGCTTAAGCAAACCTCCTCTCCTGTAGCTAGGACTGCAGGTACATGCCGCTACATCTGGCTAATTTTTGTTTTATTTTTTGTAGAGATGAGGGGTCTCACTGTGTTGCTCACGCTGGTCTCAAACTCCTGGACTCAAAGGATCCTTCTGCCGTGGTCTCCCAAAGCACTAGGATTACAAGAGTTGAGCCACTCCACCCTGCCTGCACTTCCTAATAGATATGTATTGCAAGTCACATATGTAATTAAAAAATTTCTAATAGTCACATTCATAAAAACACTAAGGAACAGTTGAAGTTAATTTTAATAATAGGTTTTTATTTAACCTAATATATTGAAAATATTTTACAATATTTTACGTTCTTTATTTTCTTACTAACTCTTTAAAATCCACTATATATTTATACTTACAGAACATCTGATCTTGGACTAGTGACATTTTAAGTACTGTCTCCAATAGCTATATGTGGCTAACGGCCACTGTATTGGACAGCACAGTTCAGGCATAGATAAAATTTCTCCTTAACATACGCAAACTCATAAAAAATGTTGAAATAAATCGCATTTTTAAAGAAAAAAACAGACAACCAATGAAAACAAAGCAAGACTTGAGCAAGAACTTTGCAAAATAGGATATTTAAATGGTTAGAGACCTAGTACTTAGCATTACTAGTCATCAGGGAAATGCAAATGTAAACCACCATGAGATAGTACTGCATATCCAACAGAACTGCTGAAATGAAAAAGGCAAGTTATCTCAATGATTGTGAAGAAGTGAAGAAACTGGAACTTGCATATTTCTACAACTGAAAGTATAAATCTGTCCAAACTCTGTGAGAGAACACTTTTGCAATACATATTGGGGTAAAACGTGTACAAACCGTATTACCCAATTGAAAAAGCATATATTTTTATACCAAAAGACATGTAAAAGAATGCTTATAGCAGCGCTATTCATATAGTCCCAAACTGGGAACAATCTAAATGCCTATAAATAATAGAAAAGATAAACACGTTTTAGACTATGCATACAATGGAACATTATCCAAAACAGAAATGAACAAATGGTGAATCTCATAAACATAATATTGAGTGAAACACACCAATCACATATGAATTAATGTATACATTTGCATAACTTTTTAAAAGAAGACAAACTAATCCATGATAATAGAAGTCAGAATGGTTACCTTTGGGGTTTAGTGCCTTAGAGGGATCATTTTTGTTTCTGGGGTGCTGTCACTGTTCTATATCTTGATCTGATGGTGTAAACTTTTATAAAAAAATATGTAAGTGTATCCTATGATTTTTGCATTTTTCTGGATATATTATACTCCAAATGAAACATACATTTTAAAAATTTATCTTCATGTTGAAAATCTTAAAATCATAAAAACGCTTAAAAGAAAGAAATACTTGAACAATCCTAGGAGCTGTGTTGGGAAGAAACATGGTCAGTCATGGATGGAAGAAGGCCTGGATCCAGTGTGATTACTCTGGCTTCAATGCCTTGGTTGATCACTGTATACCTTAATGCTACTGTGAGACAAAAAAGAGTAGCAGTGCTAGCCTAGGTCTGAAGGAAATGGATGTGGAATGATGAGTAACAAAACTTCCAGCATCTGATGGAGCAGACAGAAAAACATGGGCAGGATGGTCCCCATTCCCTGAGAATTCTTCTCACCATTTTTCACACCCAAGCACCAAAGGAATTTACAATAAAAAGAGTCTTTCAAAATAGCAGTGCAATGGTGAATACACAAGGAATTTCCCTGGGGGGCACAGGTGCTTGTCAGGGAGGGGCAGCAAAATATTCTTTGCACAACAATCCTAGGTTGTGGCTTTAAAGACTCTGTTCTGGGACATCTCCCTCCACCACGAGGATAGGCACATTACTTGTTAAGGTAGCTGGAATGCCTTGGAGAATATGAACTCCTGAGAAAAAATTAATGAGAAATGTGAGGAATATGCTAATCATATATAAACCAGAAAATCACAGACATCTGAACATACAAAAAAAGTATATGAAGAGATGGACACACTACTGATCAGAGAATGGTAAATAAATAAAAATGGATGTTATGAATAACCGTATAGCAACCAGTATAAAAATGGACAATATGAGGTGTTGGTGAGGATGATGAGAAGCAACAATTTACATCCTCTCTCAGAGATGATATACTTCAAAACTGCCATTCTGCAAAAGTAATCTCTCACTACTCACAGAAATCAAGTACAAGAATAGACTCAAGAATCCTACCTGTGAGTGAATACAGACTGACGATATTCTCACAGAAAGATAAGTTGGTTATATCATCATATTCATTCTAGAGCTATTTGTGGTTGAGAGAGCTAGAGTAACATGTTAAAACACTGTAGTAGGTCCCAGGGGAAACAGACTTCAAGACTGGGAATAAGGGGATAAAATGTGTAAGTAAAGTAAGAGTGAGACCTTTCATAGGCCAATAATAACTGCAAACCATGAAATGAGAAATACAGTTAATCCGATTCTTGCTCCTGAAGTGCACAATGGGAGTTGAGAGAAGCATGCAAAAATAAGATCATTGTCTCTGTCTTCAAGCTGCTTACTTTTTTGTTGCTGTGTAAAACGCATTGTAACCTTATAATAATTAGAAAATTGACTAGAATATTGCAGTGGCTTTATGGTATGGATAACGGACAATTATATCTTCTGGTATTTCCCTATGTAGACAGAAAAATAAAATCAAAAGAAATTCATGCAAAAATCATCCTATTATAGATTAAAAGTATAAAATAAGATGAATTCTGTGTCTTTCACTTTTATAATTTTAATTATAGATGTTTGGGTAGAAAATGTATAGTAAACTATTCAACTAAAACACAATGAAAACTTATATATTTAATTTCAACGAATTCCCTAAGATGTTTATTTTAGAAAAGCTTTATTGCTGTAGCTTCCTTCTTTGTATGCTCACTCTTGCTAATGCTAAGTGACCTCCCTGGAATCTTCATCCTACGGCCTGATAATATTGATAATGTTCCTAAACAACATACCCATGTATACTGCCTACCTTCCACTCTCACACTAATCTTACACACTGGGCAATCTGACTATAAAACTTACTAATAGGGAGTCCACAGGTGTTGGTTTGTTTGAAAAGTCCTAATTTACATGTGTTGTCCAAACAATTATTAATAGAGCCCCTCTTTTACTCTCTAAGTGTTCCTGTTTGTACAAGCAATTGTATGGTTCACCTACTAATCCTTACTTAATGTCTCCAAACCAATGAATAATTCATTGGGATAAAAATCAAAGTCTCAAAAGTAGAAAATATTTATGGCTGTTTCCTTTTCAAATTTCCCACATGAAACTCTCACCTTATGAACAGAATTAAAATTGTACAAGTTTTGTCAGTATTAGGAGTGGATTCTAGCATAAATTTAGAATTAAAGTTAACATGTGACTTCGAAATGGACATATTGTTAGCCTGAAAACCTTTTCGAAGTATTTAGATCCTTGTCTCCTATGCCCTCTAGAGATACAAGGATTTTTGTTTTTCTAACTTATGCTACTGTAAGAACACTTTACTAATTTTGCTCAAAGGAAAAGGTCTAAATATTATAAAAAGTTATATTTATAAAATATATGTTATAAAATTGATATATGAAAATGAAAGAGTGTACTAAAACTTGAGTTATACAAATATTAAAATCTCCATTTATATGTTTTAGAGAATAAAGAATATTAAGAATTAATTTTACCTTCTGCATAGAGTTCTCCTGAGATTATCAATATGATGATAAAAGTCAGGATTTTCAACCTCATCTTCAGTGGTGTGCTTCACAAAGATTTTAACAATTCTAAAGCACTAGGAACTTGTCATTAAGTACACAATACTTCTCTTGAGGAAAAAGTTAATAATTTATAACCTCTCTCTAAGTCCTTTTGTAATGAGTCATACATTTCACTTAAAATATTTTGAAATAATGTTAAAATAACATAACTATATTAATTGACATTACTTATCATGCCAGAGTCCAGTAAGAGTATTATAACTGATTAGGGCAACAATAGCAACAGAATAAATAATTAACACAGGCTGCATAAAAAAACTAGGTAAATTTTCAACCTAAGTTCCCAATTGCCAATTCATAAAGTTCACTTGAGGCCATGAATCTTTACTAATATTGATCAGGTAAAAAGTTGAACTTAGGAACATGAGATAATGGATACCTGATGTTGAAATACGTTGTTGCCTAGATTGCACTCCTTAAAGAGATATAGAACCATATTGTTTCAATGATAAAATAGTATTACTTATAATAGTAGTATTTGACATTTAGAGAGTTTCTACTTTGTGGCAGGTGGTGAGATCAGCTCTATGCTACATCAACATTCATTCATGAGAAATGTTTAGAATGTCCATGATATAGCAGGACATGTAACAGTTTTGAGGTATTTAGCAGTGAAAAAAACTGGATTAAAATTATTGTCCTCATGGAGTTTACATACTAATGAGTTCTAATTTTAAATACAAAACAGGAAAAAATGGTGGCTAGGAGGCAGGACTAACTTGCAGCTCCCACTTGGATGGACAGAGCAGGATGTGGAGACTCGCATCATGAACTTTTGCTCCAAGAACTACTGCAGGGATATACCAGGAAAGCCAAGAGATTCCACAGACCCTCTGAAGGAAGTAGGTTGCTCCTGCATGGAACAGAAGACAGCCCACATACTGTGAATGCCCAAACTGTGAAAAGTGTGAAAGGGGTATTGTCCACCCTTGAACACATACCCTTGGGGAACCTGAAGGTCTAGATCACGGAAGAAGGATTTGACCTTTACCTGGAGCTGAGAGTTGAGTGAAATACAGGGGTAGAGGAAGCAGGGAGTAACGCCCCGTGGTCTCTGTGAGTCCCCAGAGAACCATTTCTGACTTGACTCACAGGGGCTGCCAGAGGAACTGGGAAAAGACCACAGGGAAAAGGAAACCTCCAGCTGAACTTTGTAACAATTCCAACCGACCACAAAGTTTCCTGGCCAGAATTCGTGAAACAGCATGAATCTAGTGTGGGTGTGCAGATTTAACAGGTAGGGAGGCACAAAAGTCTGGCTTGCATTCTCAGCTGGGAGGCTGGTAGCCCGGGGCAAGTTCTCAATCCTGTTCCCCCACTGCCTGGAAACAAACTCAGTGCTTTTGGGAGGAACGCAGTAGAAGTGAGATTTGCTTGTTGGTTTGTATGGGAGCTGGGTGGGGTGAGGTCTGTAACTGCCAGCTTTCCCCCACTTCCCTGACAACCTGCATGACACAGCAGAAGCAGCCATCATCCTCCTGGGAAAATAACACCATTGACCTGGGAATCACACCCCCATTTCCCACAGAGCCACAACAAGCCCCATCCTGCCCCCACCTGATGGTCCTTCCCTACTCACCCTGGTAGCTGAAGACAAAGGTCATATTCTCTTGGAAGTTCTAGTGTCCCACCCACCACCCCATCCTCCCTCCCTTATACTACCACAGCTGATGCTCTCTTGAAAGCACTACCTCCCGGCAGGAGGCCACCTAGCAGGAAACTGGTGCATTAAACAACTACAACTAAGGACCCTCACAGGGTTCATTTCACTCCCCTGCCACCTCTACTGGAACAGGTGCTGGTATCCATGACTGAGAGACCTGAAGACAGTTTACATCACAGAACTCTATGCAGACAACCCCCAGTACCAGCCCAGAGCCTGGTAGCCCTTCTGGTGGCTAGATCCAGAAAAGTAATAACAATTACTACAGTTTGGCTCTCAGGATGTCACATGCCTAGGAAAAGGGGGAGAATACTACATCAAAGGAGCACCCCATGGGACAAAAGAATCTCAACAGCAGCCTTGAGTCCCAGATCTTCCCTCTGACATAGCCTACCCAAAAGAGAATAAACCAGAAAGACAATTTTGGTATTATGACAAAGCAAGGTTCTGTATCACCTCCCAAAAATCACACTAGCTCATCAGCAATGGATCCAAACCAAGAAGAAATTTCTGAACTTCCAGAAAAAGAATTCAGGAGTTCAATTATTAAGTTAATCAGGGAGGCACCAGAGAAAGGTGAAATCTAACTTAAGGATATCAAAAAAATGATACAAGACATGAGCAGAGAAATCTTCAGTGAAATAGATAGCATAAATAAAAAACAATCACAACTTCAAGAAATAAAGAGCACACTTAGAGAAATGCAAAATGTACTGGAAAGTCTCAGCAATATAATAAAACAAGCAGAAGAGGCCGGGCGCGGTGGCTCAAGCCTGTAATCCCAACACTTTGGGAGGCCGAGACGGGCGGATCATGAGGTCAGGAGATCGAGACCATCCTGGCTAACACGGTGAAACCCCGTCTCTACTAAAAATACAAAAAAACTAGCCAGGCGAGGAGGCGGGTGCCTGTAGTCCCAGCTACTCGGGAGGCTGAGGCAGGAGAATGGCATAAACCCGGGAGGCAGAGCTTGCAGTGAGCTGAGATCCGGCCACTGCACTCCAGCCTGGGCGACAGAGCGAGACTCCGTCTCAAAAACAAAACAAACAAACAAACAAACAAACAAAAAAACCAAGCAGAAGAAAGAACTTCAGAGCTTGAAGACAAGGTTTTTGAAGTAACCCAATCCGAAAAAGACAAAGAAAAAAAATTAAGTGAACAAAGCCTCCAAGAAGTTTGGGATTATGTTAAATGACTAAACCTAAGAATAATTGGTGTTCCTGAAGAAGAAGAAAAATCTAAACTTTGGAAAACATATTTAGAGAAATAATTAAAAAACAAAACAAACAAACAAAAAATCTTCCCTGGCCTTGCTAGATATCTAGCCATCCGTATACAAGAAGCTCAAAGAACACTTAAGAAATTCAACATAAAAAGATCATTGCAGCAGGGCACAGTGGCTCACTCCTGTAATCCCAGAACTTTGGGAGGCTGAGGCAGGTGGATCACGAGGTCGGAAGATCAAGACCATCATGGACAACATGGTGAAACTCCGTCTCAACTAAAATACAAAAAAAAAAAAATTAGCTGAGGATGGTGGCGTATGCCTGTAATCCCAGCTACTTGGGAGGCTGACGCAGGGGAATCGCTTGAACCCGGGAGGTGGAGGTTGTGGAGATCGTGCCACTGCACTCTAGGCTGGAAACAGAGCAAGACTCTGTTTCAAAAAAAAAAAAAAAAGATTATAGCAGAATGTGGTCGCTCACGCCTGTAATCCCAACACGTTGGGAGGCTGAGGTGGGCAGATCATGAGGTCAAGAGATCAAGACCATCCTGGCCAACATGATGAAACCGCGTCTTTACTAAAAATACAAAAATTAGCTGGACGTGGTGCTGTGTCTGTAGTCCTAGCTACTTGGGAGGCTGAGGCAGGAGAGTCACTTGAACCCAGGAGGTGAAGGTTGCAGTGAGCTGAGATCACGCCACTGCACTCCAGCCTTGTAATAGAGCGAGACACCATCTCAAAAAAAAAAAAAAAAGAAAAAAGAAAAAAAAAAAGATCATCACCTAGGCACATAGTCATCAGGTTATCTGAAGTCAAGAAAAAAGGATCTTAAGAACCGTGGCAAAAGCACCGGGTAACAAGTAAAAGAAAACCTATCAGATTCACAGCAGATTTCTAACCAGAAATCCTATAAACTAGAAGGGATCTTATCTTCAGCCTCCTTAAAAAAAATAATTATCAGCTAAGAATTTTGTATCCAGAAAAACTAAGCTTCATAAGTGAAGGAAAGATACAGCCTTTTTTAGACAAACAGATGCTGAGAGAATTTGCCACTACCAAGCCAGCAATACAAGAACTGCTGAAAGAAGCTCTAAATCTTGAAACAAATCCTGGAAATACAATAAAACAGAACTTCATTAAGGCATGAATCTCACAGGACCTATAAAACAAAAATACAGTAAATAAATAAATACTTAAATAAAATCAAGGTATTCAGGCAACAAATAGCATGATGAGTGGAATGGTACCTCACATCTCAGTACTAATGTTGAATGTAAATGGCCTAAATGTTCTACTTAAAAGATACAGAATTGCAGAATGGATAAGAATTCACCAACCAACTATCTGCCGCCTTTAAGAGACTCACCTAACACATAAGGACTCACATAAACTTAAGGTAAAGGGGTGAAAAAAGATACTCCATGCAAATGGACACCAAAAGTGAGCAGAAGTAGCTATTCTTATATCAGACAAAACAAACTTTAAAGCAACTGCAGTTAAGAAAGACAAAGAAGGACATTATATAATTATAAAAGGCCTTGTCCAACAGGAAAATATCATAATCCAAATTATACATGCACCTAACACTGGAACTCCCAAATTTATAAAACAATTACTACTAGACCTAAGAAATGAGACAGACAGCAACACCATATGAGTGGGGGACTTCAATACTCCACTAGATATGTCACCAAGACAGAAAGTCAACAACAACAACAACAACAATAAAATGGATTTAAACTATACCCTGGGACAAATGGACTTAACAGATATATACAAAAGATTTTACCCAACAACCACAGAATATACGTTGTATTCATCAGCACATGGAACTTTCTACAAGATAGACCATAATAAAACAAACCTCAATAAATTAAAAAAAAATTATATCAAACACTGTCTCAGACCACAGTGGAATAAGTGAAAACTAACTCCAAAAGGAATTTAAAAACAATGCTGATACATGGAAACTAAATAACCTGCTCCTGAATGATCACTAGGCCAACAATGAAAGACGGAAATTAAAAAATTATTTGGACTGAATAATAATAGTGACATAACCTACCAAAACCTCTAGGATACCGTAAAGGTGGTGCCAAGAGGAAAATCTGTTGTCCTAAAGGCCTACATCAAAAAGTCTGAAAGAATACCAACAGATAATTTAAGGTCACACCTCAAGAAACTAGAGAAATAAGAACAAACCAAACCTAAGCCCAGCAGAAGAAAGGAAATAACCAAGATCAGAGCGGAACTAAATGAAATTGAAACAAAAAAAATTGTTTTAAATATGAATGAAACAAGAAGCTGGTTCTTTGAAAAGATAAATAAAATCGATAGACCATTAGATTAACCAAGAATAACCAAGAAAAGAAGGAATAAAATCCAAACAAGCTCAATTAGAAATGAAACAGGAGATATTACAACTGACATCACAGAAATACAAAAAATCATTCAAAGCTACTATGAACACCGTTACATGCATAAACTAGAAAACCTAGAAGAGGTGAATAAATTCCTGGAAAAATACAACCCTCCCAACTTAAATCAGGAAGTATTAGATACCCTGAACAGACCAATAACAAGCAGTGAGATTGAAGTGATAATAAAAAAAGTTACCAACAAAAAAAGTCCAGGGCCAGATGGATTCACAACAGAATTATACGAGACATTCAAAGAAAAATTGGTGCCAATCCTATTGACACCATTTCACAAGACAGAGAAAAAGGGAATCCTCTCTAATTCATTCTATGAAGCCGGTATCACCCTAACACCAACACCAGGAAAGGACATAACCAGAAAAGAAAAGTATGGACCAATATCCCTGGTGAACACAGAAATAAAAATCCTTAACAAAATACTAGCTAAGTGAATCCAACAACATATCAAAAAGATAACCCACCAATATCAAATGGGTTTCATACCAGGGATGCAGGGATTGTTTAACATACCCAAGTCAGTAAATGTGATATACCACATAGACAGAATTAAAAACAAAATCACATGATCATCTCAGTAAATACAGTAAAAGCATTTGACAAAATCTAGCATCCCTTTATGATTAAAATGCTTAGTGAAATTGGCATGCAAGGGGCATATCTCAATGTAATGAAAGCCATCTATGATGAACCCACAACCAACATAATACTGAATGGGGAAATGTCGAAAGCATTCCCTCTGAAAACTGGAACAAGATAAGGATGCCCACTCTCACCACTTTTCTTCAACATAGTGCTGGAAGTCCTAGCTAGAAAAATCAGACAAGAGAAAGAAATAAAGGGCAACCAAATCTGTAAAGAGGAAGTCAAACTGTCACTGTTTGCTGATGATATAATTGTATACCTAGAAAACCCTAAAGACTCCTCCAGAAAGCTCCTGGAACTGATGAAAGAATTCAGCAATGCTTCTGGAAACAAAATTAATGTACACAAATCAGTAGCTCTCCTATACACCAACAGCAACCAGGCTGAGGATCAAATCAAGAACTCAACTCCTTTCACAATAGCTGCAAAAAAACAAAAAAATACTTAGGAATATACCTAACCAAAAAGGTGAAAGGCCTCTACAAGGAAAACTACAAAACACAGCTGAAAGAAATCATAGATGACACAAATGGAAACACATCCCATGCTCATGGATGGGTAGAATCAATATTGTGAAAATGACCATACTGCCAAAAGCAATTTACAAATTCAATGCAATTCCCATCAAAATACCATCATCATTCTTCACAGAACTAGAAAAAGCAATCCTAAAATGTATATGAAACCAAAAAGAGAGCCTGCATACCCAAAGCAAGACTAAGCAAAAAGAACAAATTTGGAGGCATCACATTACCCAACTTCAAATTATGCTATAAGGTCATAGGCACCAAAACAGCATGGTACTGGTATAAAAATAGGCACATAGACCAGTGCAACAGAATGGAGAACTCAGAAGTAAACCCAAATAGTTACAGCCAACTGATCTTCAACAAGGCAAACAAAAACATAAAGTGGGGAAAGGACACCCTACTCAACAAATGATGCTGGGATAATTGTCAAGCCATATGTAGGAGAATGAAACTGGATACTCATCTCTCACCTTATACAAAAAAAAATCAATTCAAGATGTATCAAGGACTTAAATCTAAGACCTGAAACTATAAAAATTCTGGAAGATAACATTGGAAAAACTCTTCTAGACATTGGCTTAGGCAAAGACTTCATGACCAAGAACCCAAAAGCAAATGCAACAAAAACAAAGATAAACAGACGGGATTTAATTAAACTAAAGAGCTTCTGCATGGCAAAAGGAACAGTCAGCAGAATAAACAGACAGTCCTCAAATGGGAGAAAATTTTCACAATCTATGCATTTGACAAAGGACTAATATCTAGAATCTACAAAGAACTTAAACAAATTAGCAATAAAAAAAAGAAAACAGTCCCATCAAAAACTAGGCTAAGGACATAAATAGACAATTCTCAAAAGATATACAAATGGCCAATAAATGTGTTAAAAAATGCTCGACATCACTCATGATCAGGAAATCCAAATCAAAACCACAATGCGATACCACCTTATTCCTTCAATAGCCATAATCAAAAAATCAATAATAGATGTTGATGTGGATTCAGTGAAAAGGGAACACTTCTACACTACTGATGGGAATGTAAACTAGTACAACCACTGTGGAAAACAGTATGGAGATTCCTTAAAGAACTAAAAGTAGAACTACCATTTGATCCAGCAATCCCATTACTGGGTACCTACCCAGAGGAAAATAAGTCTTTATACAAAAAAAGATACTTGCACAAGCATGTTAATAGCATCACAATTCACAATTGCAAAAATATGGAACCAGCCCAAATGTCCATCAACATTAATCAATGAGTGGATAAAAAAAGTGTGGTATATATACAGGATGGAATACTACTCAGCCATAAAATGAGTTAATGACATTCACAGCAACATGAATGGAACTGGAGACTATTATTCTAAGTGAAGTAACTCAGAAATGGAAAGTCAAATATCATATGTTCTCACTTATAATTGGGAGCTAAGCTACGAGGATGCAAAGGCATAAGAATGATACAATGGATTTTGAGGATTCTGGGGAAAGATGGAAGGGGGCTGAGGGATAAAAGACTACAAATTGGGTTCACTGTATACTGGTTGGGTGATGGGTGCACCAAAATCTCACAGATCACTGCTAAAGAACTTACTCATGTAACCAAACACCACCTGTTCCCCAATAACCTATGGAAATAAAAATAAAATAAAATAGAGTACAAAATAATTCTTCAAGGCAGAAGCTATTATTATTTCAATTTTGTAATTTGTATTAAAATATAATATATTAACAGAAAAGTGTACATATGTTAAGAATTCTCACAAATTTAAAACATTCATGAATCCAGAACCCAGAACAAAGAAGGAATATACCAGCGCTGCAAAATCCCCCTCCCAAGTTACTGCCTACATCTACTCCAGTGTTAAACATTATCTTCACTTCTAACAGCATAGATCAATCAGTAGTTTTATACTATATAAATGAAATCATATGGGAAATACATGTATATTTTTATGTCTGGTTCCTTTTGTTTAACATTTTGGTTCTGAGATTCATCCATATTTGAGGATATAGTAGATAGCACCTTTTCTAAATAGTATTACATTCGGTAAATATGCCATAAAGTATCCATTCAACTATTTATGTAAATTTGTGTTACTTACAATTTCTAAAAATCATTGACATCTGCTTATTTTCAAATTTTTTTCACACAGAACCTTTAACTAGACACTATCATTAATATTTTACTATCGTTTTCTTATTAATTTTTAAATGCTTCAATTAACCTAATTTTTAAACAATAGGTCTCCAGAATGTATTCATTTTGCATAACTGAAACTTTGTAGCCTTTAACCAAAACCTCTTTATTTTCTCTAGCCTTCAGTCCCCTAGCAACCACCATTTTACTCTCTGTTTCCACTTGTTTGATTGTTTTAAATTCCACATATAAATGAGAGTATGGAGTATTTGTCTTTCTGTGTCTAGTTATTTCACTCCACATATGCCCTCCATGTCCATCCTTGTTGCTGTCAATGGTAGGATTTTCTTATTTTTTCAAGGCTGTATAATATGTCATTGTATGCATATAAAGTTGACCCTTAAACAATGTGGGGGTTAGGACTGCTGACTCTGGCACAGTCAAAATTTTCCATGTCACTTTTGACTCCCCCAAAACTTAACTACTAATACCATGTTGTGAACTGAAAGCCTTACCAATAACATAATTAGATGATTAAAACACATTTTTTGTTATATGTATTACAGACCATATTCTTACAATAGAGTAAGCTAGAGGAAAGAAAATGTAACTAATAAAATCATAAAAAGAAGAAATATATTTACTAAGTGAAAGTGGATCATCATAAAGGCCTTATCCTTGTTATCTTCATGTTGAAAAAAGAAGGAGTTGTTCTTGGTGTCTCAGGAGTGGCAGAGGCAAAAGAGGTGAAAGAAATGGAAGTGCAAGCAGGAGAGGCAGGCGAACTTTGTGTAACTTTATGGAAATGCTTTATAATCTCTGATGTTTCGTTTTATCATTTCTCTAAAAATGTTTCTACACAGTACCAATCTTTCTTTCACCATTTGCTTTAGTTTCTCTGCCCATATCATAGAAGAGTTCATGTCATAAGAGAGACAAAAGTAGTCTTAAATAATCAGAACCCTTCTGCCAGATTGTCTAGTGTAAATTTGTTTTCTGGCACTGCTTCTTTTATATCTTCTTCCTCATGATTTGGCACTGGTTCAGAAGCACTCTTCTCCATCAAGTCTTCTATTAATTTCTCTGCTGTGGTGTCCATTACCTCTTGAATTTCTACAAAATTCATATATTTAAACCTTTCACCCCTTACCTTTTTTTTTTTTCTTTTGCCATATCCACACTGTTCCTTGATTGGCTCCATTGTAAATCCTGTGAAGGCATGCACATCTAGACAGTTCTCTGCAGCAGGAGTTTATTGTTTTATGATTGATGGCATTCAGAGCTGTTTATATAGCAACAATGATATCTTCAGTAGTGTAATTCTTCCATATTCTTATGATGCTCTTTCTTTCAGGGTTCTCTATCTGCATGCTCTTCCAGAGCATTGACACTCTTTTCCATATGGTAATGTGGGTAATGAGCCTTAAAAGTCCTTATTACTCCCTGATCTAGAGGCCAAATTAGAGTTGTATTTGGGGAAAGAAGATGAATTCTACCTCTTCATTATTGAACTCATGGGGTTTTGCATGGCTAGGGGCATTGTCCAATATCAAAAGAACATTAATAGGCAGTTCCTTACTGGCAAGGTACTTCCTAGCTTCAGGGACAAAGCATCCATGGAGGCAATCCAGAAAAAGGGTTCTCATTGTTCAACCACGGTTCTCTTGTTGTACAACCAAGAGACTGGCAACAAGTGTTTCTCTTTTCCTTTCAAGGCTCAGGAGTTACCAACTTTATAGATAAGGGCAGTCCTAATCATAAACCCGACTGCATTTACACTAAATAGTAGAGTTAGCATACCCCTTCCTGCCTTAAATCTTGGTACTTGCTTGTCTTCCTTACTAATCAATGTCCTTTGTGTCAGTTTTTTCTATTTAGACCATTTTTGTCTGCATTTAAAATGCATTCAGGCAGATATCCTTTCTTCTCAATGATTTTCTTAATGGCACCTGGGAATTCATCTGCTGCTTCTAGGTTGGCAGAAGCTACTTCTGGTCTCTTGACATTTTTAAAACCAAAACTTTTTCTAAAATTATCAAATTATCTTTTGCTGTAGTTAAATATTTTCCAGCTTTAAATCCTTTACTTCCCTTTGGCTGTAAGTTGTCATATAACAACTTTTTTTTTTTTACAAATTAAATTATAGCCTATAAGGGTGACTTTCGTTTAGCAATCGTGCACCTACATAAAAGCTACATTCTCAAGACAGAAAGATATTTTGCAAAAAGTGCAAGATTTTTGTGCCTGTTGGCATAGATGCAGTGATGGCTATCCAAATTTCCTTTTCTTTCTTTACAATGTTCCTTATCCTAGATTAATTTACCTTGAAATTGTGGGCAATTTCATCTGCAGACCTCAATCTGCAGTACATATCAAGCAATTCAACCTTCCTTTTAATGTCATGACTTTTATTTGTTTCTGGGGAGCCCTTGCAGTATGACTAGTAGCACTTGGTATGTGTTCCCTGTTGCTATTCAAGGTTTACAATATTGCACTAAATATAAAGAAGAACACATAAAAACCACGAGAGATCCTTTTTTACTGCAATACACAATTTACTAGAGTGATGAACTGCTCACATGGAAATGATTAGCATCACATGGCATTTTAAGCAGATACAACACTGGAGCTCACTACATAATAACAGGAGGTGGCTATGAAATTATTGCAGAAGTACAGTATATACTACAATTAATTTTATGTGGTTATGATTTAATACTGCATACTTATGCTTATTTACATTTATCTTGACTGTGAACGGTCTCATGTATGGTCTGCAAGTGCTTGTGTGTGTAAATTTTAATACATTTTGACTTTTTACAATAGATTTGTGTATATTTTATGGTAGTATATAATAAAAGACTATTATCTACATATATTTATGCGTGCATGGTATATCTAACTTTTTCTTAATGTTTTTAATGTTTCTATGTTACACAGTTTACCTGCATGTTTTTTCAAATGTCACAAATTTCCAAAAAGTTTTCCAACACATGTATTGAAAAAAAATTTACATAGGAGTGCACTTCAACGGTTCAAACCTATGTTATTAAAGAGTCAACTGTACTGCTTTTGAAAATTCATTCATCTATCAGTGAACACTTAAGTTGTTTCCATATCTTGACTATTGTAAATAATCCTGCAATGAACATTGGAGTACAGACACCTCTTTGAGGTACTGAGTTTAATTCCTTTAGACATATATTCAGAAGTGAGATTTCTCGATCAAATGGTAATTCTATTTTTAATTTTTTTTAGAAACCTCCACATTGTTTTCTATAGTAGCTGCACCTTTTTACACTTCCACTAACCATGTATAAAGGTTTCCTTTTCTCCACTTCCTCACCAATAACAGGTCTGAGGTGACATCTCATTGTAGTTTTAATTTGCATTTCCCTAATGATTAGTGATGTTGAACACATTTTCATATACCTATTGGCAATTTGTATGTCTTCTTTGTCCATTTTATAATCAGGTAATTTATTTTCCTATTAAGTTATAGGAATTACTTATATATTTTGGATATTAATGATTTGCATGTGTTTCCCAAAGGTCATATGTTGGAAATGTAATCTTCAACGTAAATGTGTTGGAAAGTGGGACATTTAAGATATAATTAGGTCATGAGATCTCTACCCTCATGGAAGGATTAATGCTGTTTTCAAGGGGAGTAGGTTAGTTATTGTGGGTGTGAGTCCCTAATAAAAGGATGAGTTTGGTCCCCTTGATGGTTAATATTAGATGATATGGTTTTGCTGTTTCCCCACTCAAATCTCATCTTGAATTACCATATGTCATGGGAGGGACCCAGTGGGAGGTGATTGAATCATGGGGGCAGGTATTTCCTGTGCTGTTCTTGTGATATTGAATAAGCCTCATGAGATCCGATGGCTTTAAAAGGCAGTTTCACTGAACAAGCTCTCTCTTTTTCCCTGCCATCCTTATGAGACGTGACTTGCTCCTCCTTGCCTTCTGCCATGATCATGAGGCTTCCCTAGCCACATGGAACTGTAAGTCCATTAAACCCCTTTTCCTGCATAAATTACCCAGTCTTCAATATGCCTTTATCAGCAACCTGAAAATCAAATAATACAGTAAGTTGATACCAGGAGTGGGGTACTGCTCAAAAAATACCTGAAAATGTAGAAGCAACTTTGGAACTGGGTAAGAGGCAGAGGTTGGAACAGTCTGGAGGGCTCAGAAGACAGAAAAATGCGAGAAAGTATGGAACTTCCTAGAGACTTGTTGAATGGCTTTGCCCAAAATGCTGATAGTGATATGGACAAAGAAATCCAGGATGAGGTAGTCTCAGATGGAGATGAGGAACTTGTTGGTAACTGGAGTAAAGGTGACCCCTGTTATGTTCTAGCAAAGAGACTGGTGGCATTTTGTCTTTACCCCAGATATTTGTGGAACTTTGAACTTGAGAGAGATGATTTAGGGTATCTGGTGAAAGAAATTTCTAAGCAGCAAGGCATTCAAAAGGTGACTTGAGTGCTGTTAAAGGCATTCAGTTTTGTGAGAGAAGCACAGCACAAAAGTTAGGAAAATTTGCAGCCTGACAATGCGATAAAAAAGAAAATCCCATTTTCTGAGGAGAAATTTAAGCCAGCTGCAGAAATTTGCATAAGTAATGAGGAACCAAATGTTAATCTCCAAAACAATGGGGAAAATGTCTCTAGGACATGTTAGAGGTCTTCACAGTAGCCCCGCCATCACAGGCCTGGAGGATCAGGAGGAAAAAGTGGTTTCATGAGTTGGGTCCGGGGTCCTCATGCTGTGTGCAACCTAGGAACTTGCTGACCTGCATCCCAGCTGCTCAAGCCAAGGCTGAAAAGGGTCAACATAGAGCTCAGACCATGGCTTCAGAGGTTGCAAACCTCAGGCCTTGGCAACTTCCATGTGGTGTTGAGCCTGCCAGTGCACAGAAGTCAAGAATTGGGGTTTGGGAACCTCTACATAGATTTTAGAGGATGTGTGGGAATGCCTGGATGCCCAGGCAGAAGTTTGCTGGAGGGGCAGGGCCTTCATGGTGAACCCCTGCTAGGGCAATGCAGAAGGGAAATGTGGGGTCAGAGCCCCCACACAGAGTCCTTACTGGGGTACCACCTAGTGGAGCTGTGAGAAGAGGGCCACCAACCTCCACAGCACAGAATGGTAGACCCACCGTCTGCTTACACTGTGCATTTGGAAAAGCTGTAGACATTCAATCCTAGCCCATGAAAGCAACTGGAAGAGAGGCTGTTCCCTGAAAGACCTTGGGAACCTACCTCTTGCATCAGCATGACCTGATGTGAGACATGGATTCAAAGGAGACCATTTTAGAGCTTTAAGATTTGACTGCCTTGCTGGATTTCAGACTTGCATGGGGCCTGTAGCTCTTTGTTTTGGTCCATTTCTCCCATTTGGAATGGCTGTATTTACCTAATGCCTATATCCCCACTGCATCTAGGAAGTAACTAGCCTGCTTTTGATTTTCCAGGCTTATAGATGGAAGAAACTTGCCTTGTCTTGGATGAGACTTTTGACTGTGAACTTTTGAGTTAATGCTAAAATGAGTTAAGCCTCAGGAAATGGTTGGGAAGGTATGATTGGTTTAGAAATATGAGGACATGACATTTGGTGTGGTCCAGAGACAGAATGATACATTTTGGCTGTTTCCTCACCCAAATGTCATCTTGAATTTCCACGTGTTATGGGAGGGACCCAGTAAGAGGTAACTGAATCATGGAGGTAGGTTTTCCCTGTACTGTTCTCATGATATTGAATAAGTCTCACAAGATCTCATGGCTTTATAAGGTAGAGTTTCTCTGCACAAGCTCTTTTTGCCTGCTTCCAGCCACATAAGATGTGACTTGCTCCTCCTTGCCTTTTGCCATGATTGTGAGACTTCCCCAGCCACATGTAACTGTAAGTCCATTAAACCCTTTTTCCTGTATAAATTAACTAGTCTTGGGTATGTCTTTATCAGCAGTGTGAAAATGGACTAATACATTAGATATCAACTTGATTGCATTTAAGGATGCCTGGATAACTGGTAAAGAATTGTTTCTTGATGTGTATGTGAGGGTGTTGCCAGAGGAGATTGGCATTTGAGGTAGTGGACTGAGAGACAGAGACCCGAGATTGACATTTAAGTCAGTGGAGTGGGAGAGGGAGATCCATCCTCAATGTGGGTGGGCACCATCCAATCAGCTGCCAGCACAGCTAGAACAAAGCAGGTGAAAGAAGGTGGAAAAAACTGGTTGGCTGAGTCTTCTGGCTTCCATCTTTCTCCCGTGCTGAATGCTTTTTTCTGTATCTCCTGCCTTTGGACATCAGACTCCAGGTTCTTTGGCCTTTGGACTCTTGGAATTACACCCGTGGTTTGCTGGGAGCTCTCAGGCCTTTGGTTACAGGCTCAGGTTGAACCGTTGGCTTCCTTGCTTTTGAGACTTTTGGATTCGAATTGAGCCACTACTGGCTTCTTTCTTCCCCAGCTTGCAGACAGCTTATCCTAAGACTTCTCCGTTTGATCATGTGAGCCAATTCTCCCTAATGAATTTCCTTTCATGTATACATATATACTATTAGTTCTGTCCCTCTGGAGAACCCTAATACAGATTTTGGTACCAGGAGTGGTTCTAGAGGAAGAGAGTTTTAAGGATGGATTTCTTTAGTTGGTTTTGGGGTTTCCGGAGATGGCTGTTATATCTGATTAGATCCCAAAATGCTAAGGACTCTATTTCTAATAGTATGGAGAACACTGATAGTTTTTGATGTGAATTGTTTAGATTCAAAATAAATGTATTTGGTACTCCTTATTAATTGCTCCTGAGAAGCAAGGAGTTTAGTGTCCCTATAAATAATACCTTTAACCATATGTGGAGAACCAAGGAATATAATGAAGTTAGTTGAGTACTCCTAAGTTCGCTGAACAAAGTGATGAAAGAAAAAGATGAGCTCAGGGATTCTAACTCCCAGTTCCAGGAGCGTATACTTAGCCTCAATTTTTCTAAGAGTGCCTTGGGTGAGGGCCTTATCTCCACATTTGTATCCACAAATCAGACACAAACTCTTATCATGAGTTTCATTGCAGGCGCAATGAAAGGCGCATGCTCAGCTGCAATGAAAGGCGCATGCTCAGCTCCACCAGGTGTCTACTGTTAAAGTGAGGGCATTGATCAGGAAAGAATGGGACCCTGTAACTTGGAAAGGGGATCTGTGGGATGACCCTGATGAAGCTGAGGGCACTAAGCTCCTAAATGCCAATGAACCTTTTTCACCAGAGGAAACAGCCTCCCCATCCCCAGAGGTGGCAACATCCCCTCCCTGACTCATGCTGCCATCAGCCTTTCCACCTTTGTCTGAGTGGATAAATCCTGTGATGCCTGAGGCAACAGCAAAGGCCTCTCCAGAGGCAGTTGCCAGGCAAGACAATGCTAATTCTGCTCAGGACCCACCCCCACTACCCCTCTTTGCATCTAGAGTTGTAACAAGACTAAAGTTTTAGAAGGCCCCTAGAGGTGAGGTTCAGAGTGTTACCCACACTCTGAACTACACTCCAAAAAAGGAGGTGCACTACACTCCAAAAAAACTGCTTGAGTTTTCTCATTTATATAAGCAGAAATCCAGAGGACAGGTGTGGGAATGAATATTAAAGGTGTGGGATAATGGTGAAAGCACCATAAAGTTGGATCAGGCTGAATTTATTGATACAGGCCCACTAAACAGAAATTCTACATTTGATGTCACAGCTCAAGGAGTTAAAAGAAGTTCTAATAGTTTGCTTGTTTACCTGAAACATGGATCAAAAGATGTCCCACTGTGAGCTAGCTGGAAATGCCCTATCTCCCTTGTAGAGGGTTAATGTAGAGGAAGAGATCCAAAGGCTTAATGTAGAGGAAGAGATCCAAAGGCTTAGAGAGATTGGAATGCTAAAGTAGATTTGTCACTTGAGACCTACTCACCCCAACTAGGAGGGTTCAGAAGACATATCCTTCACCAATACCTTGTGAAATAGATTGTGAGGGAAGCATCAGCATCCTTGTAGAGCTCGCTCTGTGATTACTCCTCTCTGTATGCTAGATCTTACTGTGAGAACTGTAGTCACTCAAATGGAAAACTTAAATGTGATGGGAATAATTGGATCCCAAGGTGGCAGGGGCCAAGTGGTGGCATTCAACCATCACATCAAGGTGGATATGGTCGCCATAATGGACAGCAGAGGCAAAGCAGTAATCAGACAGTCTACTGAAGTAGAGCTCTGGCATTGGCTAATTAATCATGGTGTTCCTAGAAGTGAAATTGAGAAGAAGCCTGTTACATTCTTAATTTGCATAAGCAGAAAATTTCTAGGTCAAGTGGACAAAAGACTAATTTGAATCACAAAAATAGAGAATCACGGCCCCTCCATCATTTTGCAGACTTGAGCCAGTTTACAGACGCAGAAACCCTTGAATGAAGGGGAAGCCAGGTCCTCTTGAGGAAGGACTCCACTACACTGCCAACAATTTATGCTGTTAATCTTTTTCCCATCCCCCCTCAAGGAGACCTCTGGATTATTACCAGTGTGACTGTGCATTGGGTAAAGGGGAATGATTAGACCTTTAAGGGACCACTGGACACTGGCTCTGAGCTGACATTGATTTCAGGGGACCAAAAACATCATTGCAGCCCTCCAGTTATAGTAGGGGTTTATAGAAGTCAGGTAATTAATGGAGTTTTAACTCAGATCTGACTTATAGCGAGTCCAGTGGGTTCCCAGACTCTTCCTGTGGTTATTTCTCCAGTTGCAGAATGTATAATTGAAATAGACATACTTAGCAGCTGGCAGAACCCCCACACTGGCTCCCTAACTGGTAGGGTGAGGACTACTATGGTGGGAAAGGCAAAATGGAAGCCATTACAGTTGCCTCCACCTAGAAAAATAGCAAATCACAAACAATATTTTATCTCTGGAGGGATTGCTGAGATTAGTGACACCATCAAGGACTTGAAAGACACAATGTGGGGGAGGTGATTCCCAACACATCCTTGTTCAACTTTCCTATTTGTCTGTGCAGAACTCAGATGGGTCTTGGAGAATGACAGCAGATTATCATAAGCTTAATCACGTGGTGACTCCAATTTGCAACTGCCTTACCAGATGTGGTTTCATTGCTTGAGCAAATTAACACATCTCCTGGTGCCTGGTATGCAGCCACTGATTTGGCAAATGCTTTTTTGTTTATTCCTATCCACAAGGCCCACTGGAAGCAATTTGCCTTCATCTGGCAAGGCCAACTATATACCTTCACTGTCCTACCTCAGGGGTATATCAACTCTCCAGCTTTGTGTCATAATTTTGTTTGCAGAGACCTTGATCACTTGTCCTTTCCACAAGACTAGTCCATTTCATTGATGACGTTATGATGATTGCACCCAGTGAGCGAGAAGTAGCAACCACACCGAACTTATTGGTGAGGCATTTGCATACCAGGGAATGGGAAATAAATCTGACTAAAATTCAGGGAACTTCTACCTCAGTGAAATTTCTAAGGATCCAGTGGTGCAGACCTGTTGAGGTATTCCATCTAAAGCGAAGGATAAGTTGTTGCCTTTGGTCCCTCCTACAACCAAGAAAGAGCCTCAACACCTAGTGGACCTACTTGGATTTTGGAGGCAACACATTCCTCGCTTGAGTGTGTTACTCTGGCCCGTTTATCAAGTGACCCAAAAGGCTGACAGATATGAGGGGGATCCAGAACAGGAGAAGGCTCTACAACAGGTCCACAATGCTGTTCAAGCTTCTCTGCCACTTGGGTCATATGACCCAGCTGATCCAATGGTGCTTGAGGTGTCAGTGGCAGATAGGGACACTGTTTGGAGCCTTTGGCAGGTCCCCACAAGTGAATCACAGTGGAGGCCTCTAGGATTTTGGAGCAAGGCCCTACCATCTTCTTCAGATAACTACTCTCCTTTTGAGGGACAGCTCCTGGCCTTTTACTGGGCCTTGGTAGAAACTGAACATTTGACTATGGGTCACCAAGTTACCATGTGACCTGAAATGCCTATCATGAACTGGGTGCTTTCTGAGCCATTTAGCTATAAGATTGGGTATGCACAGCAGCACTGCATCATTAAATGGAAGTGGTATATGTGATTGGGCTTGAGCAGGTCCTGAAGGCATAAGTAAGTTACATGAGGAAGTGGCTCAAATGCCCATGGTCCCCACTCCTCTCACCTTGTCCTCTCTCTCCCAGCCTGCACTGATGACCTCATGGGGAGTTCCCTATGATCAGTTGACAGAGGAGGAGAAGACAAGGGCCTGGTTTGTAGATGGTTCTGTACAATATACAGGCATCACCTGAAAGTGGACAACTGCAGCACTCTAGCCCCTTTCTAGTACATCCCTGAAGGACAGTGGTGAAAGGAAATCTTCCCAATGGGCAAAAGTTTGAGCAGTGCACCTGGTTGCACACTTTGCTTGGAAGAAGAAATGGTTAGATGTGTGATTATATACTGATTCAAGGCCTACAGCCAATGGTTTGGCTGGATGGTCACAAACTTGGAAGGAATATAATTGGAAAATTGGTGATTAAAGAAATTTGGGGAAGGGATAGGTGGATGGACCTTTCTGATGGTCAAAAACTGTGAAGATATTTGTGTTCCATGTGAATGCTCTCCAAAGAGTGACCTCAGCAGAGGAGGATTATAATAATTGAGTGAATAGGATGACCCGTTCTGTGGATACCAGTCAGGCTCTTTCCCCATCCATGTCACCACCCAATGGGCTCATAAACAAAGTGGCTATGGTGGCAGGGATGGAGGTTACAAATGGGCTTAGCAACATGGACTTCTACTCACCAAGGCTGACCTGGCTATGGCCATGGCTGAGTGCCAAATCTGCCAGCAGCAGAGACCAATACTGAGCCCTCAATATGATACCATTCCTTGGGTGATCAGCCAGCTACTTGGTGGGAGGTTGATTATGCTGGACCTCTTCAGTCATGGAAAGGGTAGCTGTTTGTCCTCACTGGAATAGACACTCCATCCTGAACACAATACCATCTGTGGACTCACAGAATGCCTTATCCACTGTTATGGTATTCTTCATAGCATTGCCTCTGAAAACAGCATTCACTTCACAGCCAAAAAAGTGTGACAGTGGGCCCATGCTCAGAATTCACTGACCTTACTGTGTTACTCATCATCTTGAAGCAGCTGGATTGATGGAATGGTGGAATGGCCTTTTGAAGTCATAATTACACCACCAACTTGGTGCTAATACTTTGCAGTGCTTGGGCAAAGTTCTCTAGAAGGTTGTGTATGCTCTGAATCAGGGTCCAGTATATGGTACTGTTTCTCCCATAGCCAGGATTCACGGGTTCAGGAATTAAGGGGTTGGAGTGAAAGTGGCACCACTCATCATCACCCCTAGTGACCCACTAGTAAAATATTTGCTTCCTCTTCCCATGACATTATGTTCTACTGGCCTAGAGGTCCCTTATAGAGGGAGGAATGCTGCCACCAGAAGAAACAACGATTCCATTAAACTGGAAGTGATGATTGCCACCTGGCCACTTTGGGCTCCTTCTGCCTCTAAGTCAACAGGCTATGAAGGGAGTTACAGTGTTGGCTGGGGTGACTGACCTGGACTATCAAGATGAAATCAGACTACTACTTCACAATAGAGGTAAGAAGGAGTATGTCTCAAATACAGGTGATACCTTAGTGCATCTCTTAGTATTACCATGACCTGTGATTAAGGTCAATGGGAAACTATAACAACCCAATCCAGGCAGGACTATAAATGGCCCAGACTCTTCAAAGAATAAAGGTTTGGGTCACTTTAGCAGGTAAACAATCACAACCAGTCAAGGTGCTTGCTGAAAGCAAAGGGAATACAAAATGAGTAGTAGAAGATGGTAGTTATCAATACCAGCTACAACCATGTGACCAGTTGCAGAAATGAAGACTGTCATTGTCATGAGTATTTATTTCCTCCTTATTTTGTTAAGAATATGTTTGTGCACATATATACCTGTACTAAGAAAATATCTTTGTTTTATTTCCTTTTATCATGTAGCATAAGATTTATTGACTTCATATCAGCATTTAAGTGTTGTTAGCTTTATGTAATGGCATTTAGGTTAAGGATTAGTGTCCTTCCAGTTGTACAAAGAATAGCTGTATTGTGGCATAACTATGACCTTATTATTATCTTTATTTGGAGATTAAGTATGATTTTAGGAGATGTATATAGGTGCCAAGTTGACAAGGGGTGATGGTTAATATTAGGTGTCAACTTAATTGGATTGAAGGATGCCTAGATAGCTGGTATTGTTTCTGGTGTGTGTCTGTGAGGGTGTTGCTAGAGGAGACTGACATTTGAGTCAGTGAACTGGGAGAGGAAGAACCCCCTCAATGTGGGCAGACACCATCCAATTGGCTGCCAGCATAGCTAGAACAAAGAAGGAAGGTGGGATAAGCTGGCTTGCTGGGTCTTCTGGCTTTCATCATTCTCCCGTGCTGGATGCTTCCTTTTGTTCATCCTGCCCTTCGACATCAGACTCCGGGTTCATCAGCCTTTGGACCCTTGGGCTTATTCCAGTGGTTTGCTGGGGCCTCTCAGGCCTTCAGCCACAGACTGAAGGCTGCACTGTCAGTGATATAGTTTGGTTCTGTGTCCCCACTAAAATCTCACGTTGAATTGTAATTCCCAATGTTGGGGGAGGGACCTGGTGGGAGGTGATTAGATCATGGGGGTGGATTTCCTCCTTGCTGTTCTTATGACAGTGAGTTATCATGAGATCTGATGTGCAACACTTCCCCCTTTCCTCTTTCTCCCCCTCTGACATGTGAAGGTATTGGCTTCCTCTTGGTCTTCTGGCATGATTGTAAGTTTCCTGAGGCCTCCCAGCCATGCTTTCTGTACAGTCTGTGAATCAAACTGTCACAATAAAACCTCCTTTATTCATAAATTATCCAGTCTTAGTTATTTATAGCAATGTGAGAAAAAATGAATACAGTTGGTTTTCCTGCTGTTGAGGGTTTTGGACTCAGACTGAGCCACTATTGGCTTCTTTCTTCCCAGCTTGTAGATGGCCTATCGTGGAACTTCGCCTTGTGATCGTATGAGCCAATTCTTCCTTTATTTAATAAATTCCCTTTCACATATACATATACTCTATTAGTTCTGTCCCTCTGGAGAACCCTGACTAATACAGATATCCCTTGGTTCTCCACATACGGTCAAAGGTACTATGTATAGAGTCACTAAATCCCTTGCCTCTCATGAGTGGTGATCAGGAATATCAAATGCATTTATTTTGCATAACTTTCTCAGCAGTTCACACCAAGGATTATCAGTGTTCTCCATACTATTAGAAGTAGGGTCCTTAACAGTTTTTTGGGTCTAATCATATTAAGTAGCTAAGTTCAGAAACCCAGAAACCAACTAAAGAAATCCTTCCTTAAAATTCTGTTCCTCTAGAACCATTCCTGGTACCAAAATATGTATTAGTTGTTGTTGGGTAATAAATTGTTTCCAATATTTTATTATTGCCCATGTTTCTGCGATGGCAATACTGCACATGCTATTTTGCACATGTGACTATATATGATAAATCCCCAGAAGTGAAATGTGCATTTGTAACACAAATAGTGTATTATTTTTCTAATGAAATTATGCCTATTATGCCAATAATTCTTCTTCCAACAGCAGCATATGAGACAATGTTGGACCCATAGTACCAACTCACATCAACATTTATCGAATGCAGCAAAACAGTACTTAAATCTATATAGCACTGACTGCCTGTATTAGAAAAGAAAAAGATCTCAAATCAATAATATCAGCTTCCACTTCAAGATTTAGAAAACGAAGAGCAAATGACACACCAAGTAAGCAGAACAAATGAATAATTTATTCTAAATGTCATATGAAAATGCAAAGGACCTAGAACAGTCAAAGCAACTTAGAAAGAGGACACCTTTGGATGATTTACACTAACTGATCTTAAGCCTTATTGTAAACCTATGATAATCAAGACAGCATTATATTTGCATAAAAATAAACAAAGACATCAATGGAAAAGAAGAGAGGCCAGAAGTAGACAAATATACATATCGACCACTGTTTTTTGACAAATGTGTAAATGCCATTCAGTGGAGAAAGGATAGTCTTTTCAGTAAATGCTGCTGGAGCAACTGGCTATCGATATGTAAAAAATTAAACTTTGGTTTACACCTTACGCTGTATACAAAAATCAACTTTAAATTGATTAATAAACTACACAACTAAAGTGATACGACTTCTAATAGAAAACATAGTAGAAAATCTTTATGACCTTGAATTAAGCAAAGAGGTTTTAGATAAAATACATCAAAAGTATAATCGATAAAAGAAAAAGAAAACATAAATTGGATTTCATCAAAATTTAAAACTTCTGTTTTTCAAAAGGCACTATTAAAAGAATGAAAAGTAACAGACTAGAACTATTTGTAAACTACACGTCTAATAAAGAACTCATATCTGGAATATTTTCTAAACTCTCAAAACTTAATAAGAAAACAACTTAATTTTTAAAATGGAGAAGACTTGAATAAACACTTCACCAAGGAGGACATATAGATAGCAATAAATAAATAAACAAAAAATAAAAAAATAACAGATGCTCAACATAATTAGCATTAGGAAAATGCAAATTAAAACCACTATAAGATAACATTACTCATCTATATATAGAAGGCACAAATAAAATAAGCAGGAAAAATGTTTGAGAAGCTAAGTTTATTAAATAAACTGTTATGTAATTATGCAATCCAGAGTAAGGATCTACTAAAAAGGCAACTAGGATTGGGAAGTGAAAATGAAAGTGGGGACTGATAGTTATACCACTTTTTATCTTTCACATTTTGTAACATTTCTTTTATCTTGCCTGTCCTAGGAGTGAAACTGCAGTTCAATGTACTAGTGAGGATGTTATCAATGCACAAGATGTAGTATGCATATCATTAAATTTGACAGTGTATATTTTTAAAGGAATTTCACAGCCGATTATAACTTCATCCCTTATAGTCAAATTTGAGCTGTGGATGCAGTCCCACTGTAAGCAGCGAGAATAGCCCTGTAATTCTTTATCTGTCAAATCTGACACACCTCCCTGGGAATGGGCAAAGGGGAAGCCCTGGTAAGACCGATGTTACTGTCTGCTGTAAGAGTAGTTAGTAGTACAGCTGAAACAAGGGAGTTAGGGTGTGAATTAAAAGTCCATTAGAAATTATTGGCCTGAGATTCAACAATAGAAAAATTGTTTTAATATCTGGAAGTCATCTTCTTACATGTGTAACTTCATCTAAATATTTCTTGTGCAACTGTTAATTGATTATATCTATCTTAGAGGAAATTGGTGCCAATAACATTTTTATGCTGGTCAATTATGTCCTACCAGTATAATTTACCAAAGTGAATAATCACTTATTAGTGTTAAAATTCTGTTAAGTGAAAAAGAAAAATAAAATAATAAAAAAGTCAGCAAGTCAGTCAAAAAACAAAACAAAACAATATTTGGAAAATACAGAGTCCCAAAAGCTCCCAAAACACTTTATTGGAAAAAAAGAGAAAAAAAAGAAAAAAAATTCTCCAGAGTTAATTTCCATATACTCTTTAATGCACCAATATATTTAGATCTATCCTAACCAAATCATAAGCACATAATTTCACACAAATTAGGTTTAATTCTTAAATTGTTCTAATCAAGTTATGCATTAAGTAGTTAAATCATCTCTCAATTTCTAGCTACTCCTGATTTATTTTGAACAGTTAAACACTGTCATGGCATTCATACATGGGCAGACTTTGAGACTCTATCAGATTTCAGCCATGAGAATTAGACATCTGTGGCCCTGAAACCACAGATACTAGTAACAGTGACTCAAAGCTATAGAAAAAAAATTACACTTCAACACTGAATCATTTTCAGGTCTGTGGTATATAACTACACAACAAGATTCTATTATAAGCAACAGCATGTTCCTTCCACTTCAAATTATAACCCCCATCAGTTCACTGGTAAGAATTTTTAGTAAATACAGTGGTAGGTGTATTCTTTTTGTGAGCCTGGAAGGACTCACTTGTTTATCTGGATGCTTTAGCCAGTCAAGGATATGGATAAGGATGCCGTTGATATGAATTTGTGAGATTATTTTATGCTAGTCTCACTTCTTAGTGAGTAGACAGATCTTCAATTTCTAACATTTGTTTTATAAAAATTCCTCAACTTGCCTATAAAAAAGTTGTAACCAGCTATTATTTCCTTTTAGGAATATGATTCCATTCCAACTACTATAATACTTTAAGATAATAGGAATAATATAATCATCTTATGATGTATTAGTTTGTAACATGCATAAAGCTATAAATAATTAAAAAATGAAGAAGGTAATGAACAGGTTATGCTTTTTTAAATAAAGTCAGATTTCAAAAGTTGTACAGAGAGCAAAAATCACTTTACATACTCATGATTGGCTTTAATATTTCTTTACACTATATATACTGAAAATGTTTACATTTACTAATAAGGAATGCCAAGTGTATCCATCACCATTTGAATGGCTTGCAGGGGATTTGTGATTTCTTCCATGTTATCTCTTCTCAAAACCCAATCTGGCTTAAGCCTGTTAAAAAAAAAAAAAGTCTGGCATTAATAAAGTTCTTCTCTTATGAGTTACCTTCACCTTTTTCATCTTAGCTAAATTGTAGCTACTCCTGAACACATCATTTCCCTTACAACCTGCTCAAAGAGGTGGGAGAACTTCATATTATTGTCCATCATTATTTCCAGACTATTTTTTCTCTCCATCCTTTCTAAAAAAGTAATGCTGGCTTCTTTGACACTTATGCTATTTAGCTTGCCCACTGCCTTTTGGTCATCAGCCAAACTCTCAGTGCCTTATTCCTTGTAAACCTGGTTCTTGGTCTCCTCTTAACTCCTGTCACCGTTCTCAGCAACAGCAACACCTATGTTGTTGTGACCAACACCCTAGTCCATTTTTGCCCCGCTTTCCTTGAATTCTACCTCAACCAATCCTTTTTAATATGATCACATACTAGACTTTGTCATCATCAGAAAGTGTGTGACCACGGAAGTCTTAATTTGAGACTTCTGTTCTCCATCCACCATTTCTGATTCATCCATGTCATCTGCTCTAACACAGTCACTGAACCAGTTCTTCTACCCCACTGAGATCTCCACTTCATTTGGCCCCAACACATACCCAACTTCCACCAGAATGCTGTTCTTACTTTCCTGTGTATCTAGCTCAGGTGTATCAGTATTATCAAAACCTCTGCAAATGTCATTAACGGTTGTCTCTCTCTCCTACCAAACTAGTCTGAAAAATTCTACTTGGATTTCAAATTGAGTCAAAATATCTGCTTTCTCCATTCCTATACAGCTGCATATTACTAAAAAAGTTTACACAACCAAGCTGACTTTATTTTTTGCCAATAATTGCAAATCTAAAATGAGCATTTGAAATTGCCAGCATGCTCTCTTTCTCTCCAAGATGACTATCTTGGTCCTTTCCTCTTTTCAAACTTCCGCTCCATCCCCTCCGAGCTGCTTCTGAGTTGTTAAGTTTATAATCTCACACTTATTGAGAAAATAGTATCAAACAGAGGGGAGTTCATGCATCTTCTCACGTAATTCCCTACTATATGCATTTCCAACATCTTATTCTGTCCTGTTAAAAATCCAAAGATGTATCAACTGGTGAGTGAAAAAAGTGTGGTATGACCATACAATGGAATAGTACTAAGTGATAAAAAGGAATGAAATTCAAATCCATGCATAAACATGAACACATTTCAAAAGCATTATGCTAAGTAAAAGAATCCAGTCACGAAAAGCTATCTACTATATGATTCCATATATGTGACAGCATAGAAATGGCAAAACTAAAGGTACAAAAACCGGATCAGTAGTTCCCAAAATCCGGGGAATAAAGAAAGAGAACTGATAACAAAGGGGCATAAGGAAACTTTGTGTTATAGAATTATTTTGTATCTCAGTGGTGGCAGTTTCCTAACTGTATACAAAACCAACTGAATTGCATACATTTAAAGGATACATTTATACTGTCAGTAAATTTTACCTCAAAAAGCCTGACCTACATCAAAATTTTAAGATAATTTATTCATATGTTAGAATGAGTTTTTAAAATATAATGAATATTAAATTCTACCAAGTCCTTAAAAAACATGTAGAAATGGTTCCATTAATATATTTCAAGCAAATGAACTTCTTACGTTATGCTGTGAAATATGCATGCACAAAACCAATTTATAACTATATTACACAATTTATAATTACGAGTATAATTATAAAGCTAACGGCTGTGTAACCACTCAGGTCAAGAATTAGTGTGTTATAAACAATGTAGGATTTGTACCTAGCATAGAAAATTGCTAAGTCTCAAGAAGGAAAGAAGGAAGGAAGGGAGGGAGGGAGAGAAGGAGAAGGGGGAAGAAAAAAAGGAGGAGGTAGAAAGAAGGAAGGGAAGAAAAAAAAACTAATTAAATGCCACGACAGTTCACTAAAATAAATCTTTTTGCTAATAAAATCAGAAAATGTCAATCTAAATTTCCAGAAGGAGAAATTTCAAGAATCAGGGTGATTATGGGAGGACTGGAGGTTGATATTTTGGCTAAGAAGGACTTTTGGCACTTCTTAAACAGTGTAGCTTGTCCTTCATGAAAAATAAAATAAATAAAATTAAATTAAATAAATAACAAAACTTATAACAAGCTTCTTAGCCTTAGCTCTTAACTATTTAATACAAGAAGTTTGTTGAATAACTACTAAATATCCAAAGCTACAGTATAATGTTATTTCATTATTTACCAAGATTGCCTCTTTTAAATTTGCCAAACATTCCATTCTTATTCACATGTTTCTCTATTGAAAAGCACATCTTGTTTGTGGTAAGTGCTCAATAAATATTTGTTAAATGAATGAATGAACTGTGACACAAATTTATAGACTGTATTTAACTGCTTACCTTGAAACTATTCTGGTCCTTACAGGTGTTTCTGGGATAAAAGGAATGCTTATAGAAGAATAATTCTTTTGCTTGTGAAGTATTCTTTCAGTATTCATTTTATGTTTATGAGCTGTAAGTTTGTAGAGACTGTAAATACGGTCAACAACTTTGGATCTACTTCGTACATCCTACAAAATAAAATGCACAGTTACTAAAAAGTAGTAAGAATTAAAATTTTATCCCTTTAAGACTAGCAAAATCAAATATAACAAATAAAAACTATGTAGTAAACCTTTTTTTTTTTTTGAGACCGAGTCTCGCTCTGTCGCCCAGGCTGGGGTACAGTGGCGTTATCTTGGCTCACTGCAACCTCTGCCTCCCGGCTTCATGCCATTCTCCTGCCTCAGCCTCCTGAGTAGCTGGGACTACAGGCGCCCGCCACTACACCCAGCTAATTTTTTTTTTTTGTATTTTTAGTAGAGATGGTGTTTCACTGTGTTAGCCAGGATGGTCTCAATCTCCTGACCTTGTGATCCGCCTGCCTTGGCCTCCCAAAGTGCTGGGATTACAGGCATGAGCTACTGCGCCCAGCCTGCAGTAAACTTTTAAGCTTTGAATAATCAAAAAAACCTCACCAAGTTTGGCAGGTAGATTGATTTAAATTACGAGCTAATTTGTAAGGCAATTATAAAGAAGATAAATATTCAAAAGTTGCATAGTTAACTCCACACTGAATACAAGAAGGAATTGTTATAGTCAACATAGGAATTATTACAGTCAACATACCTATCATATCCAGTTACCAAGTCTTGAAAAGTTTACCTCTGCAAAGTTTCCAAAGTCTTCTACTTATGTCTCAGTGACACAATCCTAAGACAAGCACAATCGCTTGCCTAGATCACTATATATCAACACTTGCCACCTTCCTTAATAGTCTCCCTATATCCACACATGCTCTCCCAAATTCATTCTTCAATCAGAAGCCAGAGTGTTGTTAAAATTTAAATTGGAAAATATAATTCCCTTGCTTTACCCTGCAGTGGTTCCCACTTATCGGGATAAAAGCCACAGTCCAATCACGGCCTATGGTTTCCCCTATGTTAATTGTGACATTTAAAAAGAATGACTCAGAGGTCTCATCGTAGAAAAGCTTGAAATACAATTATGGTTACAACAGGAGGATAAGAAGTTATACATATCTGGTTTTCTATCTTGCTAGGATACTTTTCTCTCTAGTAAATGATGGGAAATTGTTACTTACATGGCTGTAAAAAGTTTATTTTCAGAATTCAGTTTAATATGTCAGAAAGAAACAACTCATAGATATATCCTAAACTCATTTTATCAGTGCAAAAAGCAGGTTTTAACACACATAAAACCCTATTTTAGAGTGATAATTACTAAAGGAAAACTATAAAAGTCATAGACGTAAGACCACAGAAAAATAATCTTAAAGGAAGGCAACTGATTAATACTTACAGAGGCTCTATTTGTTGTCTTCAGTAAAACAGCCAACAAACAACAAGTTTTTGTAAAAATGCTTCCGCCTTTGTCTGCAACTTTATTACCAGGCTTTTCTCGGTATATCTGCAAAAGCTCCAATAGCGTATCTATACAATTTTCTACATCATAAACTGCTGAAGTAGTTTTCTCATACTTGAAGAGAACAGAATGAAATTAAAAGTTGTAATAAACACATACATTTACAAACAATCCAACCAAAAAAACAAAATACAAAAGTCCATACCTATAGCCAAACTTTTGGACCGCCTGCAGTAAGTGCAAAGGACTTTGTGAAGTAGCTCCAATATCATCATGTATAGATCTATCATATATGTGTATTCACATTTTAATCTTAATCTTTCCCCCCTAATTCTAAAGTTTCACATTTTAAAAAATCAAATTTAAAACCTCTGAAAACAAACATCTTGAAGTCAATAAAAGCAAACTTTTAAAGATAAGACCACTTTAGTAAGAATCTCTAAGGAAAAAGATAACTTATCTGTGATATTATTAATCAAAGGTAAGATAATGATAAAGGCAGGATCTAATTAGTTACTCTATTACATGCTTCTTGAGAGGAAGAACAGCTTGCTCGAAAATAAAACAAAATAAATTTGATACTAATAAATCTAGGATATATTTCCCATGTCTTGTTTTTCTAATTGTATTATTAGATTCATGGTGAAATTTGCATGGTAACAAATAATGATACTAAGATAAAAATAACAAACAACATAGCTGACACTTTGTATGGCAAGTTTATGTATTAATGTGTATTAACTCAATCCTCACAATAACGTTTTGAGTACTGTTACTATACTCATTTTATAGTTGGGGAAAGTAAAGTACAGAGAAGTTAAGTAACCTATAATAAGCTACTGGGCTAGGATTCAAACTCAAACAGTTTGGCCTCAGATCTGTGTTCTTAACCACTACCTCTCAATAAAAATATTAGGTAAAGTGCTTTAAGTTGTCACTGAAAGGTTAAGTAGGAAAGAGAAATCTTTCAACCTTTGGTTGCATACAATATAGTTTGGAATAGTCCAAGGCCAAAAGACAAATTCTGATACACAGATCAACAGTTACAGAGTAACTAAGTTACAGCAATAATTTTCTTTCTCACGCTTTGCTAGATATGATTATAATGTGGTAATACTATTTTGATATAATGCAGTAGATAACACCACTACCTCTAAAGGCAGACAGAAATGAATCCAAATTCAATTCTACCACTTATCACACTAAGGTTCTTAGGGGAGGAACATAACTTCTATAATTATTATTTCTTCTCTATAAAATGGGAATATAATATGAACTATTGTATAGGATTATTATGAGGATTAAACAATGCATGAAAAATACTAGCACGTAGTAAGTACTTAATAACTTTTAATCATCATTTTTAATATAAAGACTGAGGAAATAAAATAACACAAAAATTGGTATTTAAATCTACATTTATGTTAATAAACATTTTTTCACCCTAAGACTCTTGCACATAAATTAATTTTAACTTAGAGATTTAAGCCCTAGTGATGAGTAAACACAAACTTAATTTGCAGGGCCTTATTTGTTGACCCATGAATATCTCATTAATAAAATGAAAAACTACCTTAGATACATTAAGCAAGACTTGCACAGCATATCTGATGACTTCCATACAAGGAACACTACGATTACAACTTCTGATCAAAACAAATATTTTAGAAATTGCTCCACTCTGGGCCATGTTCTCACAACAAAGTGGAGACAATCTAGTAACTACCTCTGAAAGAAAAAAAAAAATAACATACAGGTAAATTTACAGCAACGAAATGAATTTTTAGCTAATAATGTACTATTACAACATTTTTTAAACATGTGAACATAAACTAACCTAGGTGTTTTAAGGCCTCAAGAATGGCAGAAAGGTGCTTATATGTCAAAAGGTAATGAAGGGCAAGTGCAGTTCTTTTGTAGAGTTTGTTTTCTTCTCGAATCTCCCTATTAACAACTTGAAGACTTAGTCGAATAGCTTTAATTTTTGTACAATCATTTTTCTTCCTCCAAGAATAGCCTCTCCATAATGCCTTAAAGAGATAAAACCAAGTAATTTTAAGATTATAGCCAATGTTTTCTATTTACATCTACATCTGTTTTCACAATGTAAACATTTTCAGTAAATTTATTTGACATGATCACATGCATTTCAATTAAAATCTCAAGTTCAAATAAACAGTAAAATCAATTTTCAAAAACAGAAATACAGAGAATATTCCTGTATGTAAACTGGGTAGCCTTTATTGACCAAAGATGTCTATGTGTATTCAAAATGTTAAAATACTTTTTTACTTATTGATTATAAACCTCCTCTAGAGTACTTGAAAATAAAGAGCTTAGCAATGAAATTATGGTAGTATAGAGCTTATGAGTTATTCTACTGGCTAATGTGTTAGCTTTTTAAAATGGTGACTATGTTTTTATAGCGTTAGATATCATGTAGATGATTTGCAAATTAAAGTTTTGAACTAAAACTATACAAATTTCAATTACCTGAATTTTAATGATTCCACTAGTGAATTTTTCTTGCTTTTTACGGAGAACAAAATGGCGCACTGCTTTCTGTATTACTGATGCAGCCCTATTTTGCTGGCTCAGACATTCTTGACCTTCATGCTCAATCTTTTTGATGTTATATTTCTGAATAAATTTCTTTTGTTGTAATCTTGCTCGAAACCATCTCTGTTTAAAACATAGACTTTTGTTTTTCATTTCTACTTCAGGTTTTTTTTAAAAAAATACAAATATACATTCATATATAAATGAAAGAAATAGAACAGTGTATCAAGAAATCTTTCAGCTTTCCCCAGAGGCATTACTTCCCCACTCCACTTGGTGCAAAAACCTTTCCAGTCCTTGTTGGGTGCTTGTGTGTGTGTGCGCGCACGCATATGCACAGGAGTATAGTTAATCCTGGACAACACGTGTCTGTGCACGCACAGGCACAGGAGTATAGCTAACCCTGGACAAAACGTGTCTGTGCACGCACACGCACAGGAGTACAGTTAACACTGGACAACACGTGTCTGTGCGCGCACACGCACACGCACGGGAGTATAGTTAATCCTGGACAACCCGTGTCTGTGCACGCACACGCACAGGAGTACATTCAATCCTGTACAACACGTGTCTGTGCATGCACACGCACAGCAGTACATTCAATCCTGGACAACCCGTGTCTGTGCACGCACACGCACAAGAGTATATTCAATCCTGTACAACACGTGTCTGTGCATGCACACGCACAGGAGTACATTCAATCCTGGACAACACGTGTCTGTGCACGCACATGCACAGGAGTATAGTTAATCCCGGACAACATTGTCTTCATTTTACAAGTTATATAAATTCTACCAAACTGCATGTATCATTCTGCAATTTTTTCACTAAATATTTTATATGTAAATATATATTAATGTATATAAACAACTAGAATTCTTCTTCAAAATATGTAAAGAACTCCTATAAATCACAATAAAAAAGAACATCCAATGGAAAAATGGGCTAAGTGTATGAAAAAAAGATGTTTAAAAAAAAATTACACAGATAAGAACTTGAATAACCAACATATAGAATATAATTTTAGAATCTCTAACCATCAAGTAAATAAAAAAAAAAAAAAAAAAAATGAAATGCTGTTTCCCATTCATTAGAATGGCAAAAATCAGAAAGTCTGCCGATACTTCATGTTGGCAAGCATGTAGAGAAACAGGGTACCCTCAAGAATTTGCTGGCAGGAATGTAAATGAGTACAATTACATCAGACAATAATTCACAACTTTATTACTGTGCCATAAAACATCAATCTATTTCTAACCCTCAAATCATTCTAACAGCTATATGGTGAAAGGCTAAATGTTGTACGACCTTAGCATAAAGCATTTGGAAATTGTTTATTACATATCAAAAATTTCTAACAGAAAAATTATGTCCTATAGTTTTACTGCAAAGAAGAAGCAAACCTGAATACAGATGACTGAATTAACCTGCTTGTTAGCATTCTTCACAGCCAGGTAAAGTTTATAGGCTCTTTGAATTCTGAGAGCATTCAGGTGATAATATGCAGCTGCAGTGAAGTGAAGAAGTCGAATTTTGGTTCTCTGTTCTAAAATCTAAAGGTGAAAAAACAAAGCATATTCAAGTATCTGCTTCCTAAGTTAATCAATGAGTGTTTATTTTTTGTATAACCTCAACATCAAATTATATAAACTAGCAAGAATAAACTAATTTTTAATCATTACAATTACTTATATTGTAAATCAAAGTAATTACAATATTTTACTATACAATATTTCCAATAGTGTAACTCATAATTCAGAGTGTAGAAAGCAAAATTATATTTTGGGTACTTTACTAAATAACCATAGAATCTAATTCAACTAGACTGCCCTACAACAGTGAGTTAAGGTTTGCAATGTACTTTTAATTAGAGAAGGGTATAAATATTAAACTCAAAAAAATTTTACAGAATTCCAAGCAGAACTCTTGGAAATAGTGATATTAAATCAGAAAAAATTATGTGAATTAATATCTCTGCTATTAAACAGTACAGCGCAACTCTAGCATAAGACTCTGCAGAAGGAGCTTTCTACAGTTGCTGTTGGGCTTCAGACTTCCACTTGATGTTTAATGAACAAAATATAAACATTCCTCCTATTTAACTTCAAATCAAATTATTTTGTCTATGCCAGTACTTCACATATTGTAAGCTTCAGACTTCCACTTGATGTTTAATGAACAAAATACAAACATTCCTCCTATTTAACTTCAAATCAAATTATTTTGTCTATGCCAGTACTTCACATATTGTAAGCTTAAATGTTATGACCTCCCTAAAAAGAATTCTCTCTTGCTGAAGATGTGGAAGCTGACACAGGAATTCTGGTTGCGACACCTCAAAAGTTGCTTGGTGGTGGCAAAAAGCTACTAGAATAACATTTAACCTCTTTTGCATATGGAGTCTCTCTCTCATATTTTCAGTTCCTTTGTTAAGATTCATTACAAAGGAGAAATTTTATTTTGCGTCTTTGGTGGTGAACACCTGTGGGAAATAGTATGACTAGGATCACAGAAAAATATCTGACGGTCAGTGCTCTCGTCACTTACCTTTCTAGCAGCTGAATGAATTCAAGTTAATGGTCATATTAGTTCTGAAATTATTCTCTAAAATCCAAAGTTTCTTAACACTATTTAACATCAAGTGCTTTCATTTTATAAGACTGAGATATGCTACTTGAAAATACTTACTCTTTTTCGTACTAGCCAACCACGCACCAGTGCTTGTAGGATAACTGTAGACTTTTTAAATTCAATGTATTTTATCCTTTCACGCTTTCCAGCCTCCCTGGCTCGTATATATTTTTGTATGATCAAAGCGGCAGATTTCTGCCGAAGAAAGACCTGCCTTTCTTTATATCCTCTATAATGTGCTTGGATCAAACAAGCAGCTCGATGTCTCTATAAGGAAAAATTTACAAGTAACATTAATAGGTAGAAATAAAAGGATTTCTAACCCACTAGAAGTTCTTTAATTTCTCAATGAGATGGCATAATTATGATTTATAGCTTAAGAATGTCATGTTTCATAGATATGAAATGGTGATGAAGCATTATTTCTAAACTCACATAGGTCTATAGCCAAAATGAAGGTGTAAGCCAAAGGTCAAGGGTCAAGAGATACTTGGTGCTCTTTCCCTCTCATCCTCTTGATACTTTTCATTGTGAGAGGAAAAAGGACTAACATTACAGCTCAAATACATTTAATAAAAATGCTAGCTACAATAGAAAGAGCACAGTGATCATAAATAGCTATGACAGAAAATGTCTGTAGCTTGACAAAACATAGCATACCATCAGCACACCTTAGATTCCTCAATTACATAACACCCTGTGAGAATTACCAAAATGAGACACAGAGCCACAAAGTGAGCACACGGTGTTGGAAATATGGCACCAACAGACTTGCTCAACACAAACACAGGGTTGACACAAACCTTCAATTTATAAAAAATGCAATATCTGCAAAGCACCATAAGGCGAAGTACAATAAAACAAGGTATGCCTATACCTCATATATTTTTAAAAACTAGCAAATAGTATTTTTATGGAAGAATATAATTTTCAATTGACTGAAATAGATGTGTGTGAAATAAATGCATACTTAAGCCTTAAAAACACTTTTTTTCCCCCCAGTGAAAGATTTATTTTTAAAAATTAAAAAATACAAAACATTCTGTTTTCTATTTCCTAAAGTAGTTATTTGCAAGTGAATTAATTTGTAATACCTACTTTTATCATTAAGAAGTGTTCATGAGCTATTTTTGCAGAAAGTATAGCTCTCCATTTTCTCTGAATGATAATTGCTGATGCTCTCACATTCAAAAACCTAAAAATTAGTTATTGGAAAGCAATTTCAAATTACTTTAACTTATTCAATGAGTATTTATTGCCTCCCCCCTTTAAACTATTAGAAGAGAATAAAATATAAGAAACGCAATGACAGAATAAAAAAAGTGGGCAAGTATAATTCATAGTTAAGTTCGAACAATCAGAATTTACACACGCACACGAAAGAAGTTTTATAATTGGCAATATTCCAGTGGGTAAGAAATACGAAGTTCTACGATTCTAATACGGCATAGAATTTTGAACAGGATCAAAAGAAAGTATGGTTACCCAGATCTAGCAAAAAACTAGATAAAGGGGGAATGGTAGAAATAATGGTAAAATATAAGATTTGAGTCCGCACTGCAAGTGAGTCTTTGAGCAGACGGGAGGTGGTTAAGAAGAGAATGTGATTTACAAGCAGCATCAGGTACTTCCTTTCATTTGAAAGGAAAGATAGGTATCATCAAAATATCTAAGTAGAGATATTTTGTAAACAGAACTGGAGAAAAATTTTTAAAAATCTGAGCGCTAGAGATTAAATTTAACAGATCAACATAATGCTAAGAGATAAAATGTGAGAATGGACAGGTTTTCTACTCTGTTCTTGATACTGTGGAAAAAGTAGAATGACTAGCTTATTTTTTGCCATGTTTCTTAGAAAATAAGACCAAATGCCATTGAGAAAAATTCAGCATCTGTTACAGGAAAATTAGATACTGGTCCTTAATAGCTGATAGTAGCAACTGTATCTTTATATGCCTTTTAATTTTAATTTTTATGGCTATATAATAGTTGTAAATATTTACGGGGTACATGTGATATTTTGATTCAAGCACATAGCAAGTAATGATCAAATCAGGGTAACTGGGATATCCATCACCTCGAACATTTATCATTTCCTGGTATTAGGAAACTTCTAATTCTATTCCTCTAGTTATTTTGAAATATACAATAAATTATTGTTAATTATAGTTGCACTATTGTGCTACTAAACAGTAAATCTTATTCCTTCTCAGTGTATTTTTATATCCATTAACCAGCCTGTCTTTATCCACCCCTCCCTTCTCCCTATCCTAGCTTCTGGTAACCAACATTCTACTTCTGTCTTCATGCGATCAGTTTTATATGCTAAGCCCTGCTTCTACCCATGGGCTTGATCCAAACATTCCTCTCACGATAGTGTGCTTTCCTAAACCATCTTTCAAACCATCATTGATTCAATAATTCATCAACTCTGGGAGCTGAAGAAAAATTCTTATACTATGAACTTAAAACAAGATGATTTGGTAACAGCTTCTGAAAATGTGTGTATAAGAAATGAGCTAGGAATAGGGAAATACAATTAGTATAAGACAGGTTGGTAATTAGGGTCTTCATCATTAATGACAAAGAGTATGAGGAATAATACAAAGTTCAAAGAAAAAAGAATGAGTAAGAAAACAAATTTTGCCAGTAGTTAAGTCACTCAACAAAATGGACCAAAGCACTAATAAGAAAACCAAGTCTTAACTAAATGGTTTTATTAACTTCCACCTCTCTGTCCTTACTCTAATCCTTATGAACCTGAATTAATCAAGTATATGTAAATATTTTTAGTAGATTATATTAATTAAAGGCTATGCTCTATCTCAAAAAAGCAAGACAGTGCAAGATATATTGTTTCCTTAATAAAGAAAATATCAACAAAACCAACCATATACATTAAACATAACAAATATTTAAAATAAAAATCAATAGGCAGTGTACTTTTATGTAAGGACTTAGCTCTATCACACACAAATACTATTACATTCTCCACAGAACTATGATACATTACCATGTTCTCTCTAGTTTGGTATAGAAGCAACCTTGAATAATTTTAACAGCTTTTAATATAGCTAGATATTCTTTGTGTGCTCTCCAACACCTATACCAGGCTTGAATCTTGCAGGCAGCTTTCACTTTACATAAATATTTCTTGGCTCTATATCTCCTCCACATAGCCTATTAAATACATAAATATAACAAGTATGCAATGAGTTGCCTTTTTTTTTTTTGTAAATAAGACAAATCAGTATAAAGACAGTTAAAATAAGGTTAGTGCAGACAAAAATAAATTGCATAGTCATATCATGACTCTATTAGACTCTGACACGTAGTGAGTCCTCTGAGAACAGTGGTGCTTACTATAGTGAACACTTATTATGTGCTTTATCACACATACCTTATGGCTGGCTGCCAGCCCAGCCTAACAAAACCCTAACCAGTATTTATAAATTATAAGACACACGTGTCTGAAAAGCCAGATGATGTGAATTATCCTCATCACCTCAATCCATTTGGAAGAACGAAAAGAAAATGAACACATTGACCTACTGCAGGTTCTGGGGAGAAAGAGGAATTCTTCCCAATCCATATTCACTTTGGGTTCTGTGTTCAGCCTGCAGGAGAATCCTGAGAGCTCCTGTGATAGGACTGTCAGACTTTCTGATTTTGACAACCTTCTGGCAGACTAAAGGTTTACATGACAGCGACAACTTATTGAACTAAGCACTAAGAAGATTAGTCCTTATAATCACATGGGTAGATAATACTATTAATTCTAATTTAGAGATGAGGAAATCAAGGCCTAGAGAAATTGAGTAACTTGTTGATGTCACACAGGTTAATAAGTGGCAGAGTTGTCTTACTTGATATTTATAAATATCTTGTAAAATGGTTAAGATCTCTATTTTACAAAAAAGGAAAAAAAACCAAAATTGAAATTAAGAAGGACTTGTTAGCACACAGCTGTTAAGTGATAGAGTCAAGATCTGAACCCAAGTCTATTTGACTCCAACATTCCTACTGGAACAGGAATTAAAAGAAATTAAAGACTGTGTAAGCAAAAACTCAATTGTATGTAAGAAAACCCAGTTCCCCTAGCGGAAGACAAAGGGCTGGAGTCCTTTAAAATTAACTGCCTGTTTTTCTCTCTGTGGATAGTGAGCCTTATCTCTCCCTTTCCCAGGCATTATGAAGACTCTGTTTCTCTAGCTGAGTGAGCAGCTGCAAGGTCACTAGACAGATAATCTCAAGTCGTAAAACATGCTCCTTAAAAAGTAAGAAATAATGTAATACATATCTTAAATGAATAATTGTCTTTGTTTCTCACTTCTGTAATACGCTTCCCCCTGCACAGATCTCCCCACGCCCCATGAAATGCTTAAAGGTAGCTTGACTCTGTTCGGGGCTCAGTCCTTTGGATGTTAATCCGACTGGGTCGGTGCACCTAAATAATTAAACAATTCCTCCTCAACCCCTTGGTCTCTCTGATTCCTTAATTATCCCGCAGCACTACAACAAATACTACAGGCACCACTTATATTTAGATTAGGTTCTAAATTCAGTTGATAATGCAATAATTATATATGGTCAAAACTACTCTGAGATGTCCTTAACTCAATCAGAGTATATTGTATATGGTTTTTATGTAAACCTGAATACATTATTTATGTATATCCCCAATACCTGCCACCCTAGTCTTAATGAGTGGTAGAAGAATGGTCTCAGAACTTTTAATTGGCTTTTAATTGTTTAAATTGGCTATTTAACTGTAACAGTAAAAGACTGGTTAATGGTAACACTGCATCATAAAACCTTCAGGAGGAAAGGATAATGTTTTGTGGACCACTTTGTTGTTTTTGTTTTGCTTTTGGCAGTTTTAAGTTACTAGTTTTTAAAATCAGTACTTTTCAATGAAAACTACTTGACCAAAAATCTGTCACAGAATTTTGAGACTCATTAAAACAGTTTTAATGAGAAATTATATGTATGTATAGATATGTGTGTGTATATATATTTATAAATATACACACTTATAAATATATATATACACACACACACACATATTTAAACACACACATCACACCTGAAGAACATTAAAAATTATGGACATTGACTAGAGAAGCCAACTTGGCGTTCAGAAGAAAAGAAGACAGCTAAGAGATTATCAAGAAACCAAGGGTTGAGAGAGGAAACAAAGTGTGCTCAAATTCCAAATGCTACAGAGAAGTTCATATATATATTTTACATAGATATTTACATATATACGTAAGTATTTAGTAATGTATACTATATCCCAGTGGCTCCCAAACTTCGCTGCTCATTAGAGTCAGCAGGGACCTCTGAAAAAATCCCACGCTTGTGTTGTTTCCCATACCAATTAGAATATCTAAAGGTAGGAGTATTTTTTAAAACTCCAGGTTATTCCAATGTGCAGTAAAGTTTTAGACCACTGGCATATGCTAAAAATTACATGTGTAAAAAACAATTTTATTATGTAATTATATAAGAGAAAAAATAAATTTTTATAAGATTGTTATTTTGGCTATTTAGTCATTTCAAGTGAATAAAACCATAACTAACACATCCAGTGAACACCTTTCAATTGTGAACTTATCAGTAGTGTTTGGAATTCGAGCACTCCTTTCCTCTTTCAACCCTTGGTTTCTTGATACCATAATCTCTTAGCTTTCTTCTTTCCCTCTTAACATCTTGTTGTCTTCTCTTGTCAATGTCTGTGAATTTTGATGTTCTTCAGGGCTCAAGTCCCAGGTCCTCTTTGTTCACTCATTTTATGTATTGCTCCTTGGTGATCTCATTATTCCCAGAACTTTAATTATCAGCATATGCCAAAATGTACAAATCAAATTCTAAAACTCACACTGCTCTCCTGAACTCCAGACAAACACAGTCAACTCTCTTACAGATATTTCAAGGGGGTTACCTGCTAGGTACTTCAGACCTTATGTACTCCATGCTGAATTCATTGTCAATCTCAAAACCTGCTCTTCCCTCTTTATTCCCTATGTCAGGGTGTGAGGGAGTAACTCTGCAGAGTTCCTTAAGCCATCAACATGGCTTGTCTCCTTGTTTATGCTCTATATAATGCCAACTTAACAATCCCATTGTCACAAACCCACACTGAACTGTAACTCTCACCTGGCTTACTGCCTATCTTTCATTTGGTCTACCTACTTCTAATCTTGCTCCTTTTCCAGTCCATCTTCCATATTCCTGCCAGAGTAAGTTTTTTTTTTTTTTTTTAATAAAAATGACTGTCGTCTTCTCCTGCTTAAACTCCTCTAGAATTTATTTTGTCTGGAGCATAAAGACTAAATTTTTTCTGTCTTAAAAATCTATCAACAATCTTATTCCCTCTATTGCCAACCTGGTCCCATATCACTTTTTATTGTTTCTAGTTTTTTTATTTTTCCATGTTATCTCTTGCAATTGGAATATTCTTCTATACATTTTACTTGGCTATTTCCAATTCATGCTTCAGTGTAACATTTCAGCTTAAATGTTACTCACTCTGGGAAGTCTCTGATCATGGAGACTAGCTTGATTTCCCATTCTGTGTTTCCTGAAACATACACTTCTCATGTTGTATTATAATTATACTTTCTCGTTCAATTAAGTTCCTTGAGGACAGCAACTAAGTATATCTTACTCATTGTCTATTTATAACACCCACTACAGCATTTGGCACATTTCTAACACTTGAATTTCTTGAATTAAAACATTACTTCTAAAATTCACGGTAATCCAGCAAGATATGAACATATTACATCTGGGTTAAGCCCTGGGTTATTGCAGGTGAAGAGAAATAGCTGCAGTACTTAGATTCAGTTCCTGGATCTGCCTCTCTGTGCAACATTGGCCAAATTACTTAACCTTTATCACTTCCTTCATATTTTAAAAGAGATAATACTGTACATTCCTCACACATTAGGCAAACAGATGAAACAAAATAATACAAAAGTGATTTGGAAGCCAAGTACTAAACATTCAGAATAAAGTATGTCTAATAGGCTAAGCAGCAAGCAGCTCTGGTTAATAGATTATCAGAAGAACAAAGTTACTCTATTTTGCCTATATTATGCCAAATAATATTTCATCTTAGCTTACATTTTCCACTTAAAGAAATAACTTTGCCAAAGAGGGCTCTCATTTTCTCAAAATTCTTCTAAGAGTGCTACAATTAACCCACACTGAAATGTACCACAGGGTGACCATGGCCAGAACAATCCCAGTTCTGTGCTGTCTTGGCTGACTTACTAGTTCCCTTTCCCACTTTCAAAAATGTTCCACTTTGGAAGATAAATGGTCACCTCAACTAAGTATAATTCTTTATGACCAGCTTAAGTTCATTTTATACATTCTAACAAATATTGGTCAAAACAAAGACTCACATTTTTATATTTAAATTAAATATAGAAATACCTGAATTTTTATGGTGCTATTTTTAATTTCCTGAAACTTCCGTTTCTGTATAAATCCTTTACTTCTAGCTTGAATAATGATAGCACTGCTTCTGATCTGTAAATACACTTGTCTTTGATGTTTTGCAGACAGAAATGCTCTGTAGTGATTTTGTAAAACCACTGCTGCTTTTCTATATAGTAAAAACTGTTTTCTGGTTTGCCACGTCCTAAAATAATGCTGTAAAGTGATAGCAGCTCTTTTCTGTTGAACAAATCTTCTCCGATACACAGCCATCTGAAGGAAGAACTGAATTCGTAGGGCAGCACATTTCTGTGTTTCCGGTTTTCTTGTGACCATTCTAGGAAAAGCATTTTGAATTGTTACTGCAGCCCTACTTTGAGAATGATACTCTGCTTCCTGTGAACAAGCAAGGCCAGCTTTGTGCCACTCTTGAATCATAACACCATCACTTTGAACAGCTTCATACTGAGTTTTACTTCTGTAACAGCAGAGTGCAGATTGGTTAACAATGGCTGCCATCTTTTCCTCTGATACAATTTTCAATTTTTGTCTAACTTTCATGCCTCTAAAAGCAGCCTGAATAGTTCGTACAGATTTCTGAACTGCTAAAAAGCTTTTTTTTTCTGTTTTTACTCTAACATACAATCTATAATAATTCTGTATAACCACAATTGCAGTTTTCTTTGTTTGATAATCAACTTTGGCCCTGTGCATTCGATAGAATGACTGAATTAGTGTGGCAGCCCGGTGCATATTTTGGATATCCCTTCGTACTTTAAAGCCTCTGTAGTAAGACTGTATACAAATAACTGCTTGGGTACGCACTGCAGTTAGTTTTCTGTATCTTCTTTGAATAGAAACTACTGTCGCTCTAAGGTGGAGATAATGCTTCCTTATTTTAAAGGCTTTACAATGCTTCTGAATAATAATGGCAGCCTGATGCTGTTCCTGAATCTGTTTTTGTATGTTCATGTCCTGAAAACTTGCCTGAACACAAGTCTCTTTCTTAAGTTCATTGTGTTGAAGTGCTTTCTGTTTCTTTTTATTTGCTCTATATTTTTCTTGTATGATTTTTGTAGCCCACTGAAGCTTTTGGTAGAAACAATACTGCCTATACATTCTGTATGTGCTTTGTATTATGATAGCAGCTTTGTGTTTTTCCCTTAAATGTTGTCTTGCTTTCATTCCTTTATATGCAGCCTGAATAACCAGAGCAGAATGCCATTGTCTGATATAATTTTCTTTTTCCAATTTTGCAGCTCTATATGTTCGATAATGTTGCTGAATTAGAATTGAGGCCTGTTTCCAAGTCTGAAATGTAACATATGTTCTGTGCATCCTGAAAGTAGCCTGAATGAGAACTGCAGCCCTTTGCATTTCTTGCAACTTCTTCTTTACCATCAGTCTTCTGTAAGATGACTGTATTGTAATGGCTGCCTTTCGTAACTGCAAGAATTGGTGCAATTTATGTTTGGCACAAATGGTGGCTCGATATTTCCTCTGAACAAAAATAGTAGCTTTTTTGAGGGAAATGAATCTTCTCCTCACCAGTAATGATCTAAACCTACTCTGAATAAGGGTTGCAGAGGAATGCATACTCTTCAGATGTCTTCTAGTTTTCATACCCCTGAATGCAGCCTGAAGGATCACAGCAGAATGTCTTTGTCTGAGATAATGCTGCCTCTGCAGTTTTGCAGCTCTGTTTGCTTGGTATTGCTGTTGGATCACAACAGAGGCCTGTTTCAAAGCCTGATATCTCATATGTACTCTGTGCATTCTGAAAGTAGCCTGGATGAAAGTAGCAGCCCTGTGCATCTCTCGCATCTTTTTCCTTATCATCCATCTTCTGTATGATGACTGGATTTTAATAACTGCGTTTTGTACCTGAAGGAACTGTAAGTGATGCTTTGTACAAAGATGTGCCCGATATTTTCTCTGAATCCAAACAGCAGTTTTCTTAAGAGACAGGAATCTTCTTCTCATCATTAGAGTTCTAAATCTCCTCTGAATGAGGGTTGCGGCTACATGCATCATTTTTAAATGTCTTCTAGCTTTCTTTCCCCTAAAAATAGCCTGAATATATATTACAGAATGCCTCAGTTTGTTATACCTTTGAAATTGTATGTTTCTTTCCTTCACTGCCCGGTATCTTTGCTGTATTGTTTTTGTTATTTTCTTTAACTTATTAAAATATGTTTGCTGTTTGTATCTTCTATAGTTTGACTGAATGAGTGTTGCTGCAATCTGCATCTTTCTAAGAGTCCATCTAACTCTTACTCCTCTAAAACTTGCCTGAAGGATTTTAACAGCTTTCAAAATTGTCAGGTACTTTTCACGCTGCATTTTACCTTGATAATATGCTCTAAATCTTACTTGAATAACAATAGCTGCTTTTCTCATTGTATGGTAACTTATTCTTGACTGATGCATTTTAAACATGGCTTTAATAAAAGTGGCTGCCCTGTGCATGTGTTGAATGTGTCTTCTAACTCTAATACCTCTATAAACAGACTGGATTTTAATTGCTGTCTTCTTCAAATTAAGATACTCCTGATGCTGACGGTGTGTAATTTTAATACCTCGATACCATCTCTGAATTATAATAGCTGAAGCTCTATAGGTTGCATATTTCTTTTTGGTTTTGTAAGCTCTGTATTTAGACTGTATAGTGACTGCTGCTTTGTTGCAATCCTTTATTATTTTTCTCACTTTCATACCACGATAAGCCGACTGTAAAGTTACTACAGCTGCTTTTGTTTTCAAATATAAGTGATGCTGTTCTCTTCCAATACTGTAAGGCTTATAATACTTTTGAATCAGAAGAGTAGCTTTTTTCATGATTTTCCACTTCTTTTGTTGCACATGCATTCTATAGTATGACTGTATGATGATAGCACATTTATGTTGCCTTTGAAGCTGTCTTCTCAGTGTTTTTCCCTTCCACATTGATTGAAGTATTAGTACCGCATGACGGAGTTCAATATACTCCATACGTTGCTTCCTTCCTGCAGTCCATGCTCTGAAATTTTGCTGGATGACTAATGCTGCTGTTTTAAACAATCTAAACTGCTTCTGGGCCTTGGCCATTCTAAAAGCAGACTGAATCTTCAAGGCAGCTTGATGTTCCCTTCTAATCTGTTTCCGAACCTTCCAGCCACGATAAGCAGACTGGAGGGAAACCACAGCTGCCTTTGTCTTCAAAAAATGTGTTCTTGTATCATGAAGAGTCTTGTACGCCCTGTACCATCTCTGAATCTTTATAATAGATTGAAGCACAGATTGATATTTTACCCTTTTTTTATAGCCTCTAAAAGCAGACTGAATTTTAAGAGCAGCTATAGATTGTTGTTTGATTAGCTGACGTACTTTGTAACCTCTGTAAGCTGCTTGCAAACAAGTAGCTGCTTTTTTGACTCGCAAGAAGTTCTTCCTCTGATTGACCTGTGCTTTGTATGCATGATAGTAATTCTGAATGACAATAATTGCTTTATACATTTTCAGGTAGTACTGCCGAGCTTTTCTCATTCTGAAATAAGACTGCAGTGAAATAACAGCTTTTCTTTGTAACCTCATCTGCTTTCGGACCAGGTATCCTCTAACAAAAGCTTGCAGTTTGATACAAGATTCCCGCATCTGCATATACTCTTCTCTCTTTTGTGTAGCTATTTTTTTGGAACGGTAACATTGCTGGATAAATAGTGCAGCTGCTCTTAAATTCAAATATTGTTTACGTGTTCGTTTCATCTTAACAATCGACTGCAATTTTATTGTAGTATTTTTTAGACTCAAAAATTCCTTTTTAGAAACATAAGCACGATAATATGATTGAATCTTTATAACAGATGTGAGGATGTGAATATACATTTTCCTGGCTTGCATCCCTCTATATGCAGACTGTAGCACAATGACAGCGGAACGTGTTCTCTGGTAAGATGCTAGAACTTTCCTGGTAAAAATGTAAGCTCGGAAATGAGTCTGAATTATAACAGCTGCTTTCTTCATCTTCTTATATTTCTGTAACTGTTGATGTTTTCTTATGTGTGCCTGCAATTTGATAATAGTCTTCTTAAGGTTTAAAAATCGAACTCTGTCTTGTCTCATTCTCCAGTGTGACTGAATAACACAAGCAGCTCTAATTTGTCTACATAAATTATGAGCTTTCAGTCTCCTAAAAGCAGCTTGCAATTGAATGGCTGCAGCTCGTTTCTGCAAATAGTTGGTGCGCTCAATCCTTCCTTTCAGATATGCTTTGTAGTACTTCTGGATAGTTAGTATGGACTCTTTTTTTCTTTTATATAACTTTTGGGCTTGGAAGCACCGAAATCTTTTCTGAATGACAATAACACAAGATCTAATATAAATATATTTCCGTAATTCTTTATGCATTCTATACCATGATTGTATGACAATAGCAGAATTTTCTTCTTTAGCTCGTTTCCTTAAATGCCATCCTCTAAAAGCTCTTTGCAGTATTACTGTAGCTTTTATTTGTGATTGCATTTTACGTCGCTTCCATTTTCTGAACATAGATTGGATTATAAGAGATGATGATTTTAGCATTTCATATCTTTGTTGATCTTGTTTTCTTCTTAAATAAGCACGCCAATGCCTCTGAATTGTAACTGTAGCCCAAAGATATCGTTTATAAGATGTAACAGCAATTATCATTCTTATCCTAGATTGCAGGATGATTGAATAATATTTCAATTTCAGAAATCTTTTTCTAGTGGAATATCTTCTCCAATAACCCTGGAAAAGGTAAGAAAGCAAACAAAGTTAAGTAGGCATAGCTTCCTATATTTAACACTTTTGAAAATACTAATTTTTCTAACATTCTGCTTAAAAATAAACACACTGAATTAGAAAACTAATTATTTTTTGAGAGATATTTGTCCCCTTGTTTTTAGTTTAGTTTTTACATTGAAATAGCTGTAGCCAATTCAGAAATCCATCTAAATCCTCATTATATTTATATACTGCATTTGTATTCCAGAGTCATAAGAAACATAAGCAAGTTTATGTTATATTAGAAGCAAAAGAGTCAAAATAAAACTATAGAAATATTCTTTGCTATCTATTGATTCTAAGTAATTTCCTATGAGTTTATTTCTGGGCCTTATATGGTCCCCTTATTTCAATGTTTCTAAGCTACCTTATGATGACTAGAAACTCTTTATGTGAAGGATCCTGCATCATCACATTACAGGCCTGATAATATAAATATAGGAGTTTAGGAATAAATGAACCAGATCACTCTCAGAGTCATTATTTTCATTAAGAATAAAATTACTTCCTTTTCCCAAATTTAGGAACTATAAATACATGGCTTAAAAGTAGAATTCTAGCAAGACTTGAAAAATGACAAAACTTTTGTCTTTTGAAAAGCCATGGTTACAATGGTTAACTCAACAATGTGTTGGCTCAACAAAAAGAGCTACAAACTCTCAAGCTAATTCCAGTTGCTGGTATCTAAAATGGTCCCAGGCTAATGGCAGTCAAGTTCTAGATGTTTTAGCAATAAGACCATTCCTTTGTACAAATACTCCAAACACTGCTAAGATTGGGGGTGGCATGGAAAGGTTGTTCTCTACTACATCTTACTTTTTCTCACATATAAGGAGAGTAATATAGGGACTGGGTACCTCATTCTCCTATAGCAGTATCGAGTTTACTTGCAGCTATGACTAGCCTAAGCATACCTATCCATGGGTGAGGAGACTTAAGGAGAACATGCACATCCCTTTTCCTGACCCTTTTCCTATATGTTTTATTGCCATCTTTCTCTACTAAACATTACCTGAGGTTTTGTTTGTACTCTTCAACCTGACAGGAAATGATTGTATACATATTGTTTCTCTTACCAAGAAGAGATGCACAACTAATTAAAATATTTATCCAACAGCAGTCAAACTTATTTGTACAAAAGTATTTTGAAAACAATAAACTCTACATAAAGTAGTTTTAAATTAGGGCAAAGTAAAGCAGTAATAGTACTCAGAAATGCAGATATTATTTTTCTTTTGAGCACCTACCCCCAACAGATATTTCTATGTAAAATCCTGGAACTAAGAAATTGAAGAATGGGTGTGTACTGATTGTTTTATACTTCAATAATCACTTTTTCTAAATTACTACTCCATTACTGAAATGTTAATCAATGTTGATATATAACATGGAAGATAAGATCATCTCCTCTCCTAAGAGTTTTGCTTATTAAAATAACAATTTTTTTCACCATTGTCATACAGTTCTTAAAAATAAATAGCTTTTACTAAGGAGCACATTACAAACAATTTTCTCACTTAATTTTCACAAAACTACAGTAAGTTGGCATTCTTTCTTCACTTAAGGAAAGGAACACTAATGTTACAAAACTTTTTGTGAAGTCCCACAGCAAATAAAAATAATTGATATTAGGACCTAGATTATTACACCAAAATCAAATGTTCTTTCTACTCTACCACAGATATCTGTCGTAGGTTGATTGCATTAACAGCCCAATTCTTCATCTCTCCCAGTAACTATAACCTGAGCCATACTTTGTTTTTCCACTTACAAAAGAGTTTCTCTGCTTCAGATATGGGTACAGTCATGGAAATAATGCAGTAGAGCAGTGTAACTCAATCTCCAGTTTTCTGGTCAGAGGAGGAAACAAGGCAGCCCTGAAGAACTAGAGGGTACTAGGGAGATGGCAGAGACTAGGGAGCTCAGGAAAGCAATCTGAAAATGTTGTTTATGAATTTCTAGGTTCACCACCAAGCTGTGCACAATGTGGATCTCAACCACAGTAGGCTATAGTCTTTAAGAATTGAATAAGATACAGATCACAATCTAGATCTCAGACTGGCTTCTGGGTGTTACATAATGAAACTGATATGATACAAACATCACTGTAAAGGTTTTCAAAAAGGAACTGTCATTGAAGCTATGCCATGGAAGGCTGATGAGAACATATGGCCTGAACCCAATCGAGTGAACTAGCTGCTAAAACTAAAATATCAACATTCTCCATAGTATTTAAACAAAACATAGAGTCTCATAACATACAGAATTCAATTAAAAATTATTTGACATACAACAGAAAAATTTCAACTCGCACAGGAAAAGACAATCAATAGACGCCAGTGATGAGATGACAAAGATACTGGAATTGGAATTAACTGACATGACAACGACTTTAGAGCAGATAAAGTAAAAATGCTACAAGTTGAAACTAATGGAAAGATAGAAAGTCGCAGTAAATACATCAAAAATATGAGTAAGAACCGAGTAAGAACCAAGTGAGAATAGTAGAACTGAAAAGCACACTAACCAAAATGAAAATACACTGGTACGGTACAATAGCAGAATGGAGATGACAGCCAAGATGGCAAATATCTCAGCTATATGGGTCAATTCTGTTGCAACAAGTCAATTCTGCTATTATAGTACAAAAGCGCTCCCAAATAACACATAAACAAATAGTTGTAGCCATATTCTAAAAAATTCTATTTATAAAAACACATGGTAGGCCAAATTTGGCCTCTGACCATGTCAGCCTCTGACCATGATATGTCAACCTCTGACCATGATAGACCATATTGCGGGTCACAAATGAAACATTATCAAATAGGAAAGAATTGAAATCACAGTATGTGCTCTGGTCATAAGGGAATTGAACAAAAAGTCACTAACAGAAAAATAATAGGAAAATCTCCAAACATTTAGAAAGTAAATAACATATTCTGAAACTTTTAATCATAGAAAAAGACTCAAGAGAAATTAAAAACTATTTGAACTGAATGAAAAAAAAATATGATATCAAAATTTGTAGTATGTGGCTAAACCTGTACTTAGAAGAAAATTTATACCATTAGTGGGTTACATTAAAAGTGGAAGGACTCAAATCAGTTACTCAAGATTATACTTAAAGAAACTGTAGAAAGAAAAGCCAAATTAATCAAAACAAGAAATCATAAAGACTGAGCAGAGACCAATGAAGCCAAAGGGTTGTCCACTGAAAAGATCAAGAGAGTTAAAACTCTAGCAAGACTGACAAAGAAGAAAAGAGAAGATACAAATTATCAATATCAGTACTAAAAAAGGGAATATCACTTCAGGCTACCCAGGCATCAAAAGGATATTAAACACATACTTTGTATATACATATGGTAAATTCAACAACTTGGATGAAATGGATCAATTCTTTGAAAATTAGAAACTGCCAAAACTCATCAAAGATAAATACTTCCATACAAATTTAAAAAACAGAATCTGGCCAGGTGTAGTAGTTCACACCTGTACTCCTAGCACTTTAGGAGGCCAAGGCGGGAGGATCACTTGAGCCCAGGAGTTCGAGACCAGTCTGGGCAATTTAGTGAGATAGGGATCTCCACAAAAAATATAAAAATTAGTTGAGTGTGGTGGTACATGCCTGTAGTCTCAGCTACTTGGGAGGCTGAGGTGGGATGATGGCTTGAGTCTAGGAGATTGAGGCTGCAGTGAGCCTTGTTTGCACCATTGCGCTCTGGCCTGGGCGACAGAGTAAGACCCTGTCTCCAAAAAAAAAGAAAGAAAAAGAAAAGAAAATCCAGAGAAGAATAATGTTTGAGATGATGAATATGCTAATTGTCCTAATGTGATCACTATACAGTATTTGTATCAAAATATCACTATGTGCTTTATGAATATGCACAATTATGTCAAGTAAAAAAAGAGGAAAAAAAATAATTAGAAATTTCCACTCTAAGATAGTATCACTAGTAAGTTTTTTTAAATGATTAAAGACAAAATAATACCAAATGTCAACAATCTCTTCCAGAAAACATAAAAGAACCCTGAAACTTCCCAACTCATTACACAGATGCAAAACTCTTCAATAAAATACTAGCAAGTGTAATTAATAAAATATCAATGCATATAAAAAAATACATCACTAATATTTGAATTTTATCTTTAGAATATAAGTTCACTGTAAGATTAGAAACCCAATAAATGTTAATATATACATTGAAGTAGAAAAGTATTTAATGAAACCCAAATCTATACGTGATAAAACTCTCAGTAAGCTAAGAAACAGAGCCTCCTTCAACCTGATAAAGGGCATCTACAAGAAAACTACAGCCTATATCATACTTAATGTGTGAACAAGGCAAAGATATTGAATCTTACCACACCTATTTAGCATCATACTGGAATTCTTAGCCAATAAAATAAGTGGCGAAAATAAAAAATAAAAAGAGTATTTAGATTGGAAAGAAAGGCAGACAACATGACTGTCTATGTAGAAAATCTCAAATAATCTAAAACAAAAACAAACATAAAAACTTTATAGAAATAAGTGAGTTTTTTTTTTAACAGGATTAATAGTTAACCCTGCTATATGTTAAAGGGTTAACACACAAAGATGAATGTTTATAAAACAGAAATGAGAATTGAAATTAAAAAGCAATATTATTTATAATAGCTTCAAAATAAATAAGATACTGAAGTATGAATCTAACAAAAATCTGATGATGAACAACTCAAAGATCTAAATAAATGGAGATATATATCACCTTTATGAATCAGAATAATCAACATAGTAAAGTTATCAGGGCACCTCAAAATATCTGTAAATGTGATGCAATTTCAATCAAAATTTGACAATATTTTTTGAGGACATAGAAAAACTAACCTAAAACTTAAATGGAAAGACAAAGCAACTAGAAAATTCCAACTCATTTTGAAAAAAGAATAAAATTGGAAGAATCACAATATCCATTAAGGCTTACTATAAAGCTGCAGTAATCAAGAAACTGTGGTATTAGTGAAGGTATAGACACATGTATTAATGAAACAGAATACAGTCCAGACAATCAACACACATGTGACCAACTGATTTATGACAAAGGTACAAAGACATTTCAATGTGGAAAGAATAGTTTTTATAACAAATAGTGTTGGAATAATTGGACAAGGGGTATATATAAAAAAAGTGAACATTGACCTAACCCTTACCTTAGATGAGAACTAACTCAAAATACATCATAGGTCAAAATTTAGAATGAAAAATTATAAAACTTTTAAAGTACTATGCTAAGAGCATAATCCATAAAAGAAGAAAAGTGATAATTGGATTCCATCAAAATGAAATACTTCTGCTGAACAAAAATCCCTGTTATGAGAATAAAAAGACAAACTGCAGATTGGGAGAAATCATGTGCAAATCACTAACAAAGAAGGAGGATTTACCTACTAGATATCCAGATTTCACCTACTGCCACAGCGCGAGGCTCAAAGATAGACAAATGGACCGACTGAATAGAAAGAAATACTAGAAACAGAATCACACATAGAAGAACAGTTGATGTCTACTACACAAATAGAACAGGGTAGAGAACCCAGAAATAAAGATACATATCTAAAACCACCTGATCTTTGACATAGTTGACAATTACAAACAATGGGGAAAGGATACGCTATTCAATAAATTGTCAGTGCAGAAGATTAAAATTGGACCTTTTCCTTTCACCACATACAAAAAATTAACTGAAGATGGATTAAGGACTTAAATGTAAGACCCAAACCAATAAAAACCCTAGAAGAAAACCTAGGAAATGCCACTCCGGATATCAGCCTTGGGAAAGAATTTATAACAAAGTCCCCAAAAGCAATTGCAACAAAAAAAATAATTGACAAATGGGACCTAATTAAAGAGCTTCTGCACAGCAAAATAAACTATCAACAGAATAAACAGACAACCTACAGAACGGGAGAAAATATTTGTGAATGATGTATCTAACAAAGGTCTAATATTCAGCATCTATAAGGAACTTAATTCAAAAAACAAATAATCCCACTAAAAAATGGGCAAAGGACATGGACCCTTCTCAAAGGAAGACACACATACGGCCAACAAATCTATGAAAAAATGCCTGTCATCACTAAACATCAGGAAAATGCAAATCAGAACCACAGAGAGATACCATCTCACCCATCAAGACGGCTGTTATTAAAAAGTCAAAAAACAGATGCTGGCAAGGTTACAGAGAAAAGAGAACACTTATACACTGCTGGCGGAAATGGAAATTAGTTCAGCTACTGTGAAAATCAATTTGGAGATTTCTCAAAGAACTTAAAAGAGAACTTCCATTTGATCCAGCAAACCCACTACTGGTTATATACCCAAAGGAAAAGAAATCATTCTACCAAAAAGATACATGGATCCGTATGTTCATCGCAGAGCTATTCACAATAGCAAAGACATGGAATCAACCAAGATGCCCGTCAACAGTGGACTGGATAAAGAAAATGTGGTACATACACACTATGGAGACATACATGCGGCCAAAAATCATATGAAAAAAGGTCAACATCACTGATGATTAGAGAAATGCAAATCAAAACCACAATAAGATACTATCTCACACCAATCATAATGGCTATTACTAAAAAGTGAAAAAGTCAGATGCTGGCGAGGTTGTAGAGAAAAAGGAATGCTTATACACTGTTGGTGGGAGTGTAAATTAGCTCAGCCATTGTGGAAGACAGTGTGGTGATTCCTCAAAGCCCTAAAAACAGAAATACCATTCAACCCAGCAATCCCATTAATGGGTATTTACCCAAAGGAATATAAATTGTTCAATCATAAAGAAGTATGCATGATGTTCACTGCAGCAATATTCACAATAGCAAAGACATGGAATCACCCTAACTGTCCATCAATGACAGACTGGATAAAGAAAATGTGGTACATACACAACCATGGAATACTACGCAGCCATAAGAATGAAATCATGCCCTTTGCAGGGACATGGATGGAGCTGGAGGTCATTATCCTTAGCAAACTAACATGGGAACAGAAAACCAAATACTGCAAGTTCTCACTTATAAGTGGGAGATAAACAATGAAAAAACATGGACACATAGAGGGAAACACACACTGGGGCCTATTGGAGGGTGAAGGGTGGGAGGAGGGAAAGGATCAGGAAAAATAACGAATGGGTACTAGGCTTAATACTTGGGTGACAAAATAATCTGTACAACAAACCCCCATGACACAAGTCTACCTATATAACTGTGAAAAAAAAATAAATTGGACCCCCCAAATCACTAAGCTTAAAGAAAAACTCAAGCTGGAAACTGTTTAAGGCAAACCTGTCTCCCATTCTATTCAGCTATCCCTGTGCTCACTGAGGTAAATGCATATCTGATGCCTCCTTTCGAAAGGCTAATCAGAAATTCGAAAGAATACAACTGTTTGTCTCTCACCTATCTGACCTGGAAGCCCTCTCCCTGCTTCGGATCTTCCTGCGTTTGTTTCAAGTTATCCTGACTTTCCAGACTAAACCAATGTACTTCTTACATATATTGATTGATGTCTCATGTCTCCCTAAAATGTGTAAAACCAAGCTGTGCCCCGACCACCTTGGGCACATGTCAGGACTTCCTGATGCAGTGCAATGGGTGTACATCCTCAACTTTGGCAAAATAAACTTTCTAAATTAGTTGAAATCTGACTCAAATTTTGGGGTTCATATAACAAACCTGTACATGTCCCCCTAAACCTAAAATAAAAGGTAATTTTCAAAAAAAGGAAATGTGGCACATAAGCACTATGGAATACTATGCAGCCATTAAAAAAAAAAAAGAAATTATGTCCTTTGCAGTAATGTACATGCAGCTGGAGGCCATTATCCTAAGTGAAGTAACACACGAACAGAAAACCAAATATCACATATTCTCACTTATAAGTGGGAGCTAAACACTGAATACACATGGACACAAAGATGGGAAAAACAGACACTGGGACTGCTTGATGAGGGCGAGTCAGACGGAAGTATGGGTTGGAAGACTATCAGGTACTATGTTGAATACCTGGGTGACAGGATCATTTGTACACTAAGGCTTAGTGACACACAATTTACCCATGTAACCTCTCTGCTCACATATCCCCAGAATCTAAAATAGAAGTAGAAGAAACAAAAAAAGAATACATAATGTATACTTAAGGTACCATGGCAACAGGGCAAGGATGGTAATTTCAGTAAAACATGTTGAAACAACTGGATATCCATATATTTTTAAAATGTCTTCTAAAACAAATCATCTAAAAATTAATTTTAGGTGAGATCAAAATGAGGAAAACAAAACATTCATGCTTATAGAGTATAACGTAGGCATACATCTACAAGGCCTTAAGATAAAGAAGATCAAGAAACACTCCTTAAATAGTACACAAAAAACACTAACCATAAAAGAAAAACAAGAAATTTCATTAGTAAGATATAAAACAGTAAGTTATAGCTTGGGAGAAGATACAACACACATATGAAATAGAGGCCTAATAACGATCATAGTATAAAGCCCTTTTATAAATTCACAAGAAGGCAAACAAACTAAAACAGCTTTAAAAGATGCTCATAATAATACTTCACAAAAGATTTCCAAAATTGAAAAGTTGTTCAACATCATTAATTAAGAAAAATCAAATTAAAACTACTCTGAATACTACTACATAATCACCAGAATGGCTAAAATTAAAAAGACAATTTCCAAATGTTCATGTAGACATGGAGTCATGTGAATGGTCATAAACACCTGGTGGGTTTTAAATCTTTGCAAGTACTTTAAACAACTCTTGGGCAGTGTCTACTAAAGTTGAAATACATATAGGTATATCTCAAAGATATAGCAGGTACAGTTCCAGACCACCACAATAAAGCAAATATTACAATAAAGTGAGTCACACAAATTTTTTGGTTTCCCAATACATACTGAAGTCATCTTTATACTATACTGCAGTCTATTAAGTGTGCAAAAGCATTATGTCTAAAAAACTACAATGTACATATCTAAATTTAAAAATATTAAATTGCTAAAAAATGCTAAGAACCATGTGAGCCTTCAGCAAATTGTAATATTTTTGCTAGTGGAGGGTCTTACCTTAATGTTGATGGTTGCTGACTGATCAGAATGGTAGTTGTTGAAGATGGCTTTGGCAATTTTTAAAAAATAAGACAACAATGAAGTTTGCTGCATTGATTGACTCCTTATTCAGAAAAGACAGCTCCATAGCATGCAATGCCACTTATTAGCATTTTACCCAGAGTAGAGATTCTTTTAAAATTGGGGTCAATCCTCCCAAAGCCTGTTGCTGCTTTATCAACTAAATTTATATACTGTTTTAAGTTTTACAAAAAGTAGATTTTTTTTTTTTTTTTTTTGTTAACGGTTAGGGTCTCACTGTGTCACCCAGGCTGGAGTGCAGTGGTGCAATTATGGCTCACTGCTGCCTTGAACTTCCAGGCTCAAGGGATCCTCCCACCTCAGCCTCCTGAGTGAGTAGCTGGGACTATGGGTGTGTGCCGCCACACTTGGCTAGTTATTTTATTTATTTGTTTTATTTTTTGAGACGGAGTCTCGCTCTGTCTCCCAGGCTGAAGTACAATGACGTGATCTTGGCTCACTGCAACCCCTGCCTCTCAGGTTCAAGTGATTCTCCTGTCTCAGCCTCCCAAGTAGCTGGGATTACAGGCATGCACCCCCATGCCTGGCTAATTTCTGTATTTTTAGTGGAGATGGGGTTTCTTCATGTTGGCCAGGCTGGTCTCAAACTCCTTACCTCACATGATCTGCCTGTCTCAGCCAAAGTGCTTGGGATTACAGGCATGAGCCATCATGCCCAGCTTATTTTTATTTTTAAATGGGGTCTCACTTTGTTGCCCAGGCTGATCTCGAACTCTTAGCCTCAAGCCATCCTCCCACCTTAGCCTCCCAAGTTGTTGAGATTATAGGAATGAGCTACCACATTTGGCTACCAGGAGTAGATCCCATTTCAAGAAACCACTTTGTTTGCTCATCTGTAAGAAGCAACTCCTCATCTGTTCAACTTATATCATGAGATTGCTGCAATTCAGCACACCTTCAGTCACCACTTCTAATTCTAGTTCTCTTGCTATTTCTGCCACATCCACAATTACTTCCTCCAATGAAACCTTTAACCAATCAAAGTCACCCACGAAAGTTGGTTGGAATCAACTTGTTCCAAACTCCTGTTAATGTTGATATTTTGACCTCCTCCTATGAATCATGAATGTTTTTGATGGCACCTAAAATGATGAATCCTTTCCAGAAGGTTTTCAATTAACTTTACCCAGATCCATCAAAGGAATCACTATACATTGCAGTCATAGCCTTACAAAAATGTGTTTCTTAAATAATACGACTTAAAACTCAAATTCATTTTTATCCTTGGACTGCAGAATAGATGCTCTGTTAGCGGGCATGAAAACAACATTCCTCTCTTTGTCCATGTCCATGACCAGGGGCCCTGTCAATGAACAGTAATATTTTAAAAGGAATCTTCTTTTCTGTGGTCTCAACAATGGACTTAGAATATTCAGTAAACCCTGCTATAAACAAATGTACGTCATCCAGACTTTGTTGTTCCATTTATAGTGTACAGTCAGAGTATATTTAGCATAATTCTTAAGTATCCTAGGATTTTCAGAAGGATAAATAAGCATTGGCTTCAACTTAAAGCCACCAGTTGCATTAGCCCCTAACAAGGGAGTAAATTTCTCCTTTGAATCTTTGAAGCTAGAAATTGATTTCCCCTTTCTAGATGCAAAAGTCTTAGATGGCATCTTCTTTTAATAGAAGTCTGTTTTGTCTTCTGAAAACTTTTGTTTAGTGTAGCCACTCTTATTAATGATCTTAGCTAGATCCTCTGAATAACTTGCTGCAGCTTCTACATCAGCACTTGCTGCTTTACCTTGCACTTTTATGTTATGGGAACAACTTATTTCCTTAAACCTCATGAACCATTCTCTGCTAACTTCAAAATTTTTGCAGGTTCCTTACTTCTGTCAGCCTTTGTAGAACTGAATAGAGTTTGGGCCTTCTCTGGATTAGGCTTTGGCTTATGGGAATGTTGTGGTTGATTTCATCTTCTATCTAGACCACTCACACTTCCTATCAAAGATCATTAATCTCAGATTACCATAATAGATGTAGTACTAATGAAAAAGTTGGAAATATTGTGAGAATTACCAAAATACGACACAAACATAAAGTGAGCATATCCTGTTGGAAAAAATGTTGACAGACTTACTTAACACAGGGTTGCCACAAACCTTCAATTCATAAAACACTCAATAGCTGCAAAGCACAATAATGCAAAGAGCAATAAAACAAGGTATGCCTATATGCCTTAAGAACAATTGTACTCCTAGTACAATTGAAGAGACTGAACACATTTCACACCAAAAGACATGTTCATAATACCTTTAATCATAATCACTCAAAACTGGAAAGCCAAATGTTCATCAAAAATAGAGCAGATTAAGTATAGTGCAGAATACGAAATAAAAAAATTAAACCATGGCTATACTCAACAACGCTGATAAATCTCAAAAAATGTAATAATATCACATCAAAGAATTTATATGGTTTGAACTCATCTGTAACAATTCAAAAAGTAAGCGAAACTAAATTATTATGTTTAAAGAAAACACTTAGGAAAATGTTATGATTAGCATAATGGTTAGCTTGAGCTGGGATGGGAGAGTTAATTGAAAAATGCCTCTTGCTACACTGGCAATATTCCATTTCTTGATCTAGGTGGTTTTACATTGGTATACATTTTGTGAAAAATCACTAGGCTCTATATTTTTATTTGGGGTAATTTTCTATGTGTAATATTTTACATTTTAAAAAAAGGTTTAAAAAGACAACTATTTAAGTTGGAGAACCCCTCATTTATCAATAATGGTAGCCAGACACAAAAACGTTCAATTTTATAAATCAGATACATTGATGGGGTGAAGCTTCAATGGCATTTATAAATAGTAAATTTAAATAATGCACATCTCTCATGTTATTAAAATATAATTTAATATAAAAAACTAATTTACATAGATGTGAAGACTATATTATCTAAACTCAATATTAAATATTTTTTCCTAAAAAGAAAAATAATATAGGTATTCTACAGAATAATTATAAGCACTATTTCCGTTACATGCCAACTAAGTGGATTAGAGAGAAAAATGTGTACAGTTGTCCCAAAGAGAAGTTTCCAGGACTCATAGCAAAGATAAAAAAGGACCTGGTTGGTTATGTGGATATACAAAGTAGAATGGTTGAGTATGCCAGCATGTCCCATAGAGTAGAAGACGCAACAAAGAAGACAGCAAGAGGTACGGAATTAGAATGTTTGCTTTTTCAGAGCAAATGCATTTCAATTATGTTTCAGCCTTCTGCTGAGCACCATAACGAGCTTTCGGGTAGTAAATATTTGTTAAATTCAGTATTAGATAAAGAATTCTAAAATATAATCATTGAAAACTTCATCACATTTTGCCTTCTTACTTAAAAAAATCATGAAAAGTTTTTAAATTCAAAAATTAGTCCAGGATACTATACCTGAATAAGTGATGCTGCTTTATTTTGAACTTTTTCCAGCTTTTGCTTTTTTAATATTAATGATTTTCTCTGTGCTAAGACTCTTCGCCAGTATTTCTGAATGATGAGTGCCGCATTAACTTTTTTTCTCAATCTTTGTTTTGCCAGAAAATTGATTACAGCTGATTGAATAATTCTTGCAGCTTTATCTCTCTCCTAAAATAAAAAGTCAGCAAATGTAAATTAAACACTCGCTTAAGACCTTAAATTATTCTTTGTAAGATAATCATATGTTAAACACCAATCAAATTGATCCTGGAAATACAACACCCCCACGCTTCTTGTGTTCATCTTTGGAGTACTGATAATTCCAGGCATGTCGAAAGGGCTGATAGGTGGGCTTGCAGATATGTTTGTATGATGAAACAAAGATTCCTAAGAAATAGTCTAAGATAAAGATCAGACATGTTTAATCTATCACAAATCCTCAGTAATCATGATCAAGGCTATTTGAAGTGTAATGTGGTATGTTTCTCAGATTTGGGTCCACTAGATTCAGGACTGACTTTTAGGAAAGGGGTGGATTGTATGAAAAAAAAATGTGTTAGATAATTGTAACAATTTCAACAAAGCAAAACACTAAAGAGGAGAAACAAAATACCTCCTCCTTTAGCATAGAATATATTGTGGTCTTAGGCCACACAAGCTCAAGAAAAAGAGTGTAGTTTGGGTTATGAAAAGTGGTATCTGAGATGCCCAACACTCGTGGCCAAAGAGGAGCCAGCTCCCTAGTTATGTTAGAGAACAATACCCCCCATATCTCATTTGTTACTTCTGATAATAAATTGCTGTAAATAATAACATATTCTATGTCCAGCACCATTCTGAACACTTCACGAACAATCCATTTAAATCTCACAACCACCACCCTAAGAAAAAATGAGCAAATACTACTCTTATGATCAGTAGAAAACTGAGGCAATGAGGTTAAGTAGCTTGTTAGTTTATTGGCATTATAGCCAGGATATGAACCAGGCAGTTTGGCTTTAAAGTAACTTTGCTATACTGTTCAACACTAGATTTCTCGATTTACTTCACTGGAATCGGAGACTAGAAAATGAACTATTTCCTCTGGTGGGAAGGAATAACTTATGGCAGAGATGTTTGGCAGCTATTTGTGTTGCTGTCTGGGACAGTCCACCATGCAAGGGTAGGCTCTACACAGAGATGAGCTATAATTCCAATTATTAATTAATAACAATCAGTGGATGGTATCTGTGCATGAAAATTATACAACAGGGGAAACAACTATGGAAATAATCAAATTGTTATTTTTACATATAAAAAAGGTGACCAATAGATTGAAACATAAATACTAAGGAATGGTAAGGGCTATACATTGGATCATTCCTCTGGGGAGAAAGAGTAGACAATTCTAAAATCAGGCTAAGGGAATTATGTGTTTAACAAGTTGATTAAGTCATCTAACACCATTGTCAATGCCCTTCTGAAACCTATGGCCTTTAGAGATGTAGCGGCTCAAGTTAAAAGCACACCCCTATTAGAGTAAATAAATAAATACATAAATCAGTAAAATTTTCAAATGTTGCAGTTCAGAAGTATATTGCATTTGAGTCAAAAGTTGTAAAAGTCAGGGCATTCATGGACAAAAAAGCTAAAGTAAATTGTAACTTATCTCAGTTTTTAGATCATCTCTATAAAACTAAAGTACAACCTTACATGCCATTAGAGAAGTTAAAGACAGAAAGTAAATAAATTAGAAGAGGCAAATATATTACCAAATTTAGCAAGTATTTGAAAATTACATATACTGATGATAAAAGTTTCCATGCCTATCGTCATTGACCCTTTTTAATCAGACTGTTGTTGAGTCAGCCAGGTACCAGCTTATTTCTTTCATCTTGCCTTATATATATAGGGCCAAATTCTAGGACTTTTTTTGCTTTGGAGTTTATGGCTATTTGTTGACAGGAAGAACTGAGAGCTATAATGTACCAGGAGATGCTTCAATAATTCATCAGGTAATTTTAGTTACTTGTCAAAGTTTCTTTGTCACTGTAAAAGTTTCAGCCACTCCATTATTAATAGATTCATATGAATTATAACATAAAAGCAAAATATAAAACCCGAAAAATAGCTATCTCAAGTTAATATGTTTAGTAGGTTGTAATAACATAGGGAGCCTGCTGCTTAATGTTCTAAATAGAAAATGGAAAGATATAATTGGATGTGAGGTAATTGTATAAAAGAGGGAGTATGGTCACCAAGAGAAAGGAGAGAAGCAGTGGTCTGACTGGGTACAAGAAGTTTAATCATTAAGTATAGAAATTTCTCTTAATTTACTCCTTCAAAAAATGGTAACTTCTACTATTTGCATTAAGGAAATAAATCAAGAAAAGGGATCTCACCAGCAAAAAGTTAAGAAAATTCTACAGTTAATATCAGACTAAGACCAGGTGCAGTGGCTCATGCATGTAATCCCAGCACTGTGGGAGAGAGTCAGGCAGATCACTTGAGGCCAGGAGTTTGAGACTACCTAGGCAATGCGGTGAAATCCTGTCTCTACAAAAAACACAAAAATTACCTGGGCGTGGTGGCATGCACCTATAATCCCAACTACTCAGGAGGCTGTGGCACAAGAATGGCTTGAACCCAAGAGGCAAAATCTGAAGTGAGCCAAGATCGCACTATTGCACTCCTGCCTGGGTGACAGAGTGAGACCTTGTCTCCAAAAGAAAAAAAAATCTGATTAATATAAGGCTATCTTAAGCAGAAAATAAAAGCAGAATACATATATATCCATCTTATGTAATTCTAAAACTCTCATTTAATGCAATATACAATGGGTGAATCAAATAGCTTGAGGACTGGTCAGGGGAGACACTTTCCTGAACTCTTCCAATACCTGTGGAAGTATTGGAAGCTTCTAGGGGAATTGCTTTAGGAAAGTTTACAGGAAGTTATTCTCCAAGTGATATGTAGGCAGGGAGGCAGATCCTGAGTTTAGGGGCACTACAGGGCACAGAGTATGTATAGTAGCAGAAAAGACCATTTGTGAGTATTAAGACTCTGCCTATTTCCCAAACTTTACTGTGAAGAGTTTGAGTAGGGGAAAAGAAAATAATTTCAATTAGTCTTATTTCCAAGTCTGGTGTGATATGAAAAAACATATATTGTGTTTAAAAGTTGTCAAAATTTAGCTGTTTTACACAGCTACCAAGAACTTTATCATAGATGCATTATATTTCAAAGTTGAGAAGGAATATTGGATGGAATGTATTTCTGAAATATTTATGATAAATTTTACTAGGCATGGATGCTTGTGTTTTTTTTTTTTTTTTTTTTTTTTTTTTTTTTTTTTTGGTTTTCCAAATAAATAAATACAATATTAGTTAGTAGATGGAATAGGGAGATGAAAAGATTGAAATAGTTCAACTTGATCAAGGAGACCATTTTTTAGATTATTAAAAATAACAATTTTCTCAGAACTTACGAAAAAAATGTTTTACATTAATGAAATGTTTGTACTATTGGAGTCACAAAGGGAAACAACAAATAACACCTCTATTCTCATGCCCAGAAACTAACATTTTGAAAAATTAATAGCAGACACCAAAATACCACTTTTAAAACTAATAAAGGATAAAGTAGAAGACAGCTTCATGGCAAACAAACTAAGCTTACTAGTTAAATCACAAAATCAGACGCTTGATGCTCAGGCCCAGGCAGCACTAGTTGAGGTCGAGCTTCACACGGCACCAATTAAAAAATTAATGGAAAGCTCCTGCTCTCTAGAGGCAGGTTAGATTCCAACAGGAGGAAAGGAAGAACTGAGTCAAGCATCCCTATGTATTCCTCACAAATTTAAAAAGCAGATTAAGTTATTCCTCTTCCCTTCTTGGAACAGACTAAGTGAAGGGGTGGACAGAGACTGGAAGATATATCAAATCAAGAGAATATTAGCAATTAGGGAGAAATACTCATACTTTCCTAACCCAAAATACATATACACAATTCATTAAATTTATCTTAATAATGCCATACATCAGTAAAATGTAAAATCATATCAAAAATCAATCAACTGATATCTTAAAAAGCAGAATTCACACTACGGTGGTTTCATATTCTAGGAGTACCTGATGGCGTTTGAGATCTGTTTTTAGTTTATATTTTCTCCACGTTGTTTGTATGAGTCGAGCAGCTCTTATTTCTTTACGAAGATCCAAAAGCCTTGCACAAAGAAATGACAAATAGGTAATAACCACCTAAAAAAAACCCACAGAAGATAAAAACAGAATATCAACAGAGAATACAGTACTTACTATCATCTTCTGAGACTTTTATTATTGAATTAATAATTAAGAAACTCTTCTTTTACTTACCTTTTCATCTGGAATTGTATTTGACATATCTGAATGATTAATCATAGCAGGTATTCCACCAAGGTCTCTAACTGCAGACCTAATCAATTGAAAATTTTTCTTTTCATTTTCTAGGAGCTCTTTGTATAGTTCTGAAGTATTTGCTATTATGTAGGAGGAAAGGAGAAATTAGACAGTTGTAGCTTCAAATCAGACATGGCAAAGAATTGGAAAAGTAACAAAAAGGGACTAACCATGATCAAATGCTTTAAGAGACATATCCAGAGAACTGTCATCAGATTCAGATGATGAATTTAATACCACTGAACCAGTTTGCGTACATTCCACAGTTTGAGTGGTACGCTGACATATAGCGTCAAATGGCACATAGCAAGGATGGTAATGGTGGATCAGGTAACATAACACACGGCCGTCTGAGAAAGACACTGTAAAATTCTCCACCTGATTGAAAATGCCAGAAAAACAATTAACTGCATTTAGAAAGTAATATAGACACAATGGTTTGCAGAATACCTGTGAATGGTAGAGGCAGGGACTGGAGTGACAAACCTACACGGCACGTAATGGCAAGGTTGACTGTTAACCTCTAAAGTTTAAAAGAAAGGAATAAAACAGAATCTCCCCTAGAACCTTATGTGAGATCATGGCACATCCAACACGTTGATTTCAGACTTCTAACTTCTGGAACTGTGAGAGAGTAAATTTCTACCTTAAGCCACCTAGTTTTTAGTAATTTGCTATGGTAGCCTTAGGAAACTACAACAACAAGCAATGAGAGTGAATTCTCATTATTTGTGAAAACTAAATTGTGAATACTGAACCATTGCACAGAGGAGAAATATAAGGTTAGTGTCCTGTGAGCCTCTGGTTATAAAGTTTATCAACCAATCCACACATAACCTTGTTTTACATGTGTTTCTGATCCAATAACACTAACACATGGCCAACAGCATTATAATTCATGCCTGCATTAAAATTAGTTAACGCATATATTTTCTGTATATGGCACATCACGGTCTTCTCCTAAGAACACTAGACAGGGCTTCATTACTACAGTTGAAGGCCATTTTAAACAGGGAACTCACCAACAAAAAGCACAAAAATGCAAAAAAGCACAATGCTAAATAGGTCCTGAAAAGATGCTTTTTTTACAGTATAAGAGCTGAAACAAAAAGACAGAGCACCACATTGTTTGACATCAGCTAGCAACGAGTGACTAGGCATTCACACATGTCAATGAATGACCACAAAATACTGCAACTACTAATTTTGGCATTAAAAAGAACTGCACTCCAGCCCGGGCTACAGAGCAAGACTCCATCTCAAAAAAAAAAAAAAAAAAAAAAAAAAAAATTTTAGCTAGTATGCAAATTCCAAATATGGAATTAATATTGATGATCAACTTTGTCTCTCTAGTATTCAGTTAAAACATAGAAGATTATCCATATGTTTAACAATTTTTCTACTAATAACTTCTTGGTATAACCATATTGCAAGGTTTACCATATTGAGTTACACATATCCTGTATCACTGTTCCTGTCTTATGTTTGTTACCAGATAGTTTATCCATGTGTTTAGGGGAAATTTTTTTTATATATTTATACTAAGAAGTATACTTCATACAGAAATATAGTGTCAACCTAACACATGATTATAGAGAGACTCAAATTTTGTTCTTCTTCTTCTATCTAGTGGTAAGTTCTTAGTTGTCCCTTTCTGCATGTGGGCTTATTTGAATTGATCTTTATAATAATGATATGATCCTTTTATGTGCCAGTTCTACACAAGCATCTTCTACTAAGACTTCCATGTAGGGCGTATTTTTCTTTTCTTAGTGATAAAATTATCATATATCATACAATTGGTGACAGATTACATGAAATACGATGAAATAAGGTATATGATAATACATTCACTCATTTGAGGGAGAGTTTGCTTACACAGATGAATTAAGAAAGTCAAGAAAAGACTTTATGAATTAAGTTTAAGTGACTTTCATCAAAATTTATTAAAATATATTGGGTTAAAACAAAAACAAAGAAACTTACCTTTTTATTATAGAAGGCACAAACAGCATTTACCCAATCCATCAATAACTTTATGTTTTCACTATATTGTTCAAAAGAACCACTATCCCTTTTGCCTTTTTTCTTATTAATAAGAGCATCAGAATGGCATGATAGTAGAGATATTGTTTTCTTTATACTCTTTGTGTGTTTTAGAAAGGCAATTTCTTCCTTTAATTGATCTAAGTTAAGGGAAATATCCACCTAAAACAAACATAAAAAAAGATAAATACTGTCATATTTTCCATATATTATTTTTAACCCACAGAAATCAAAGTAATTGTCTTCTACTTAGAGAAACTGTAGAAGATTTTTTAAACCAGAAAGTTAAAAAAATCAAAGAAAATAAAGTGGCCGAAATGGATATTTTAGTACAAAACAGTCACTTTATTTTCCCCCAAAGGCAAACACCATCTACACTGAAGTGATAACATGTTCAGTGGTTAAGAACATGGGATTTGGGGCCACATGGGATTTATCAATGATGTAAACTGTAGTTTCAGTTTCCTCACCGGAGAGGTAGACATAACACCTACTTTGCAGGTGTGGTGAAGATTAGATTGAAATATATATATATATATATATAGCGTTTATCAGTTACTGGGGCAAAATAAACCTTATTAAATGATGGTTGTTGTTATTCTTTATTAGATTCAAATTGTTTTTACAAATCAGTAATCAAAAATTGATAAGAAGTACAAGATGTACTAAATGTATAATACCTGAAAAGCAAATGCTATTTTCCAAAGCAACCTGAGAGTTTTTTCTCTGTGCCTATCCACAATATCCTTAGATAGAATTGTATTTCCTATAAAAGAAAAGGTTGTCCATTAGCACAATGTATGCACATATCAATATTCAGTGAGAAGAATAAGTTTTAACTCTACTCAGTTTTTACCATGCTCATCACTTAATTCAATTCCTCGTGATTTAAGAACTTGAAGAACAATGTCAACATTGTGCATCTTTTGAAGACGACTTATTGCCGGAATCCTGAGTTTCTTTGAGAGATTCCAGTTCTGTGTGAGAAGTTCCATGGTTCGCCTGGCAGTAATAAAATATTCAGATGAAATTATTATAAAAACATATATGAAAAAATCATTCATTGAAATATAGTTATTTCCCACATAAACCCCAACAGTTACAGGGCTTTATGACCAGAAAGACTTCAAAATACTATCTCAAAACTCTGTTGCCCCATAGTTGGCAAGTAGGTTCTTATTTTAAGTTTGGGATTGAAGTGTGTGAACAGATGATAAGAAAATAAGACATACACAGATAAATGCACACATGAACAAAATAATAGGGCTCTACAGAGAAGAGAAAGAAGAAAGGAAAGGAAAGAGAGGAGAGGGATGTAGAGCAGAGGAAGCACATTGATTGGGATGTACTATATTCTACATGTCAAGCAAGTGCTTTATTTTCTTATTTTAGTTATCATGGTAAAGCCCACAATTAGTTATTGTTAGATGAAGAAACTAAGGCCCATAGAGCTTAAATGAATTGCCGATGGTCATAGAGCTGGCAATGGCAAAACTAAGATGAGAACTAAAATCCCATTTTACTAGTTTCCACAGTAATTCCTTTATATATACACATATATTGTATCTGTATATATATTATATGTGTATTTATATTATATGTATATATAGATACATATTATGTGTGTGTGTGGGTGTATACACCCACACACACACCCACAAATATTTGAGTATCTACCTAACAAAGACAGAAAAAGCAAGCCCCAACTGATTTCTGTCTGCAACAAAAAGTTGGTTGAATTACTTACACAACCATAGTCTCTAAAGGCTAGAAAGAGACTTAAGATAATTCTAGGCCAACCATTCAATCAATTGTAGACCAACCCATCACCCATGGCATTAAAAGAGTAACCATCCCAAAGCATTCTCAAGTGACTTCAAAGATCTGTAAACAGTCATTTTTCTGACACTTAACAAAATAGAAATTTGGTTACTCAAGATCAATCTCTTAACTACTTAGAATTCCTAACCGACTAAACAACATCAACATCCAACAGTGCTAAATCCTCAGTAACTCCTATAAAAGCATAAAAATGGGCTTTCTGGCCAGTCACAGTGGCTCATGCATTTACTCCCAGCACTTTGGGGGGCCGAGGCGGGTGGATCACCTAAGGTCAGGAGTTCAAGACCAGCCCGGCCAACATAGTGAAACTCTGTCTCCACTAAAAATACAAAAATTAAATAGGCATGGTGGTGCACGCCTACAGTCCCAGCTATTCGCAGGGCTGAGGCAGGAGAATTGCTTGAACATGGCGGCAGAGGCTGCAGTGAGCCAAAAATCGTGCCACTGCACACCAGCCTGAGTGACAGAGCAAGACTCTTTCAAAAAAAAAAAATAAAAAAATAAAGGAGGGGGGCTTTCTTTGTGGAAAAATAGCAAAATAGTACTGAACATTAAATCAATCCTTGTTCCTCGTAGAAAGTGGAAAAAGTGTAAAAACAATTCCTATTGGCCAGAATATTGATGTGGTGGCTTGAATTTATTAAATAAATAAATTAGCCAACTAAAAAAATAATATGTGAAATATTTTAAGCAAAATGATCTTAGCTCATATGGAACGGCTAAAGTGAGACAAAGCTGCAGTAAAGACTATTAACTTGTGAGAATACTGATCAAAAAGAAAAGAATGTTCATGGAAATTTAGCCTAAAAGAAGGCAAGGGACATGTAAACTGTTTTTCAAAACCCGAGGATTCATAAAAATCTAGAATCTCATCCTCATAAATGTCGAAGAATTCCTCCATTCTGGCCAAGTGGTCCTCTGACCTCTGCTTGAACCTTCCAACACTGTGAACTGGTTTTTTTGCTAAAGACATGTCTGAATATTGGCAAGTTTTTATACCAAACCCACACTCATCTTCCTGAAACTTTCATTGTTCATGCATAGTTATTTGGCTTGGCAATAAACAATTTAATCACCTTTTAGTATAAGACCTTTCTTCAAATATCTGAAAACATTTATGTCCCAGAGTTTCCTCTTCTGTTTTATTTCTCTGAATATTCACGGTTCTTTCAATTGGTCTCCATGAAACATGGATATAAGGTTTTTTTAGTTTATACTCTAAAGTTATCTCTAGTCAAAACAAAGAAATTAAAAAGTATATCCAAATAGCTACTTTCCTATTCAGTTGAGTTTTTAGACAATATGAATTTTAACATGAAGACTGCTTGCAATTAATTTTAGCTACAATATAAGCAATTTAAAATCTCACAAAAATGTACCAGGGTCAGCTAAAGAGTTTGGTAAGTTTTATTGTAGAAGAGATATTTTATAAAGACCATTAAATCTGTGCTTCCCACACATTAACATTTAACTAGCTGTTTTGAGGCATAAGAACTTCCTAAACACACAGAGAAAATACTTTCATTGCTTTAAAGAAATCTCTTGCCTTGACCCCAAAAGTGCTTCCTCGATAAGGATGTAACATATTTTGGAGAGTTCCTTAGAAATAAAATGAGTATCTCCAATCCGGATACCCTAAAGAGGCCAATTATAGCAAAAAGCTAATAGCCATTCCTTCTAAGCAAAATTGGCTATCCATTACACATATCAAAGCCAATTTTGAGCATTCCAGTTTGTTATTGAGGAAATATTGTGTAATTTGAAGTTGGATTTCATGAGTTTATGTCCCAATTCCACTGTGGAAAACTTGGGCAATCTATTCTACCACTTCATCTTTTTTTCCTCGTATGTAGAACAAGGTTCATACTACTAAAAGTGATCTCAAATGATATAAAATTCATGAAACCACTGTCAATAAAAAGTGTCATTTTGGCCAGGCGCAGTGGCTCACACCTGTAATCCCAGCACTTTGGGAGGCCGAGGCGGGCGGATCACGAGGTCAGGAGATTGAAACCACCCTGGCTAACACGGTGAAACCCCATCTTTACTAAAAAAAAAATACAAAAAATTAGCTGGGCATGGTGGCGGTCGCCTATAGTCCCAGCTACTCGGGAGGCTGAGGCAGGAGAATGGCATGAACCCAGGAGGCGGAGCTTGCAGTGAGCCAAGACCGCGCCACTGCCCTCCAGCCTGGGTGACAGAGTGAGATTCCGTCACAAAAAAAAACAAAAAAGTGTTATTTCAATGTTTAATATTTGAATTCGTTTAAAGGTCTTCCCAACTCCTATTCTGAGACATCAGTAATTACTATCCATGAGCCCTAGTCACATGCCACCAGGAAAAAAAGTGTGGCTAGGAGACAAGGTTTCTGGACATAATATTGATATACCATTTCCCTGAAAAAGAAATCTCCATTTTTTAATACTAAATTTGTTGTACTAAATGAAAGAGCAACATTGAATAATTACACAAAGTGTTTTCCAGAAAATATTAGTCTATTCCTTTAAGCAAAATAATTCTATTTCTTATACTTACACAAGGCGCACTCCACACTGCAAGTCTACAGCAAGATTTGTAATGGCAAAATCAAATTCATCAAATGGTGTCTGAACATGATTAACAGGTAATCCCAATAAGCCAAGGTGACGGGAAAGGTCACCTTCACCACTTAGGAAATCTCGTGAAAAAGCCAAAAGGATTTCTTTACTAGCCTATAAAGAAATAAGTTCCAGATATTATATTCTAATATGATAATTTTGCTTATAATAAAAACAAATCCTCCAAATCATTCTGTACATATAAAAATAAAATGGTATAAAAATAGTTTCATATTATTCATTAATAATGCAAATTTCATATATTTCCAACTTAAGATCTTTCTAAAAGTTGCTCATAATAATACACTATAAAAACTAGCATTAATGTGATAATATACTACATCAAAATTAGGAAAGAAATTTTCTCAGAAATTAAATCTTCAGAAGCATAGTTTAATCCATTTTCAAGTCAAAATTAAGAGTAATGATGATGTGCTGGTGAAAGGTAAACCAACAAAAATCAGGGATGGTTAGAATTACTGATGGGACTCACTAGACAGGCATTCCTATTTTACTCCCCTGAGTATTATTCTTTGGAAAACTAATTTTTTTCTAAAGAGAAAATACACCATAAAAGCAAGCAAAAGTCGTAAATGGGAAATATAAAATATAAATCATAAAATGAAAAGCATACCTTGAATTCAGCATCTTTACAGAAGAGACAAGGATCATGATCAATGAGTTTGGAAATTTTAGCATAATCAAGAAAACAGATCAACAACAATAACTTTTTCAATGTAAACTTGGACAAAGCTCCTTCATGACCTTAAAGAAAGTACAAAAAAGCATAGCAAGTTCATCTATGCAAAGTAGATTTCATCTTAAAATATGATGATCAAAATAATAATGTGTTAGTGAAACAAAAAGTGGGGGGTAGCAAGCACAACTAAAACACTATGTGCCAAAAAAGTGCTTTATGTGTACAAATCCATTTAATCCTCCCAATAACTCTATGGGACAGGTATGCACCACTTAATATTTTCAATTCACAGATGAGGAAACAGGCACAGAGGCATCAAGAGATTTAGTTGGTCTTACTCAACAAATATTTAATGAACACCTACTACATGCAGGCACCATCATGTGTTAGATATATAGCACCAAACTACAACAAACATGACCTTCATAGGACTTATAACCTACTGGGGGAAGAGGATGGGTAGAGACAACAAATAGAATTATAAATAGTGATGGAGGAATTGATGGGGAATGAAGGTAGATGAAGGGAGAGTACTAGAAACAGAGACTTATTTAGATTGGTTTATTTGAGAAAGGAAAATGTAAACAGAAACAGAAAGAATGACAATAAGCCATTTATATATAGTGTGGAGAGAATGTAGGAGAGGCAGAGATATTTACCATCTCTATACAGATGAGGAACAGTGGGGTGTCTATACTCAGCTGCTATATCGGGATTCCAAAGTAAGCGATTCAGAATAAACATAGCCAACCCTGTGACATCACTGTTATCTTCCAAAGATATGAGTTCTCCATAAATTGTCTGAAAATAAATTAAAGCCAAAGTCAGAATTATGCTATCTCTAAGAAACAAAAGGATGGGACTGAGGAATGGCAGACCATAACCTAAGGAACTGGCAATGTTCTACTTTCTAAATGACATGGTTATTTGCTAAATAACTTCTTTAAACTATGCATACATGATTTATGTATTTCTTAGTGTATAATGGTGTACTTCGTAATGAAAAAAGACAAAGCTCAGGGCTAAGTCTTAATCATCTGACAAGCAACATTCCGATTTTAATTTTTTCATTTAAGTTAAAGAACTATCAAATATAGGCATGTTGTTCACATTTATTTATAACTGCCCCACTAAGTACATCATGAAGTTATAACAGAAACCTAAATACTCAAATTTTTATAATAGTTATCAAGGTAGAAAACATCTGCAAATCATCCAAGATAATCTGGAAAGTACAGGCCTATTTATAATCAATGATTTAAATATAAAATTAGTTTAACATTAGCATGCTTATTATTAATAATTTTTAAATCAATTAGAAAAAACTAAAAAAAAATCAAATTCTGCAACCCTACATTGACAAAATATAAAGATTAAAGCATGGAAAAATATTAATTATTATCTACCAAAACAGGAATTTATCTTTATTTACTTTTTTTGGCCTTTGAAATTCTCTTAAAATCCTCAAAGGTCATGTCCATTTATTTAAAGAATCCTAGGGTGTAGTAATAAGGTACCTATAAAAAGATTATACATCTCCACCACCTGCCATAAACTTGCTGCAACTTGCAGGAGGTTAATACATTCCTAACTAGTTTGTTGTTTAGCTAGATAATGTGCTTTGGCTAATGGAATGTGGGTAGAGATGATACAAATTACATCAAAGAGGTTTTAAAAAGCATTGCAAGGTTCCACACAAAGTTCTTGATTTTATTTTTGCCACAGAAAAGCTATGTCCCAAATATGGGGGGCTCTATTTCAATTGAGGTTCCAGAATTCTTTCACATGTGAAGTAGAGCTAATTGATATACAACTTGCCAACTATTTAAAGGGAAAGGACACTGGAATTGAAATAAGAAATCCCAGCAATGACACCATAATGCTGTGTAACCACAGTAAGCTTATTATTTATTCCCTCTGGACCTCAATTTATTTGTATATAGAAGTCAGATTATTACAAAGATCCTGTTCGGTCCCAAAGACTCTTCTATTCCAAAACCTGGAATAAATTGAAATAGTAATGGGAGACCCTACATTAAGAAGGTAAGAAACCTAGAAAAAATGTGAAAGCATACTAACAAAAGACTAAAGAATACAGATACACAAAAGATATTATTAATAAAAATGTCTTTAAACAGCCAATTATTAATAGTATCTTTCTAATTCAGTTGGTTTCAACATTCTAGATATTACAAAGCCAAGTACTATGTAAAGAACGCAAATCCTGATGACATTTTTATGAGTACTAGTTCATCAGATTGGTACAGGTTCAATTCCTGACCAATTAATTGGCATAGGGCAAGTCACTTTAACACCTAAGTTCCTGCTTCATTAGTGAAGTGGAAATAATAATACATAGCTCACTGAGTTTTAAGAAATTTAAATTAGAAAATGTATTCACAGCAGCCTTGTCTTTGCATTTGTAAATTTTCAAAAACGAGTTTACTATAGTTGTCATTACATCCAGCACCAAGTTATGTTTAAAGAGACTATACAGTAAAATGCTGTATTACAATACGGTGTAATAATATATAATGGCATAGTCTATTTACCTAATAAGCATTTATTAATGGGTCTTACATTTTATACTAAAAGATGAATCAAGCTAACCTAATGACTTTAAACTTTTATAAGTAAAACCACATTTTAATAAAATGAATCTATTTTACAAAAAGGGTATCATAAAAAAATATTGTTTTAGAAACCTGAAATGTATGCTTACCTCTAGACCAATTCGAAGCCACAAAGGATTGTAGGACAACAGCCAATTCAGGACTTTCTGACGTTCTCCTGAAATGCATGTCAAAAGCAAGTAAGTTCAAATCGATAATCAAACAGAGATAAGAAATAAAACTTCATGGAGAGTATATCAGTGGGAAAAAAATAATTGCTTATATGAAATAAGTTAATTTAAATAAAATACACTTCTAGTCTTAAATATACATGATCATATTCAAGTATGTTGGATTTTTGGCAGCAAAGCTAAAGCATGTATACCTAGCTTTGAAATACAAAATCTCTTGGGGACATCAGTATCTGGAAGAGATAACCTGTATTCTTATGTTCATTGCAGCATTATCCACAATATCCAAGATATGGAATCAATCTAAGTGTCCATCAGTGAATAAGTGGATAAAGAAAACGTGGGGTATGTGTATGTGTGTGTATGTATATGTAAACATAAATATATATGATAAATATATATATTTATATATAATGAAGTACTATTCAGCCTTAAAAATGAAAGAAATCCTGTCACTTGTGATAACATGGATCAATCTGGAGGATATTATGCAAAGTGAAATAGCCTAAGCATAGAAAAACAAATACTGTATGATCTCATTTACATGTGAAATCTAAAAAAGTTGAACTCATAGAAGCACAGAGAATGGCGCTTGCCAGAGAATGGGGTAGAGGGACTGGGGTGATGCTGTCAAAGGGGTGTAAACTTTCAGTTACGCAGGATGAATAAATTCTGGAGATCTAATGTATACTGTGATGACTATAGTTAATAACAGTGACTTGTATACTTGAAATTTGCTGAGAGTACTTCTTAAATGTTTTCACCACACATACACACAAGAAGGTAACTATGTGAGTAGATATATTAATTGGCTTGATTGTTATAATCACTTAATAATATATACATATATCAACATCATGTTGTATACCTTAAATATATGCCATTTTCACTTGTCAATTATATGTCAATAAAGCCGGGGGAAAAAAAACACAAAACCTCTTGAATGTTTTTAAAGAATTAATGTCAAGATTTCTGCAAGCTTCTTACCCACATCTTTCCATAGGTGTCTATCTTTTCGAACAATTAACCGCCTAGCTTCAATTTCAATTTCAAGCTTTTTAATAGCTTTAACCATTTTTTCAGAAGTAAACAAACGACATGCTGCACGACGTAGTCTGTTTAACCTACACCGAGCAGTATAAGCTCTGAGAGACATTTCCTCTTTTGTCGGTGCTCTAGGAACACTTATTTTATGTTGATTCTCTACTCCCAAAAGAAGAGTAGCAGCATTTACTGGGTGAAAACAAAAGAAAGAATGTTTCTGGTTAAACAATATCTCTATATATTCTTAAATCCAGCAATAAAATGCAATTTCAGATGGTAAAAACAGAATCTATTCCTCACCCTCTCCAAGCTTACTCCTTAGGCCAGTCTATTATTGCAACCTGTTAGCTCTACCTGCAAAATGTATTCCAAGTCTAGCCACTTCTCACCGCCTCTACTATCACAGATTCAAACATGATTATCTCTAATCCAGACTACTGAATTAACCTCCTAACTGGTTTATCTGTTCCTGTCCTTTTTATAAATCGATAAAAGTCAAGTTTCTAAGGAATATAATTTTAAAAAATCAACTGAATTTTGGAATGTAATTTAATCTTTTATAAAACACATTTTCTTTTAAGAAAAGAACTAAAAATGGGGCTTTGCTTCCTTTTGGAAAAAAGTTTTTTTTTTTTTTTTTTTTTAAGTGATCTCTAAGATCACTGCTTAGAGAGCATCTAATCCAAAGACCCTTTTAATGTAAAAATCCAGCCAGGTACAATTGCTCACACCTGTAATCCCAGCCCTTTGGGAGGCCAAGGAAGGTGAATTACTCGAGCTCAGGAGTTCAAGACCAACTCTAGCAACATAGCAAGAACTCTTCTATTTAAAAATAAAAAACTAGCCAGGCATGGTGGTGTGCACCTGTAGTCACAACTACTCAGGAGATTGAGGGAGCAAGATTGCTTGAGCCTGGGAAGCAAAGTCTGCAGTAAGCTGTGATCACATCAGTGCACTCCAGACTGAGTAAGGGAGTGAGACCTTGTCTGCAAAAGCAAAACAAGGAAAAAAAAATCCTATACACGTGCTTTTCTGACAAAAATAAATCAGTATCTGTCTGAACACCAGAACAATAGGAAAATCATCACTTTAAAAGTTAGCTGATATGATGGTTCCACAATTTAAACATTTATAAGAATTTTTCCTTATTTTGAACTAAAATTGATCCCTATAACTTCTATGCAGGAGCTGCACAAAAGTTAAGTTTCCTTCTCTTTCACAAGAGAACACTTCAAATGTTTGACAGGCACATCTCTACCTGGTCCCTTTCCCAAGTTTTCTCTTGTCCAGAACAAACACTGAAATGTTTAAAAATTCCTCCTATGAATTGGTGTTTATAGTTTCCTCATAATCCTATAGCTTTCCAACATACTTCTTAAACTAAGGTATTTAAGAGTGGGACAATATGCCCAAAGTGGGCAGGCCACACAGGACTGATTGCATTGACTGATGAGAGAGAATAGAGAACAAAAAGTATATTTCAGTACTTTTGGTAAAGAAAATCTACATATATAAATTTATGTAAGTAAAAATTCTTACCTATACAAGCATTTAGGCTAATGAACAGGGAATTATGCCATTAATTATAATAACTATGTATAATTAAAGAATGACAAAGTATGTTACAAATTTTATCTGTTAAAAGTATTATTAAATTTAAACATTAATTTAACGTTTACCTTCAGAAATATTTGTTTTTACAGTGAAGTCATCAGGGGTTAATATAAAATTTAACCACCAAGTGAAGCCCTGTTCCTGCTTTTCCTTCCAGCGCTCATCATAAAACATGTTTTTTGCAGCAAATGGCATTGGGTGTCTGGGAATATCTAAGAATACAATTAGGTTACTACATAAGAAAATTTCCTTTAACTTATTGTACGATATATAGCAAAAGCCACTTTTACTAGCAATATCATCATTAAAACACTGAACAATATTTGCTTTTCTACTACTTTAAGGAAAGAGCTGAAAGCATTTTGGGTATGAAATGTAATCAGAGCAAAATGGGGAAAGGTAAAGCAATATTTCCTGGTTATTTAAAAATACTAAACCACCACAAGTCAACTGCATTAAAGTCTGATAGAATACCTTTTTTATAATTGACGCATAATAGATGTACATATTTTTGAGGTACATGTGATAATATATTGATAGAATTTATACAGATCAGGTCAGTGTACTTAGGATATCCATCACCTTAAATATCTGTGTTTTTTGTTGTTGCTGTTGCCTTTTTGGTAGAATGCTTTATTTTCCTTTGGGTCTTTACCAAGTAATGAGATTACTGGGTAAATGGTAGTCCTGGGCAGACTGCTTGAGGCCAGGAGTTTGTGACCAGCCTGGGCAACATGACAAAACCCCATCTCTACCAAAAACACAAATAAACTAGCTGGGCATGGTGGCACATCCCTGTAGCCCCAGCTACCTGGAAGGCCGAGACGGGAGAATCACCCAAACCCAAGAGACGGAGGTCTCAGTGAGCTGAGATCACACCACTGCACTCAGCCCGGGTGACAGAGCAGGACTCTGTCCCAAAAAACAACAACAAAAAGACAATGTGAGAATCTTGAAAGCTCAGAGAGAAGAGCAACTCTCACAGACAAGGGTTCTGGATAACATTAGCAGCTGATTTCTCAGCAGAAAACTTGAAGGCCAGTAGGCAGTGGATTATATATTAAAATAATGAAGAAACCTGTCAATTGAGAAATTGATAGCTAGAAAACTTGTCCTTAAAAAATTAGGGAGAAATTAAGACATTTCCAGATTTTTTTTTAAAGCTGAAAAAATCCATTTATCTCTAAATTTGCCATACAAGAAGTGTTAAAGTCCTTCAGGTTGAAATAAATGAGCTCTAGGCAGTAACTATATAAGTAAGCAAGCTATATGAACATATAAAGCTCTCTGGTAAAGGTAAATACTTAAACAAACGAAAAACAGTATTATTGTAATTTTGGTTTGTAACTCCGCTTTTTATTTTCTATAGGATTTAAAAGGTAAATGCATTAAATGCAATTATAAATTTGTTAGGTGGTGTACAATGAATAAAGATATAATTTGTTGCATCAATAACCTAAAAAGAGTAGAGCTATATAGCAGTAGAATTTTGATATGTCATTGAAGTTGAAATAAATTCAAATTAGAATGTTATAACTCTAGGATGTTATATGTAATTTTCATAGTAAACAAAAACAAAATACACATAGAATATACACAAAAGGAAATGAGAATAGAAACAAAACTTGTCACTACAAAAAAAATCAACTAAAGATAAAACAAGTAAATAATTGAGAAAATAGCTGGCAAAAATCAGTAACTCTGACTTATTAAAACTTTCCATGCTATATAAATCTGAAAACTCTATTTCACATAAAACTGGAGATGAAAGAGACAAATATTTACTTATAAAATTAAAAGTTATATAGGAATCAAACACTAATTTTAGAAAAAAATTATGAAGAGAGTAAAAATATGCCTTACAGTATCATATAATATCATGTTTTATAGCTCTGGGAAAATAGAAAATAAAATGTTCTGTTAGTATGAATCTTTCTGTGACCTAAAAAAACCCTATGGATCATACCATTGTTACCTAAAAAGTCTATTCTCAAATGCCGCAGAGTGATAATTTTTATAAGGTAGTTATTAGTTTTAGATATGGAATAATATTGGTGATTTCAATTTTAGTAACATTGGATTAAGATGAAAGAATGAGAAGATAAAGGTCCCTCAGCAATATAACTCACAAACATGTTCAGAAGCAGTAAGTAAGTTACATTAATTATCTTTTGAAAGTCAATAATCTACGTTTTTAATTCATGCTGCTGGGTCCATTTATTCAACGAATAATTGCTGGTATGTGTCAGACATTGTTCCAGGCCTAGGAATGGATACATAAGTGAACAAAGATTCTGGTTCTTGTAGAGTTTCCATTAAAAGATCATTTAGTAAAATTTTTCTTCCCCCAAATTATAAAATCTGTAAGATGATTTAACAACATGTATAAAAGTCATTGTGGGCTAGGCATGGTGGCTTATACCAGGTGTGGGGACTCATAGCGCTCTGTCACTCATGCTAGAGTGCAGTGGCACAATCTCTGCTCACTGCAACCTCTGCCTCCTGGGTACAAGCAACTCTCCCAACCCAGCCTTTTGAGTAGCACGGACTACAGGTGCATGTCACCACGCCCGGCCAACTTCTGCATTATCAGTAGAGAAGGGGTTTCACCATGCCGGCGGGCTGGTCCCAAACTCCTGACCGCAAGTGATCCGCCCACCTCGGCCTCCCAAAGTGCTGGGACCACAGGCGTGAGCCACCGCACCCAGCCTTATTTTCTACAACTTTGATAACTTTAGTGTATACCCCAAATCTGTAAGACATAATATTATCGTTCAAATGCAACTCATGGCTCCTCATTGTACTCGGATTTTCTTTAGCTTTTGAATTCTTTATTCTAATATGTTTTAAGTGTGACACAAAAGCATGGGAGTTCTAATCAAAATCCAATCTTTTATCATAATAAAAACTATCAAGAAATTATTAGTAGAATTTAAAAAGGAAAATAGGCCTATTAAATAGATTTGTGTAACATAATATTTTATGCCTTTGAGTCCCCAACAAAGCTTCTGCTTCTATTTAGATAAAAAATGTAAAAATCACTACTGGATCCACAAGCAGGACTATGGTAAAGAAATTTCTCCGCCTAACCAGCTCCTTTTACATGATGCTACATGTTTGTTTTTTCATTTTGGCAAATATTGATCGAATATCATCTTCGTGTTAGTCTACGTCCTAAGTGCCAGGATATAGAATCTGAAAAGATGGACACAGGACCTGTCTTCAGGGAGTTCACACCTTTTTCTTTATTTCTTGAGATGGAGTCCCTCCCTTGTCACCCAGGCTGGAGTGCAATGGCGAGACCCCGGCTTACTGCAACTTCCACCTCTGGGGCCCAAGTGACTTTCCCGCCTCAGCCTCCCAAGCAGCTGGGACCACAGGCATCGGCCACTACCCAGCCAACTCTTGTATTCCTAGCAGGGACAAGGCCTCATCATCCTGGTCAGGCTGGTCTTGAATTCCTGACCTCAGGTGGTCTACCCGCCTCTGCCTCCCGAAGTGCTGGGATTACAAGCATGAGCCACCACACCCCGCTAGGAGTTCACACTTTAGTTGGGGAAAATATACAATAAGCAAGCCAATTTTAAAAATGAGAACTTCAGAGTTAAATGCTACAAATACAATCTCACAGGAAGTTGAGATGTAGAATGATAGGACTCTCAAACAGAAAATTAAGAGAAACTCTTCTCTTACGATGTTTTTCTTTCTTTGTATTGGTGCTCAGCTGAGTCTACAGTGCTTCAGAAGCAGCCTTCATTTTATAAAAATCTATTATTTCTCATTCCAGTTGTTTTTTCTCTTCTTCGAGCTTCCTTATTTTCTCCTGTTGAACCGTTTTAAGATGCTCGACCTTGTCGTGCAGTTCTTTTTCAGCTTCTTTAAATGTTGCTTCTTTCTGACTCACTGCATAAATCTGTTTCAACTCTTCTTCTTCCCTCTGACACTGATCATTGAAGTCTTGTCTTTTGGCTTCAAAGATGTCTTGAAAACTAAGTGGCTGGTTGTCTGGGCCCACATCGGTAAAGCCCATTTTCTGCAGTTTTTGATACCTACAACATTCATAGTGCTGAGTGTGGGTTTTTTCTTTTAGATTTTTCCATATTGGTACAAAGAAGCACATCTAGGAACTTAACGAAGTCACAGTGATTGTCATTTTCCACTTGGAAAACTCCCAAAGGGTAGTGACGGTCTCTGACCATCCCTTTTCCAACTTTCACTTCATACATACTCCCTACCACGGCATTGGATAACAACCCATGTTTTTGACAGGGCGCAATGGCTCTCGCCTGGGAGGCCGAGGGGGGCGAATCACGAGGTCAGGAGATCGCGACCATCCCGGCCAGCACGGTGAAACCCCGTCTCCACCAAAAATACAAAAAATTAGCCGGGAGTGGTGGCGGGCACCCGCAGTCCAAATATCTGTCTTTTCTTTATGCTAGAAACATCAGTTATTCTCTTCTAGCTATTTTGAAATATACAATAGATTACTGTAGTGACCCTACTGATCTATTGAACATTTGGTCTTTATTTCTTTTATCAAACAGAAAGTTGATAGAATATCCTGTCATTTTAATACACACTTTAATAATTCTTCCAGGCTTTTATACAACAACAAAAATCAATGTATTTCCATGTGAAATGCAATTAATGCTTCATTCAATGTCATGTTTTCAGAGAGTTTAAATACAATAAATACTTGCCTGTTTTTAAAGGTTTTATGAAGGTCAAATTGGACTGCGCCACAGCGATAATGCGTTTTGTCCTTTTGTTTGTTTTAGAAATTGGAGTTTTAAATATTAATAAATCTAAAATAAATTAGAAAACAAAATTAGGAGCATTAAAATATAAATTCCCTAAATAGGCCAGTGATTTGAAAGTTAAAGTTTGGGGTCTTCACAATCATATTCATTTAGCAAATACTTAATAACCACTGTACTCCAGGCACTAATGCTATGAATTCGGTGGTTTATCAAACCAACATCCAGAAGTTACAGACCATAAACCACAATTTATTTTGTGTTTATAGAGGCTAAAGTCTAGATTCAACCACAACTTATTGTGTCTGTATATTCCAGACTCTTTGCGAGGTGCTGAGAATATGCAGAATTGAAAACTATGGTCCCAGTCCTGAGGTAGTACTCAGTCTGGTAAAAAAAAAAAAAAAAAAAAGAAGTTTAAAAATGGTAGAAGAGCCTTCCCAGACAGGAATCTACTTGAGTTAACTTATGAAATTAAAATTAGGCATGAGGAATGTGGCCTGTTGCCAGAACTGCAATAAGGATGAACCAAAGAGTACACGTAGGAAATGACATACAAGAGGTTAGAAGAGGTAGGGAGGAGTTCAACAATGTTCAAAATAATAGTGGCAGCTAATAGTTAAATACTTTGTGCCAGGCACTATCATAATCTTTTTCTCACACAATTATGAGAACAAATTTATAAGAAGTGTACTATTATTACTACAACGTATATAATTAGGATACTGAGGCTTTCAGCAAATAAGTCACATGGTCTAAGGTCACATAAGCTAGTAAGTAGCCAAGATTTGAACAAAGGCAGTATAGTTACAGAATCTCCACTTAATCACTTTGAAGTACCTACTGTGCCAGTGAAGACTTTTAATCAAAGAAGTAAAAACCCTCATTTATATTTAAGAAAACAGTATGGACAATGGAATGAACAGGGTTAAGATTAGAAACAGAAAATTACAAAGCAGTTATTACAATGACCCAAGGTGGATATGGTGAGACAAATTAAAAGAGTCAATGGAGACAAATCAGAGGAGAGTATTTTAATAGTGGAAGCAACAACCCTTAATACTAACTTACTAGAAAAGTGATAGAGAATAACAGACTGATTCTCAAATATGTAAAAACAAGATGGTTGATATAATGCCAGGTGGCTACCAAAGAAAATGCAATACAAATCACAGTAGCAAATAACCTACTGGAATAGCAGTTCACTCTTTCAAAAATAGGTTTCACAATAGCATATACTGCTACTAAATATAAGCAAAGAGATAAGAGCAGGGGTCAGCAAACTACATCTATCCCCCATGCAAAATCCTCCTGACTGTTTTTATATGTTCCAAGAGCTAAATACAGCTTTTACATTTGTAAAGAGTTAAAAAAAAAAAAAAAAAAAAAAAGAATAACATTTCATAAAACAGAAAACTTACATAAAACTCAAATTTCAGTGTTTATGAATACAAATTTACTGAAACACAGCCATACTCCTTGATTTGCACATTGTCTATGGTTGTTTTCCCACAAGGGGAGCAGAGTTGAGTAATTGCAATGCAGATCTATGTGGCCTGCAAAGCCTAAAATGTTTACTATCTGGACCAATAGAGGAACAGTTTGCTTACCCTTGTTTTAAAGGAATCTCAAACCTATATCAATTGTGAAAATAAGGCACATGATTAAATTGGAACATTTAAAAAGTAAATTTCTAAGGAGAAATTCCTCAATCTGAAACCTTACAGAAATTAGTCCCTCTCCCTGGAACCACTTTCTTCTTTAGGAAGTCTTTCTTGGAACCATCTCACACTTCCTTGCAATTTACACACAAACCCTCTGCTTTTGTGCTTCCATAATTCCCTTAGCATAGCATTATCACAGGAGTGAACACAACTTGAGAACAGAAATTATACCTTTCTTCCCTGTGTACACAGTGCCTAGAATAATGCACATCACATAGTAGGTACCTTATTAGTCAAATAAATATATCTAGAAAAATTGCCTTCTCTGTTCCTTTAAATTTGTCAGAGGTAGAAAGAGCCACTCGTGGTGACTGACTTGCCTCTCACATAGGCTCATAAATCAGATACCCAATATGTACAATTCTAATTCTACACAAGAGGCTCAACCAGGTGGCTGCCTCAAACAAACAGTAGGTGTGAGTGTCGACCCTTCAGTGGCTTATTTGTTCATTTATTCATTTATCCATTAATCCAATTCATCTTTTATTGTACTTCTTGTAGGAGATTAAAATAGGTATGTTCCTTATTATCAAAGAATTTATCTGATCAGAATGCATCTACAAGAAACAGCAAAGAAAAATAGTTATCAGGCAGAAACAAGATGTCACATAAGCTGTATTCACATTTGCTAAGGAAATGTACCTAGCAAATAAGTAAAAAGTATAAGTTAATACAAGCTTATCAATAGCAGATTTACTAAACCAAAAAGGCAGGTATACTTCAGATTTTATAAATAAGACTCACCAGTTTTCTTCTTCAGGTTTAATTTCTCTCTGTTGCTAATACATTTTGAGATGGGTGTTATCACATTTTTTGTTTTCTTAACAGCTGATGTTTTAGGCTCTGAGGGAGAAAAATGGATTCTTTTGATTTCTCGCTCTTCTGTATGTTCTGTAACTGCAACTCTCACATTTGCATCTTCCATGCTTCCATCACTCTTCCTTTTCCGAGCAACTGAAGCTGTTGTCGAAGAGGGCATTATTTGGTTTTTATAACTCTTAGATTTACTTAATACTGGATCTATAACTGGAAGATAAGAATGAAAGTCTTCTTTTTCCTTTTGATTATTTATCACTTTTTCATGTTCACCCACTGCACTGTTGAGACATCTTTTTGCTTTTGGTTTATTAATCTCAGTTTGGTTTTCTCTGGTACAGGTGGGCTTCCTTTTTGTAACAGTGGCAGAAAGTATTGGGCGTCTCTTAGGTTGTTTATCGTGGCTATGACTAGAAATATCCTGAACTGCAGAAAATTTAGGATTATTTTGTTTTATAAAACTATAGTAATTTGACTTCATTTCTACTAGTTCTTCAAAAATAGCTTTGGGAGATTTTGAACCCTGACATTCAGGCATACATGGCAAAACTTCACTTTTGCTCCAGTCTTGAGGAGATTGTGGGACTTGAGAATTTTCATTTGATAATGGTACTTTACATGTTTGCTGAGATGTACACATATATGCCATGTTATCTTTTAAAAATTGATTTGGGGATAAAATAGGATTAACTGACTCTGATTCTAGATCCTGATTTAGTCCATAATTATCTTTTATAAAAGAATCTGGACTTAAAATTTTCTGATAAATTTCATGTGCAGTTGTTGATTGTAAATGCACAGGCTTCGAATTATCTGTCATAAACATATCTGATGAAAGACATGTTACTAATTCTAGTTCATTATTAGCTCCATGACTATTATTTACAAAAGAATCTGGACTTAGAAAATTTATTTGGCTTTGTGTAATGTTCAAAGTTGAAGAATAGTTGGGGGTAAGAATAAGTTTACTATTCTCTCCACTTCGATCATTAACATTTATGGAATTAAAGGAAGTTTCAGTTACAGCTTTCTCATTAAAAGAAACTTTTGAAACGTTGGCACTATCTACATTTAATAGTTCCCTATTTTCTGATGCATGAAGAGATGAGTAGGTAGTAGATCGACGTACAGAAAGCGGCAAGCAAGTTGCACCATGGCATTCATTGAAAGCAGGGCTAATAGGTGATATGGGTATTTTATTTTCTTCAAGTGTTAAAGAATTGTTTTCTGTTGGGGGACCGCCTTCATTCATAGCCAAGTTTTCACAAGCTTGTAGTGGGCTCCTAACTCTGTCAACTTTTTGGGAAACACTAAATGTTTTATTAACATTTTGAATATTTGAAACCCTTCTGTTGTGACTTGTAGAGGCTGAAATTTTCTTCTTTTTAATGGTATCCCAAAGACTCCTCTGCAAAAATAAGGAAAATATACCAATTAAGTTTGTAGCTATTGAATATTACCTTTAAATAAGCAATATTACTTCAAGCCTGTTATCAAAATAAGTTTTACTTATTATTAAACATTTTCTTAATCATAGAATGGTTAAAATATTACCTTTTTCTTTTTCTGCTTTTCTGCGTTTCCTAGTAATATAGCTTGGTGTTTCAGAACATCATTTACAAGAAACGTCATAATCTCTCTTACTCGGCCTTCTTTGAATGGTGTCCAGTTAACAGAAATAACAATTTTCTCTTTAGGCTATAATCAAAACAATACATTATATAATTACAATAGTAATTACATAATAACCAAAACACCTTACATACAACTTACAATATAGTAGGGCTTAATAATTGTTAACCAACACTCTATACAGTAAACATTTAATAAATCAAATATATTTTTCCTACCCTATCTGCTCACTTAATTATAAGAAAAAAAGCCACTAAAAATAACACAGTTCACAACAAAATAAATTATAACATTTTAACTGTATTAAAGCAATAGAACAGAAAGTCTCTAAATCATTTTGTTTGAGTGGTTTCAAAAGATTTAATTGTACATTTCTAATTTTTAGATGTGTACAGTACTTCTATTTCAAACAAAATGATCCTGCATTATGAAGACTTTATTTAAAACAAAATATATAAAGATGATCAATTAAATTCTTTTTTCCCCACAAATTCCTCTAAGGTCCACATCATCAAACTGAGATTTCTTAAACAGTTATTACTGTTCCAGGCATAAGTGCAGGTATCCTATGAAACTCATTTAATGCTAACATCCCTAGGAAGCAGGTATTATGATTATGCACATTTTACAGATGAAGTAACTAATATCCAGAAAAGTCTGCCAAAGTCACACAGGTACCTATCAGAACCCAGGCAACCTAATGCCAGAGTTTGAACTTTAACATCTACACCCTACACCCTGGCAGGTAGATAGAATCTGCCAAATTTAAATGCTGACATGACAAAACAAATTTTGTTTTTCAGGAGAAACAGACAAGTTTTTGTTTTAAAGGAGAAATAATAAAACATCATAAACAACTGATTTTAAAAAATAAGAGTGGTGCATTTTTACTCTATAAAATAGTTTCTTCTAAAAATACCAACAAAATTTAGCTCCACATTATAACAAAAAAGAGTAAGTTGAGGTATGATGTGGATAGAAAAGAAATCTGTCTTTCCAAAGAGAGGAAAGCAGGCAGTGATTCATGAAACAGAGGGGCGGGGTGGGCAGTTTCTGAAGTGTAGATAGATGAACCATTGGTGACACACAAGTTAAGGGATCTCGAATTAGAATCTCTTTTTTCTGCCTAATGAAGTGGTTATTAGCCTACTAGTTCAGATCTCCTCGGCTAACGGTTTTCACACTTTTGGAGGTTCTACTCAATAGAAAGGTCACAGCAGTCAAAATAAAAACACAAATTCTCCCGTCTTTGGTGAAGGGGATTGGAGCATTACTCTTGCAAATGCAATGAAGTAAAAGAAAGCTACAGGAGTTCTTGAAACAACATTTATAAAATTAAATTTAATGCGGCATTAAAATTACACTTACAGCAAAGAAAAAGAGGATTAAAATACTAAAGTGTGCAAACATAGTACACATACATACTGAAAACAACTCTGAATAGGTTTTTTTTGGTTTTATTGTAGGCATTTAGTCAAAACAAAGGCTCATTATTTCACCGGAAAAAAAAACCAGTTACCTCGACTGTAAGGGTACAAATGGAAACTAAAACGCATATTAAGATGGCTGATAGAAAGTAATTCTAAAAAAGCTGCTTTAACCAACCAAGGTAGTCCTGTCAATCTTAAAAAATAGTGTTAAAAAAGCGCATTGTCTATAACTTAGAACTGCAAGAGCATTTCGCAACACCTTAAGTCTAGTAAAAACGCTTGTCAATTTAACAGAGAAGTCTATGCAACTTGCTCCTAAAGATGCTAAGTGCGCGCGCGTTGATGTGCTGTCACCGCCCAAGTTGGCGTCTATCCTAGCCTTCATTTAGAGAATATATATATAAAATATTGATACATATATATACCACACGCATGTGTATGCATCAAGGGCCCACCCACAGTTATTAAGTGAAAGGGAACTGACTTTATTATCTAAGGGTCTTTTCTGATTTCTTTTCCAAGCGTCAACCCTCCTAAGGAGGGTGGCAGGAAAGATAGCGGAGAAGCAGAGCACCGGCCTGGGGCACGCTCCTCCTAAGACCTACCTGCAACACGAAACAGCGCTGCGACACGCTGAAGCCCAGGTCCGCGGCCGGAAAGTGGGAGATCTTCACTTCTGCCACCTCCTCGTTAGGGTTGTCTAGGGCCAGAGGCAGCGTCCGTGAGTCTCCCAGGAGAACGTCCCCGAAGCAGAGGAAAGGAGACCTGCAGAAGTGGCTGAGAGACAGGACCGGCGGGGAAGACACCTCCTCCTCGGTCGCGGGGCCCCGCAGCCCCGCGGGCGGCCTCCGCTCGGTCGGGCTCACCTCCCAGCAGCCTCGCCCCACTCGCCGGTTCGCCATGGCAGCTTCGAGACTCCCCTGGATCCCCTTGCCTCGCTCCCACGAGGCTGCTCCGGAGCGGGGATCCGGGACTTACGCTGACCGTTTCCCCTCAGGGGCGGCTGTAAAGGTCGTGGGAGTGAATTCGGCCCTTTTTCTTTTCCACTAACCTACACCCTAAAAAACAGAAAACAAGCCCAACAAACTCGCAAGTTCAAAAGAGGAGCCAAACAAGTATGGCGTTTTGACTCTGTTTAAACTTTCCGCCTCCACCAATGAGGCCCTCCGGGCACCGCCCACCTCATCACGGGGCCAATCGGAGAGCAACATCCCCTGGCCAATGAGACGGGGGCGCTTCATTTGAATGATTTCATCTGGCCGCCAATCGCTGTCTGCGGAGAAGGTGAGAACCGTAGCCGAATCCTGGCCACCCTCTGAAACCCGGGGCTTAGAATTGAAATTCGCCTTTAGATTTTGGTTGTACTGAAGGGAAGGGAGTCACAGCATTTCCACAGTACGTGTAGTAATCATTGCCGTTTCCAGGAACAATCACAGATAAAACTTTTAAGTAGGGAAAAAGTGGTTTACGTCACTCCTCTCATATGCATACCCTGCCCAGAATTATATTAATTAACTTTACTGTCGCGGTTTCCAGGGCTGAATGGTAGAGATGTAAGGATAATTAGTTTGTGTGAACATGCTTATTTTAGTGACTGAACACAGCAGGGACTCAGTACATTTATATGCTGTTAATTACCTCGGAACGCTGGGAGCAAAACCAGGTAAACAAATGAAACCCGACATTCCCAGTAATTCATAAATGATCGTTTTGACTGGCAATGCCTTTCACAAATAACTTATTCGTTTTTATTTTAGTTGTAGGGATCTAATAATAATTATATCTTACATATTAGGGATTTTTAAAATTATTTATTTACTTTATCTCGGTCTGTCTCCCAGACTGGGGTGCATTAACGTGATCTTGGTTCACTGCAACCTCCGCCTCCCTGGTTCAAGCGATTCTCCTGCCTCGGCCTCTCAAGTAGCTGGAATTACAGGCGTGCCTCACCACGACTGGCTAATTTCTGTGTTTTTGGTAGAGAGGGGATTTCGCCATGTTGGCCAGGCTGGTCTCGAACTCCCGGCCTCAAATAATCTGCCCGCCTCCGCCTCCCAAAGTGCTGGGATTACAGGCCTGAGCGGCGCCCCACCCTATGCTTGGGATTTTTTAAAATCCTTTACCTATTTATCTCAATCTTCACCTTAAACCTAAGGTATCTCTTAGGGCATAGGTACCATTATTTGTACCTTGCAGGGGAGGAATATAGGTCATGCAGCTAAGTAGGAAGTGGCAGAACCCAGATAAGGTACCCAAGCCTGTAATCCCAGCAGTTTGGCCCTAGTCTTGCTCTTACCCACTACATTATATTGCCTCTAAAGGTAGTAGAAAACTTAAAATATAAAAATAATGTCTGGATGTATGTGTGGTTACACAAAGCATGTAAAGAGAAGTCAATGGAAAGTGAAAATAAGGAAGAGGAGACATGAAATTATATTCAATGGTATCCAATTTCACCTGAACCTTATTATTGGACCTTAACAATATTTAAATGAAATTTTTCCACTGGGCACGGTGGCTCAAGCCTGTAACCCAGCACTTTGGGAGACTGAGGAAGGCGGATTCTTGAGGTCAGGAGTTTGAGAACAGCCTGGCCAACATGGCGAAATGCCATCTCCACTAAAAATTAAAAAATTAGCCAGGCGTGGTGGAGCATGCCTGTAATCCCAGCTACTCAGGAGGCTGAGGCAGGAGAATGGCTTGAATCTGGGACGGGGGACAGGAGCAAGGTTGCAGTGAGCGGAGATCGTGGCACTGAACTCCGGCTTGGGCAAGAGAGCAAGACGCTGTCTAAAAAAAAAAAAAAAAAAAAAAAAAAAAAAAAAAAAAAAAAAAAAAAACTTTCCTAGAGGCTTAAAAAAAAACAAAACCAAAACCCTGGAACAGAGCCTCACAAGTCACTTCAGTTCTCCTCAGCATCCACCTCCCACGACCTCTCCATTAGCTTAGGCTCCAAAAAAATAAAACTTGGACAGAGGAGAGTGAAAGATATGCTGTGGGATGGAGGAAATAGCCTGTACAGCAAAGAGTTACAAGATTTTGACAGTCTAAGGTGGAATGTAATGGTGTTAGACCAAGAGGACAAATCATAAGGAACAATAAGGCCCAATTTATTGTAATGGGTGAGCTTTACCCATTTAAGTAATATAATGGCTGAAGTATCTGGGAATGGCTTTAATAGTTTAATAGGTTCACTCATTGAAAACTGAACTCAGTAGTGGTTTACAGTGGTTACAGTCAGGTGGGTCATGGCCAAGGCCAGGCACGATAGCTCATGCCTGTAATCCCAGCACTTTGGGAGGCTGAGACAGGAAGATCGCTTGAGCCCAGGAGTTAAAAAGCAGCCTGGGCAACAAAGTGAGACATGGTCTTTATAAAAACAAAAACAAAACAGGCAGTTGGGTCGAAATGCTCAAATTACCTAGCATTCTGTAGACGAAGGAGTCCAAAAGCTCAGGAAGATAGGAATGTTGGAGAAAATCTACATGTGCAACCTACTTAGTCAAGTCACCTCTAAACATGCACACCCTCCACCCATTCTCCCTTTACCAAGGTGTTGATAAATGCATTAATTAATAATAAGGACGTCCAGCATCCATGAAAAGATCTGGGTGACTATTTTTTACGGCCAGAAATGATGATAGAGGATGCAATAATGAAAATTGGTTCTCTGATCTCCATGTGAATTATAGGATCCACAAGTGGTCAAAGCTGATTGGCACTTAATAGACAAGGTGGTATAGTTCTTACCACAGTGTGCTAATGGCAGAATTGTAATTAGAGGCAGGGATCTGTGGCAATGGCCAGTTTCTCAAGGGCCCTATAAGTAAGATGAGCTATATACTATGGTGCTGTCTAACATATATAGGCAGAGAAATATCACATATGCAAAGCAAAAAACCTAACTGAAGCCAATGTTGTGGCAATTATGCCTTTTACCCACTTTCCAAACTTAAGACAGTTCATATACCCAAAGCTCCTTGACTAAAAAGAACCTTGCAACATGAATACCATAAATCTCTCAACAATTCCCCAGAGGGAACTGCAGTCATTTACCAACATGAATATGGATTGGGGACAGGAACTTGACCTCCTAAGGGTTATTAGATAATGAGATAATAGCTCTGCCTTTCTGCTATACTCCAGAATCCTAAAATGTCACTGTGGACCACCAGACATAGTGGGAGTTTCTCAAGAACAGGTGACAGATGGCATCTAAGTCAGAATCTGTCTTACCAATTGTCCTTTGGATCCACCCATTTCCAGAATATAAAATAGGAATACTTACTGACCACATTCTCACACTGGTTCCTAAATCCAAGGAACGAGGGCAATTATTGGAGAAAGGACCAAGTGGAAGCCCCTGAAAATGCCCATTTCCCCACCCCTCCAATTCAGAGATTATTCTGAATACCTGAGAGATGCTGGGATAGTGATTTTGTCCATGTACCCACTTTCTCTACTTATTTGGCCAGTGCAAAAGCCAGATGGGTTCTGGAAAATGATAGTAGATTATAACAATTGTGTGATGATGCCAATTACTACACTATGGCTTCAGATGTGTTATTTTTATTTTTATTTTATTTTATTTTATTTTATTTTATTTTATTTTTTGAGACGGAGTCTCGCTCTGTCGCCCAGGCTGGAGTGCAGTGGCGCAATCTCAGCTCACTGCAAGTTCCGCCTCCCGGGTTCACGCCATTCTCCTGCCTCAGCCTCCCGAGTAGCTGGGACTACAGGCGCCCGCCACTGCGCCCGGCTAATTTTTTTTTTCTATTTTTAGTAGAGACGGGGTTTCACCATGGTCTCGATCTCCTGACCTTGTGATCCGTCCGCCTCGGCCTCCCAAAGTGCTGGGATTACAGGCGTGAGCCACCGCGCCCGGCTAGATGTGTTATTTTTATACACAAAACAACACACCTTTGTCAGCTGGTTTGCAGCTATGAATCAAGCAAAATGCATTTTTCTTGTTTTTCCCCATTCATCCAGTATTGAAAAATGGAAGCACTTTGTACTTAAGTAGTAGTACAATGCTATAGCATTACTGTCCTGCCTCAGGGCTAGAAAAATTTCCTACCTATATTGTAATATTGTTCAGAGGGACCTGGATCTTAGTATCACACTGGTCCATTATATTGATGACATTTGCTAATTAAATCTGGGGAGCAAGAAGTACTTGTCAAGAATTGTGAGAGTCTGAGATTTTATCCCTCTTGCAAGCTAAAGCGTTAGCGTGCTAGTTTCATAAATGCCAGCAGAAAATATGATAGTTTTGGGTTAGAGACAAGACTTCATTATTCACAGAAAAAACAGTAGCTAGAGTGTCAGCATGTTCATTCACATTGATTCCTCCTGCTTCTTAAGTCTCATGGGACCATACAAAGGGCCCATGATGGATGCCTGCACACACAGTGGGTTGTATTACAGGAAAGGAAGAGTGAATTGGAGATTTGACTGTTTTTATAGTACTATGCCTGGGCAGGGAGGCATCCTATCATCCTTCAAGATTTGTACAAACACAATCCTGAGAAATGGCCTATGTAAAAATTAATAAGGGCTTCATATTCTTAGCATAGCCAGCAAGAATGTGTAGGCCTGCTCAGAGCCCATGGTAAGTTGCATCTCTCAACAGGAGCAAGCACTCTAGATGCCAATAATAAAAAAATGTAACTCAGATGGGACAAAGTTCAGGGTCCTATCACATCTGTAAAGTTTTTAGGGATCCAATGGTCTGAGACATGTCAAGCTATCTCTTCTAAAATAAGAGGCAACTTGTACTTTGTATCATTTGGAAAGCCTCTTTAGATTTTGGAGGTAATGCATGCATTATTAAGATACATCTCATCAAACCATTTACCTAGTAAACTCTAAGACTGACATTTTTGAGTGAGGCCTGGAACAAGTAAGATCTCTGCAGCAGGTCTGGGCTGCAATGGCCGAAAACACTCATTCCATGGCAATCCCAGATGCTCTGGCAAGTTTCCAGAGAAGTATCATAGTACAAAATTCCAGGTTTGGAGAATAAGACTATGCCTTCCTCTGCAGAAAATCATCTATCATTTGAAAAGCAGATCCTAATTATGCTACTAGGTTATGGTAGAGACTGAATGCCTCATCAAAGGACTATAAGTGACTGTGTGATACAAACTGTTTATTATCAACTATTACCTAATCCAGGGATCAGCAAACTATGGCCTAAAGGGCTGAATCTGACCCATTGGCTATTTTTTTGTTGTCGTTGTAAATAAAGTTTTATTGCAGCAAGGCCACACCCATTTATTTACATATTGTCTATGACTGCCTTCACACTGCAATGGCAGAATAGCTGTGATAGAAAACATATAGCCTGAATAGCCTAAACTATTTAGTGTCTGGCCCTTTACAAAATATTTGCTAACCTGGGATCTAATCTAAAGGTCCATAAAATTTGATGTAAAAGCAACACTGAGCTATCAAACAAAAGCAGAATCTACAAACCCAGGGCTAAGCAGGCCCCAAATACACAAGTTAGGTGCATTTTACTTGTGTATTTACACAAACAGGTGACTCAGATTTTAGTATCTTTTACTACTTTGCCAATTCTCTCTCTCAAACTACACAGGAAAAACTGGGTATTTCCTAATGATAATTTCACCAGAAAAAGGCCTGATTTGTGGATGAAGCTGTATGGTAGGTCAGAAATAAACAGACTTGCACTACAGCTTCTCCTTAAGGGTGGATGGAAATATTCTCAGTGAGAATTCTGGATGGCACATCTGGTAGTCCACTTCATAAGGAACAGAACATGGCCTAAGGTAAAGCTCTGTGCTGATTCATGGACAATGGCTGACAGTTTGGCCAGCTGATCAAACCTTTGGAGAAAACAAAATGGAAAATTGGTGCAGCTTGGTCTGGGGAGGAGAGTTATATAAAAGGGCCTCTCAAAATAGGTATAGAAAGTTAAATTTGTGTTCCATGTAAATGCTCATCAGAGAATATCCATGGCTGAGAAGGAGCTCAGAAATCAGGTAAAAAGGACAATCTATCCTGTGGAGGTCAGCTTCTTCCCCCAGGGATCCATTTGCTTGCACATTGAACCCATTTAGAAAGTGGCTATGGCAGCAGTGGTGGAGGCTAAGAATGGGCTCAAGGTGGTTTCCTTGGCCAAAGCTGATGTGATAAGCCCCTGTGGAGTGCCTAACCTACTGAAAGAGGCTGATGCTGAACATCCAATCTAATTCCATTCTCCAGTGGGACCAGCTAACTACCTGTGGCATGTTGTTACATTAAACCCTTTCTATTGTGGAAGGAGCAATATTTTGCCTCTCTGGGATAAACATATTTTTCTGAGTATAGATTACTATATCTGCCCCCATTATCTATAGATTTATAGAAAGCTTTATCTATAAACCAATGAATATGTGATGGTTTTCACATATGTCCAAAAATTTGTTGCTATCCTCTCTTCAAGACAGGAAGTTTAATTTGTGTCCCTTGCATGTGGACTAGAATTAGTGACAATAGAAGTGATACTATATCACTTCCAAGATTAGGTTATAAAAAGACAACAACTTAAATCCTGGGTACGCTCTCTTTTTTAGATTGCTTTCGGGAAAGTGGTGTGTGTGTGGAGGGGTGGGGGGAAGCAGGGGCAGGAAGTTGCCATATCACTAGGCAGCTCTGTGGAGAGGCCATGTGATGAACTGAGGCCAAGGACCACATGAGTGAGCTTGGAAGTAAAGCCATCCCCAGTGAAGCCTCTAGAGATGGCAACTCTGACTTAACAGCTTGATTTCAATCTCATGAGAGACCCTGAGCTAAAACCACCCAGCTAAACCCAGCCTAGATTCCTTACCCATAGAAACTGGGAGGTAATAAATATTTGTTGTTTTAAGCCACTAAGTTTGGTATAATTTATTAGACAGCAATAGTAAACTAAGTATCACACACAACACTGGCTATAATCAGAAGACTCATTTTGCAGAAATGTGCTCATGCCTATAGAATTTACTGGTCTTCTAACACTGAGAAGCAGCTGCTGAGATAAAACAGAGAAAGTCTATTGGAGGCTCAGTTACGGTGCCAGATAGGGATAAATAACTTGCAAGTATAGGGGTATCATCCTATAGCCTACAGTTTATGCCTTCAACCAACAACCATTTCTCCCATAGACAGAATGTATGTTTCTGGAAGTGAAGGGGATTAGAGGTAAGAGTGGCCCCTCTCCATATTATACAGAATAACTCATTTCACTAATGAATTTTACTACACTTCAGATTTCTGTCTAAAAAACAGCATAATATGACTACTTCAAGCATAGAACTTATTACTACTATTTGAATTTATATGACACTTAAAATTCATTAGTTTAATGGTTTATAATTTAATATATAAAATATTTCAAAATATATAGCTTATGAGAAAATGTTTTAAAATGTGCTGCAAGTTACTTGGTTTCAGAGTACTGCATTCCCATCCTGTGAAAATGTGATTCAATAAAACCTAGATATGCTGTATTAGGACCAAAGAACTTCATATTTATTTTAAATATCAAAATAACACAAAGAACTAGTTCAATATACAGTACACTTCCTACTCTTCACAGAGAACTGAAATTTTCTATAAAGACATTTATACTTAGGAACATTAGACAACCAAAGTATGTATAAAACTCACAAGATATTTTACACACAGTTCACAATAATTAATTCTGATATTTTAGATTTTTCTGTCATTGCTTTTAAAGTATCCTTAATTAAAAACAAAAATTATTATTTGAGACTGAAAACAAGTTCAAAAGCATTTCTACTTTAATGTACATTGTAAATCCCCATAATCAAAACATTTACTACACAATGTGGAACAGCTAACTGCCCAGTTTTGTATTATTTTCTGGCAGCCACACTCATCAACTGTAATACAGTTTTATCAATAGGGATAAGAAGAGTCCAATTGTTGGAAGGAATCAAAATTTTGTAATTACATCACAGTACATTGTCCAGCTTCAACGCAAGCAGGAATACCAAGCAAAAAAATGTTCAGTAACAATGAGATATATCCTCCTCATTCAATACATCTTTTAGAATCTCCAACAGCAATCCAAGCATTGATTACTTTTCTTTACCTAAGAATTTGACCAGACAAGGTTACATTCTTTGTATAACCTCTATGCTCCAAATATAATCCTTAATTTCTCCTCTGAATATAATCCTTAATTTCTCTTTATGTAATTGGCTGCATAGGCTAAATTCAAATTGTTTTAGGATTTTTCTCAAGATCATAGATTTATGATCATACACAGCAAGTTGAAACATGAAAAGTAAACAAAACATAAACACTCCCTCTACAAAAACCTTCTTTTTCTCATCTTCCACACATCTTAATCCTATTACATCTATCTTATTAATGCTACTTCCAAAGAGAAAGAGCAGAAAGCATGCTAAGATTATAGGGAAAAGGTATCTTAAGTAAAAATAATTTTACAGGAAATAAGGAGGGGATTCCCTCTACCCTCAAAAAACAAACAAACAAACAAACAAAACAAACAAAAAACCCCACACTAGAGAAATGTGTAAAAGGGTAGGATATAAGGAAGAACTGTCTAGTTTCTAGAAGTTGTTTAGAAAATTATTCTCACATTATCCCTTATGCACTCTAACAGCAAGTAGCATTTACTATAACACTACTTAAAGTTTTAGAAACGCTACTTGTAGAGTATATTTCTAAGCATTTTAAATTTGGCACTGAATCTTAGAATATCCAAATACAACTTTCTTTAAAGTCCTAATTTTTCCTGAGTTTATCAACTCGTTATGTATTGGTTAGGATGTTCCTGCTCCTAATAAGAAACTCATCTCAAACCATCACCTCTTGTTCAGTTTTAGGCAAACTGAAATAAGGTCATTCAGTGCAGAGCTGTGTAGTTATGGTTACTGGTTATTTAAAAGAGAGAGAAACAGAGACACAGATGCAGACACACTACTCATTTTATTTCACTTGTCAGATTCCTCTAATAAGCATGTAGAGACAGGCCCAAGAGTGGCTTCACAGTAACTATAAAGGCCACAACAGAGATTTTTTAAATGATATATAAATCATAAAAACAAATATTCACACTAACACTTAGTGCCAATTTGCCTATATAAACATAAAGCAACCTAAAAAAAAAGAAAAGCTGCCCAACCAGCAGGCAACACAATCATAACACCCATAACCAAAAAAATAAAAAATAAAAATAAAAATAAAAATCTATTAATCAGTACACTCTAGCTAGCAGAATCAATTCTAAGCAACTACAACACATTGAAAAGGCACAAAGCATTCAATGCAGAAAAGACTGGGTATAAAAGGACACTGTCAAAGAGCTACTGCTCAAAATCTGACGTTTCATCACTGATATATGAGAATGATATGGTAGGAAGAAAACTCAAGCTTATAAACATATCAGTCTGTGTTCTTAATTTGTTTGCAATTATATTGAAAAGCAACCAATGATAATTACTTATTATTAACCCTCAATTAGCAGTTTAGAGTCACCCTACGAAGATGCTTTGACACTTTTTAAGGTTGATAGAAAATTATTAGTGTACCTATTTCATGACCTGCCATTGCCTAAAAGGAAGTCACTTAATAAAGCACCAATTTAAAACCGTATTTTTCCTACTCCTATTCTCCCAGCAATAAATGCCTTAATTACTTAAATGTATGCAAAGACTACTACCTTTACAGTTGGTTAAATCTTGCTGGCATAAAGACCAACCCCTAACGTTAAATGGGATTTTAGGCTGCAAAAAAAAAAAATAGGTGGGGTTTCTTACAAAAATAACTTCAACCTGACTTAAAAAAAATCAAAGGCAAAAATTATTTTGATAGCGTAGTGTAAAAAATAGGCTTGTTTAGCATGTAGTAGTGTTCACTAAAAAAGTAACATTGTATTAATTAAACTAAGGAAAACAGTATTCTCACTTATAATTGGTTTGTCAGTATTACTATTCCCAGAGTATTTTCTTCTGCTCCTATTTTTATACATATAAACACAAACAATAATCTCAGTATTCAAACTAACGACTTTTTTTTAAAAAAAAAATCCATTATTCTAGGACTTCAACTGTGCTTCTTTGGACAAATAGTTATTCAAACAAGAAAGAATTTAAATTCTTTTAAACTATTTAATACCTACTAAAAATCTTTGGTACATTTAAGTCAAAACCCATTAGATTAACACATTTCTGCACTTGATAAATTATTCCATTTACAGATTAAGTGCTAACTGCTATCTGCTAAAAATGAATTTAAAACAATAAATTATGCTCGCAAAATAAAAAAAAAAATTCTGAATGAGGCTAAACTTAGTTGCAAGAATCAAAATTTTAAGTACAGTTGCAAAATAAATGGATTAGAGTTAGAGAGCATTTGTCCAAAATACTCTAAATCAAATATTACAAAAGGTCAACTGAAAAGAATAGGCCTCCTTTTATACTTTTTGTGCCAACTTTTGTCAAAAGCCTATGTACATTCAGTTTGCCCAAATCCATGAGGTTTTCACAATTGTAAAATTTTTTACATTTTTGGAAATTAGAGGCAGCAGATTAGTTTCATTTTGTTTTTGTTGTTGTTGTTTTCAATCATCCACTGAAACTATTTCTTTATCAGAATTATATTACACATCTCCCAGACTAGGTTAAGATTAAATGACAGGATGTAGTACCTGGCACATTGTAAGCATTCATTAATGCTAGCTTTCTTCTTTCCCTACTAGTAGCTCTGCCACTTACTGACCTTGTGAGCTTAAATGAGTCCTTTTATTTTAACCTCAAATTCTTTATCTATAAAGTGGGAATATAGCTTGTTCTTTCTATTTCAGGGCTGGTTATGAGGTTCAAATGAGATAACATATATGAAAGCATTTTACAAAACAGTAAATCACTACTCAAGTTTAAGTTATCTACAATAGTAACTAAATACAATTATATATTTCATTTTACTAAGAGATGTATTCCAAAAAAGTTCTATGTAAACCAATTCCTACAATTAAATTATATATTTAAAGCATTAGGACATTATTATTAAAAGAACTCTAAAGTAAATATCTTCAAAAATCAAAGTATTCTTTTCAATGTGAAAATGCAATATCTTCTTTTTCTGCCACCAAATGTATAATATACCATATACATACATGTATATAAATATATATATACTATCTGCCTTTTTATAAGTCTAAACTTTTCTACATTAGCTTATATGTAAGGCAGGCTACATTTTTATGTATGATTTCTTTCATTATAGTAAGATTTTTAGTTATAATATTGTCAGTCTTTATGATGAAAATCATAAAGATATGTATTTTTAAAAGTCAATTTGAAAGACTAACAGACTAACAGTACCTCATATAGTCAAGCTCAATCATGTAAGTACCCCAGATATAACATTTCCACACAAAGAAATAAGAATGCTTTAAAAAGGAGAACTTAGTATGTCCACTAGTCTTAAGACAATTACAACCAAACCTTGATAAATGAGGCTAAACTCAAGACTGGTTTTATTATTTATATGAGCTACTTTGGTTAACTGCCTCAATTTTCAATATTTCTTTGTTTTTATCTTTGCTAGTATGGCAAACATTGCTGTAAAGTACCTTTATTTCTTAAGTGCTTCAGCAACAGTTTCCACCACTACTAATTGGTTAAACTTTATTCATTAAAACTTCATTATTTTATTTGTGATTTTTTTTTCACAAGGGCTAGGCTAGACTTTACAGTTTACACACACAAAAAAGTGCTTAAAGCAATTAGGAGTGTAAACAAAACTGAAATAGAAAACTTTTAAAACTGCTATTTTCTAGTAGTTTATGTACAAATGACATGCTAATAATAAATCAACCCTGTATAGTCTAATCTTCAAGCAACTCTACTAGGAAACATTATCTTAGTTTTTAGTTAAAATTGACTTGAAAATATGGAAAGTGCATGTCTTTAAAGGTATTTTATAATTTTGATTTTGTCCTCAATTTTAATTACTGAGGTTTTGCTGTAACTGCTATTTCCTTTCACCAAGTCCTCAACTTTTGTCTCATACAGAAATAAAAATTAAAGGTTAATTACAGACATTAGGCTTTTGTGAAGGCAAAATTAAAGATCTGGACTGCATGTAAATGTGTATATAAGTAGTGGTTCCATTTAATTAAACAATGTTCAGTTAAATTAGGCACAAATTTCATAATTTGTTTGGCACCGTTTCTAACAATTGAACACAAAATATCTAGGTTCTGTTTCCTAGAGTTTCTACCAGACAAGTAAATGAAACTAAAAGTAGCATGTTTAATTAAATCTCATTTAGTTACAGCTGCTCTTTCCTCAGTGAGATGAAGATATATGCTATATTATATTAACATTTCTGAAATAAATAGTAAAGTACAAAAGGTAAACTTACCTTGAAAAAGATCTAGTTAAAACTCTCATATTTTTCTTGTAACACATTTTCAGTTTGTATAATTTAATGCCCAGACCTATGTTTGCCTTTCTTATTCGTAACAATTGAAGTATAGGCAAAAACCAATTATCTGGATTATTATTTCAGTCCTACATTTAACAGCTAATCTTACATTAGTTAAGCTTTCCGGCTTTGAGTATATCGAAAGTCCAAAGTCCAAAGGATAATGATAAACTAAAATTACAGATGAATGGAAAGACAACACAGAAATATCCAAGACATTCTTGTAAATTCAAATTCCTAATTTCAATTTTAAAAATTTGTATAAAGTAAAAATGAATCTTAGGATAAGAAACAGTTGCAATTATCAGTATACTCTTAATTCCTTTTTCAAGGCTATATGGTCCTCAAACTTGTTTGTAAGATGGGGAAGGAAGAAGGGGAGGAATAAGATTAAAGAAGAATAAAAATTTCCACTGATGATTAAAAAAAATACTTCCATAATATCAGCAGCTAATAATTGCAAAAAATTTAAGAAACCATTAAAAGTTAGCACTGAATAATCTTTAAAAATCACAAAAATGTGCACAGAAATTTTATGTCAGAAATTTTGTCCAAATATTCATGTTCAGTAAATAGAGACACATAGTTTTCTTGATTTGAAACTGTTCTGAGGACTTGAGAAACTAGAGAAAATGAGAAAATAGCAGCCCCACAAATTTAAAAGCTATCAGCTCTACCATTAGCATATAACCATCCAAAAATCTGTGGAATGTTTAGATTTACTCATGAATGATGCTCATTAGTAGAAATATTTTGAACACCAGTAGTGCTATCAAGGCCCAGTAATGTTCCAAGATAAGATTGTTCTCTAGGATCTAGCATTTGTTCAGGTCGAACTGGGTGAACTATATTTGCAGGTTGAGGAGTAAGAGTATATTTTTCCAGAAAAGCTAAATCTGCTGCTCGTGGATAATCAGTTGACTGTGGTTGTGGTGACAGAATCTCATGAGAAGATGGTGGGAGTGTGGTAGTATGACGCACTAGGTCACTCGGAGTGTCGGGCATCTGAACTGGAACCAGTGTTACTGGAACACATACTTCCGCAGATACATTCTGTAACATCGTCTTGGCTTCCGATTGATAAACTTTGGGCTGGTCCATATATTGTTTTGTTTCTGTTTGAAAGATTTTGTCATCGGATGAGTACTCAACTGGCAAGGATACAAGTTTTTCCTCAGAAGTACTGAGAGGATCATCAGGAGATTTTATTTCATGAACATGGTCAATGTGGTATTTCAGCTTGTCTTTCCGCTTAAATGTTGCATTACAGTGCTGACAGTTGAAAGGTCGGGCATCAGAATGAATAACCAGGTGTTTTGTTAATGTCTTCTTAATTCTAAAAGACTGATTGCAAATTTGACACTTGTATGGTTTTTCACCTGTATGAACAAGAATATAATTAAATGTAAAATGTACTCAACTTGATAAGACAATGACTTCAAGTAGCAAACTTCAATGTGAATACTTGCAAGAACTTGATAATAGCAATAATACTGTATACTATCACAAAATGCAGACAGTACAGTAAACTGGTAAAAATAAGAGGCTTAAACATCAAAAAGATCTGGGTTTGAATTCTGGCTATAATACTTACTAGTCAAACATTTGAGCAAGCTACCCAACTTCTATGCCTAGTTATCATCTGTAATGTGGAATAATAATGATACCTACCTCACAGAGTTGGTAAATGGAATAAAAGAGAAAGGGGAGTAATAGGGCTTAGCACTGCACCTAGTATATAATAAGTGCTTGTAAACTATTATTATTGCTTACTTTTATTCCCATAGCCCTCAAAAAGTTAAACCAAAACACCTGATTTCCTCCCCCCACACAAGGAGGATAAAAACTAAAACAGCAATTCTAATTAACCTGGTTCCTTGGATTAGATGAGAAGTAGTTATCTCTGGCCTGAGGTCAAAATAACAAGAGTTGTTCAGCGGAAAGAACAAAGAAGTTGGACCTGTTTTTACTTCCCCCTCAGTCAGGTTCTCACACTATAGTTTTGTTTTGTTTTATATAAAACATTATAAATTCCTAGGTTAGCCTGTGTGGTAGGCAGAATGATGGCCTATCAAAGATGTACACACTCTGGTCCCAGGAAGCTGTAGATACTTGTATGGTAAAAGAGACTTTGAAGATCAGATTAAGATAAGACCTTGAAATAGGCAGACCAACAGGCGTACACAGGTGAGTTAAATCTAATCATAGGCGTCGTAGAAGATGGCCAACAACTGAGGAAGAATGGGTCAGACAGATGTAACATGAGAACTCAATCACTAATTGTTAGCTTTGAAAATAGAAGGAGGAAGCTAGAACATAAGGAATACTGTGGCCACTATAAGCTGAGAAAGGCTCTCAGTTTACAATAGGCAAGAAAACGAGAATCCCAGTCCTGGCCCTACAATTCCAATAATTGATTCCTGTCAGTAACCTGAATGAGCAGGAAACTCATTATTCCCTATAGCCCCTGGAAAGAAATAAGCCCTACCAAACACTTAGATTTCAGCTTGGTGTCAGACTTCTGACCTAAAGAACTATATGGTAATAAATTTGTATTGTTTAAGCCACCAAATTTGTGGTGGTTTGTTAACAGCAGCAACAGAAAGCTAATACATCCAGAAACACTAATACTGCAGTAGACACAAAGGTATTATTTTAAAGCCAAATTAGAAAATTATATATTGATTGTCACATGAGTTTGTTGATATTTTCTTCTCATTTCTCCATTTGAAACATCATCCATTCTCCTAGTAAATTAAAAGATAATTACATCTTCAAGTTGAATCACTAATATCAAACTATTATTTGTTAAATATTATTGTTAAATATTTTGTAGCCCATTGGAACCTTCAAATCCCACTATCAGAAAATTTAGACAGACTGGGAGGCTGAGTACCTAGTACTATTGAATTTTTACTTGTTTCTGGACTAACATTATTACTGATGTCATTAGAGAGGTAGTGAGACATGAAGCAACACATTATATAGATAATTAACTTTTCAGAAAAAGTATTTTTAACTGCGTATAGAACACACAGCATCTAACATTTGATTTTACAAGTGAATGCCTATAATCAGAGATAATACGGAAAAGCTCAGAGAAGAGTGCTTTGAAAACAACAAAACTTACACTTCCAAAACGCAAGAACTCTTACGTGCTTTCTATAAATCCCTGGCATCAATACTTGCCATGCAAGGAGCATTCTATAATTTGTTTTTAAATAAGAACACGACCACAGCAATACTAACACCATCAAGAAGTACAGAATTTACTTTTACAGACAAAAGTTTAAGTTTTGAGTGTTCTCTGGCACAGGATCAGCATGATGGTCCTTGAGTATCTTCATTAAAAAAGTTTTATAAATGCAATGATGTTTTTAAACTTAGAATAATATTCAATCAGTTCTAGTGAATAACAGATACTTTTAGAAAACTGTAATCCAAATGGGCATATTCCTTTGAGAAGTTTCAATTATTATTTTAAACAACTATAATTTTCAATAGAAAAATCAATTCAGGTTTTTAAAAAGATGAAAATTCATAAAGAAAATGTTAACATTATTAAATGTAAAAAGCAAACCTAGAGTGCTTAAAGATACATAGCAGAAAAAGTGAAAACTATCAACTTGATGAAAAAATACAAATTAAGGAAATATGCTTTCTGCAGTGAGAGTTTCTATAGTAAGATTATGTATTTAACAACAATAACGCAAGTGGAGTGCATCTCAAGATCATAAATCAGAGACATAAAGCAACCAAAAGGTCCCTTTCATGATGTACAGAAAGGAGCATTAAGAGTAGAAGGAAATAAACAATACTCAAAGAGATGTAAACTAATAGCTAAAATCATAGAATCTATGAGCCTTTAGAATTTAAAAATGTCATCCACAGAATCACCTTTCTTTAGATATTAAAAATTGGTATGTGAAAAATATACATTAAGAGACTTATTTCAGACTTGATAAGTAGTTTATATCATATCATGCCTCTTACTGATGAGGGGGAAAGATAAAAGATTTTTTAAAAATAACCTCCACCCCCAAATTACTCTTTGCAGGCATCAAAGCACAGTCAAGTCAGCCAGAACCTAAGGGGGCAAGGTCTGGTGACACAGGAAGTATAGAGGTGCTTTATTTTCTCCTCAGTGCACTTTCAGATTCAGTCTATGGGGAAATAGAGGCCAAGCTGCAGCCCAGCACTTGAGAAAATCTCACCGGAATGGGAAGATAAAAGTTGGAGTTTGGGACTACCAAAGAAGTGAAGGGTCAGGAGCCCGAAAAAGAAGGAACAACAGAGAAATGAACAAAAATATCTATATTTACCAACTATTAAAAGAAACATTTGCTGGGTGAGACAGCTGGAAACCAAGAGTCAGAAGGCTACAGGGTTGACCAATATTCAGCAATCCCAAGAATATGGGAGAGAGAGATTGGAGTTCAGGACTCACCAAAGTGAGGAACTCCAGTAAAAACACCATGCTGTCAGTAGAGACCCCAATACAATGATGAACTAGGAGAAAGGCAGATCAGAAGCAGCCAGAAACAGAACAAAGTCCTCTCATATTCTATTTGCTTGTGAGAAAAAAATTAAATCTATCTGGAAGGAACACATCTTCAAGAGCTTCTGTAATTTTTAACTCACAAAATCTAAAGTTCAGTACAAAGTGACCAGGTATGCCAAGAAATAGAATCAAATGATCAAATGCCAAGAAGGAAAAAAATGCAATACATACACCCAAAGCAAATATTATACATAAAAGACTGGGACATAAAAATCAATATGATTAATATGTACAGGAAAAAATAGGAAAAGTAAATTTTACCAGAGATTGGAATCTATGGGAAACAAAGGCAACTCTAGAAGAGGTAAGTGAAGATGTCTAATGTACATATAATTGAAGTCTCCGAAGGAAGAGAGAGAGTAGGCAATAGCAATATTTAAAAAGAAAATGGCTAAGAATCTTTCTAAATAAAAGAAAGACATCAAGTCACAGATTCAATAAACACTACAAAACTCACAAAATACACACACACACACACACACACACACACTCAAATCAAGGCACACTATAGTAAAACTTCTGAAAACCAAAAACAGAAAAATCTAAAAAAGTAGCCAACTAAAAAGAGACATTTCCTTCAAATGAGCAACAATAAGACTGATAATATACTTTTTTCAACAAAAGCAAAACAAGCTCCAAAACCAAAAATAACCTATCTAAAGTGCCAAATTAAAAAAAGCTGCTAACGTAAATTCTACAGTCAAAAAAATTATTACTTATGAGGTAAAATAAAAACATTTTCAAACAAATAATATGGTGCCAGTCGACTGCATGAAAGAGAACTTTTCATGCATAAGGAAAATGACCCCAGGTAGAAGAACAGTAAACAGTAAAGAATAAATACATGGTTAAATCTAAATAATATTAAATATTTAAAACAAAAAAGCAATGTCTTTGGGTTTTAAGAGACATGAAGAATTAAAATACATACAATACATAAGAGATAAGAAAGATAAGGGTGTCATAAGGATTTGCAGTTTCTGGAAAGTGATGAATAATTTCAATTATTTTATTTATCTTTTCTAGAAGGTAAGGTAGACTGTAACAATTTCAGAATGCACATTGTTATCCTGGGTAACCACTAAAAACATAATGAAAGAACACAAAATTAAGAAGTTAATTGAGGGAAAAATGACAACAACAATACTTAATGATTATAAACAAAGTGAACACAAGAGAAAAAAAGCATCAAGGAATCAATTGTGTAAATAGCATGATGATATATCCAAGCCCAAGTAAGTGAGAAATCACAAATAATTTAAATGAACTAAACATACAAATTAAAGGATAAAAATGATCAAAATAGATAATTAAACAATATCAAAAGATACATATCATAAATATAAGTGCAAAAAAGTCTTGGAAAAAAAATATATATTTAATATGAAAGTACCCAAAAGAGTGCTGGTAATCTTTACCATAATAAACAGCAACATTTTATAATTATATAAAAGACCGTTCAACGGAAAGATTTGACTAATAATATATATCTAATACATGTATTATATTACATATATAATACATATCTTAATATATAGCATATATTACATATATCTAATATAACCTCAAATTACATAAAGCAAAAAATGAAAAAAATCAAAAGAAATAAACAATTTACAATCATGGTTATAGTAGAGACTTTCACATAAATCTCTCGGTAACTTACAAAATAAGTGGTAAAAAATCAAGAAAGTAGAATATTTGAATGGAATATCTTCTCTGACAAGAGTAGAATTACACTAGGTATCAGTAACATAAACTTGCTTAGAGAATCCCCAAATATTTAGGAATTGGATAATACAATTTGAAGTAAACCATTAATGAGAGAATAATTTAGAACAGACAGTAGAAAATATTTTTAACTGAATTATAATGGAAATATGAAATTAAAAATGACATATGGATTGTAACTAAAGCAGTATTCAGAGGATAATATGGCTTTCAAATACATACAATAAACAATAAAAAATACTAAAATTTAACAACTTAGGCATCTACATAAAAAAGGCAGGGAAAGGCAAATTAAAAAAAAAAAAAAAAAAAAGAAGCTGGTGGCTGATAAGATGACTAAACAGGAACAGCTCCAGTCTGCAGCTCCCAGCGAGATCAACGCAGAAGGCGGATGATTTCAGCATTTCCAACTGAGGTACCCAACTCATCTCATTGGGACTGGCTAGACAGTGGGTGCAGCCCATGGAGGGTGAGCCGAACCAGGGTGGGGCGTCGCCTCACTGAGGCTGAACAATGAGAACAAGGTTGAACAATGGACCCAGGGAGGGTAACAGCACACACTGGGGCCTGTCGGGGGATGGGGAGCCTGGGGAGGGATAGCATAAGTAGAAGTACCTAATGTAGGTGATGGGTTGAAGGGTGCAGCAAACCATCACAGCACGTGTATACCTATGTAACAAACCTGCACATGTATCCCAGAACTTAAAGTATAATTTTTAAAAAAAGAAGAAATACAAACAAAATGGGAGAAATACAAGAGAAAGCAGATATGAAAAAATAAATCAACAAAGAAAAAAATCAGCAAAACCTAGTGGTTCTTTCAAAAGATTAATAAAATCAATAAATCCTTATCATGAAAAGACATATTACTAGTAACGGGAATGACAAAAAGCTTATTACTAAAGACACTATCATCACTAAAAAGATAAATAAAACAGCCCAAATTCTGCCAATAGATTTTACATTTTAGATTAATAGAATACCTTTAAAGTGAATAAATAAATTGAAAATATGACAGCTCTTTAACGGTCATACTAAAACACAAATTAAAAAACACACTTAAAAAAATCTTCAATTAGGCCCAGCATGGTGGCTAATGCCTGTAATCCCAGCACTTTGGGAGGCCGAGGTGGGTGGATCACGAGGTCAGGAGTTGGAGATCAGCCTGGCCAAGATGGTGAAACCCCATCTCTACTAAAAATAAAAAAAAATTAGCCAGGTGTGGTGGCGGGCACCTGTAATCCCAGCTACTCAGGAGGCTGAGGCAGGAGAATCACTTGAACCCGGGAGGCGGAGGTTGCAGTGAGCTGAGATCATAGTATCGCACTCCAGTCTGGGCGACAGAGTGAGACTCAGTCTCAAAAGAAAAAAAAAAGAAAAAAAACATTAATTAAAACCTTTCCCTACAGAAAACAAACTCAGGAATTTATTCTGTCAATTCTTCCAAACACTAATGAGGAAATGATGCCAATTTTACACAAACCCCTTCAGATAACTGAAAAAGATAAATTATTTCCCAAATCATGTTTTGAGACCAGCATAGTTATGATATAACACAGCCTGTCAGGGACATTACAAGGGAAAAGATATAGGCAATATGTCTTGTGAACCAAAAAAATGTACAAAATATAAGCAAATTGAATTCAATTATACAGGATAATATATCATGAATAGGATATATGCTTGTCTGTACATTTGTTTGTGTGTTTGTTTGTTTGTTTTTGAAACAAGTTCTCACTCCATTGCCCAGGCTGGAGTGCAGTGGTGCCATCCCAGCTCACTGCAGTCTCAATCTCCCAGGCTAGGCGATCCTCCCGCCTCTGCCTTTAGAGTAACTCAGACTACAGGCATGCGCCACCACACCCGGCTAATTTTTGGAATTTTTGTAGAGAAGGGGTTTTGCCATGTTGCCCAGGCTGGTCTTGAACTCCTGGGCTCAAGCAAACCATCCACCTTGACTTCCCAAACTGCTGAGATTACAGGGGCTTGTGAGCCATTGCACCCAGCATGTACAAGATATATTCTATCTTCAGTACACCATGAACAGAATTGAACAAGATAATATATCATTAGCAAGATACTATGTCAAACCAGTCTGGGTTTATTCCAGAGATGAGGTTTAATATTCAAAAATCAATCAGTATAATTTACCACATAAATAAAATAAAAAAATATGATCACCTCAATCCCTTAATCAATATAGAAAAAACAAAAAATTCAACAACTATTCATGACAAAAACTCTAAATAAACTAGGGATAGTAATTTCCTTATCTATCTACAAAAAAACCTATAAATATATCACACTTAATTGTGAATTATTGAAAGCTTTTCCCTTGAAGATGAGAATAAGAAAATAATCTCTACTATCAATGTTTCTACTGGAGATGTGACCAAAGTAATAAGGTTTTACTTCCCAACCCCAAAAGACAGAGAGAGAGAGAGAGAGAGAGAGAGAGAGAGAGAGAGAGAGAGAGAGAGAGAGAGAGAAAGTGTGTTATAAAGACTAAAAAGGGGAAAACGAACCTGTCATTATTCACATATGACCTGTTTGCATGCTTTGAAAATTCAAAAAAAGCTAGAGGCAAACTATAAAATTTAATAAGAAATTTAGCAAGGTCACTGGATAAAAAGTCAATAAACGAATTCAATTCTATTCCTATATACCAGAAACAAATAAAAAATAAAATTAAAAAAAGGTCAAAATTTGATACAAAAATATCAAATGCCTAGGTATAAATGTAATGCAAAATGTGTAAGATAGCTACACTAGAAACCACAAAACGTCTTTGAAAAAATCTAAACAAATTAATGGAGGTGTTCACAGACTGGATGTTATGCTGTTGTAAAGAAAATCAGTTAAGGAAATGTTGACCACAGGTTCAATGAAATTCCAATAATTCACAGCAAGTATTTTTGTGTGTGGAAATTAACAGACTATTTATAAATTTATATAAAAATACAAATGGACAAAAATAATAAACACATTTGAAAATAACAAGTTGGCAAACAAAGCACACATATATGATCACTTAATTTACAACAATGCGCCAATGAAATGTAGTGAGAAAGGATCGTCTTTCCAAAAAATAGTGCTAAAGCAACTGGATAACCATATGTTAAAAAAAGAACTTTCACCTTTACCTAATAACAAACACAAAAACAAATTATAGAAAGTTCATGGATCTAGATATAAAAGTTAAAATAAATCTTCTATAAGGTAACAGCAGAAAATATTAATGACCTTGGGTTGAGCAAAAGCTTCTTAAAGAAGATACAAAAGAACTATAAAGAAAAAAATGATACATGATGTCTTTAAAATTCAAAACCTTTGTTCATCAAAAGACATCATTAAGATTGAAAAGGTAAGTCATAGAGAAGATATCTGTAATATATATATATCCAGAACATAGAAAGAATATCTACAAATCCATTAGAAAAAGACACTCCAATTTTTAAAAATGAGTACAAGATTTAATTTAGTATTCCATAAAAGTAGATACCCAAATGGCCAATGAGCACAACAACAGGTCCTCAACATCAATACTCATCACAGAAGTGCAAGTCGAAGCCACTCTCAGATAGTGTTATGTATCTATCAGATGGATTTAAAAAAAACAAAAAACAAAAACAAAAACAAAACAGTATCAAATGTTGGTGAAAATGTGAAGCAACTGAGATTTTCATACATGGCTGGTGGTGGTGTAAACTGACATAATTACTTTGAAAAACTACTTAGTAGTATCTACTGAAGTAGAACATATGCATACACTATGAGCCAGGAATCCTAGGGCCATGAACATATACAAGAGAAAAGAATGCATATGTGTATGAAAAGACATGGACAAGGATGTTCACAGCAGCTTTATTCATAAGAGAACCAAGCAAATATAAACCAAGTATCCATAAAAGTAGAATAAATAAATTGTAACAGTCATATGAAGATGAAAATGAAAAGAAACAAATTACTGTCATAACGGAATCCACACTTAATATTAAGAATCCAGAAAAAAAGATTACATATTGCATGATTCCATTTACATGAAGTTCAAATAGACAAAATTAATTTTTGGTGCTATTAATATAAATCAAAATAGTCATTATCTTTGCAAGGAGGTTACTGACTGGGAAGAGCCATAGAGAAGCCTTCTGAAATCTTGGTAGTATTTTATATCTTGATCTGAGTAGTGGCTACATTGATGGATTCATTCATAAAAATTAATTGAGCTGTTTGAGATTTGTGCACTTGTGCGCTATACTTCAATTTAAAAAAAGCTTAGAAAGAAAATTCACCTTGAATAAAGAAATCAGTCAACATTAAAATCAAGTCCTAAATTTGTGGTCATCTTTATGCCAATTTAATGAATATGTTTCATCAAGACAACTGTTAAAGAATAGATGTAATCACTACATTCTGAAGATTGAACAAACAAAAATCATGATTAGAAAAAGCTATCTGTAGAAGAAAATCTTATATATATTTTCCAACTAATTTATCTAACCGTGTGGTAAAAATCAAAGAAATTAGAGAAGAGTCATAGGAGAACATAATAAATTTATTTACTCAACAAATATTTATTGAGTGCCAAACTCTTCACAAGCCCTAGGATATGTACTGATTGTACATACTCATCTGAAGCAATTAGGTGTACTGAACTGGCCAAAACTGAAACAAACACATCTTATTGTTTCTCCAGATGATGATATGGAGAAAAGACATACTAACAGAAGAAAAAAAAGATATAGAGGAAGTCTAGTTAAGTAAATTCTAAAAACCAAAAATTTAGCAATATATATAAATAATGAACTAAGAGTATCCTAACTAAGGAAAAAAAATCTGAAGAACAAAATTTTTCTGGTCACCTGCTGAGGGTAAGGATGGTTCAAAATCCTTCACCATTTCCTAGATAAACTATTCCATAAAATTACTATCTAATTTTACTCTATCTCTACATTTGGCAATTTTCCTTCTGATTAATAAACTCAGCAATTCTGCTTCCTTGATAAAGACACCCTAGCTAGTAAACATTAATATCTCATTTTCTAGAATGTAAATTAATGACATTCTGGCTAATCTATTCCCAGTATTTACTGTGAAGAATTACTCACAATACTTACAACTCTCAATGCACAGATAAAATTGAGTTTCTAAACCTATAAATCTCAAAAATGGACTTGGGAACATGGCGACCATTTCTTGCAAAAGCCACTCTGTGAAGTCCTGTCTGGGTAGACTGTTGGTCACTTTAGATTGGGAGTTGGTAAATAAAGTTTTATTGGAACACGGGCATGCTTCATCTGCTTACACAATGTCTGTGGCTGCTTTCACACCACAGCAGCAGAGCTGAAGGATTGTGACAGAGACTATTAGCTTGCAAAGCCTAAAACATTTACTATCTAGCCCTCAACAAGTATTTGCTGACTCTTGCCTTCTAATATTGTTCCCTCTCATTTCATAACAGCCATAGTCTTTGTCTTATTCCATCACAGAGCTCATGTCCTCAAATTTTTTTTTTTTTTTTTTTGAGACGGAGTCTCATTCTGTCGCCCAGGCTGGAGTGCAGTGGCGGGATCTGGACTCACTGTAAGCTCCGCCTCCCGGGTTCACGCCATTCTCCTGCCTCAGCCTCCCGAGTAGCTGGGACTACAGGCGCCCACCACCACGCCCGGCTAATTTTTTTGTAGTTTTAGTAGAGACGGGTTTCACCGTGTTAGCTAGGATGGTCTTGGTCTCGACCTCGTGATCCGCCCATCTCGGCCTCCCAAAGTGCTGGGATTACAGGCGTGAGCCACCGCGCCCGGCCATGTCCTCAATTTTCAAAGGACAGAGAGACTTGTCTTCTAATTCCAATTAACTGTGAAATATCCAGAGATTGATGTTCCACATTGTCACTGGCTACCAACCAATCACTATAAATCAGTGTTTTTAAAAATTTTGATGCAACATAGCCAGCACTAAATTTCTACTCTGGAAAAATTCTTGAAGTTGTACAATTCTTAAATCATCAATGGTTTGAAATTAACTTTCTATAAGTTCACCATCTCTTTCAAGTCATGAGTTCTTTAGGTTAATTATTTACAAAAGATATGGAAGATACCATTAAGTTTGTTTCCTCATTTTACACTTTTATTTATGCTCCCCCAAATTATGCCTTTTTTTTTTCATTTGGAGGGGTGTCTAACTTTGCTTTTAACAGCAGCACTGTATCAGTAGTAAATCCTTTACTGCAACTATTTGCTACTAATATTGCCCAAATTCAGTTATTTACCATTCTAATATTTATGAAATCACTTATTTTTCTCTTCCAGAATAGCAGCTTGACAAAATCCGAATTGAATATAAAACAAAGCAGGCATAAATACATAAATGGGTTTGTTTCTTAAGGAAAACAAGGTTTTAAAAATGTTAATTTATATGTAAAGGCAAACAAGGCTTCAGACAATATATAAGAAAGAATATAACATATTCTGTATTTCAAACTGTAGTAACATTCTCAAGGAGAAAAAATAAAGATTTCAAAAATGACAACTTCTGGAAGGCAGCTGACACAAAGCATTCTACTATAACTACCTATAAATCATGACTGGCTATGTAAAAAGGAAACGACACGATGGTAACTTGGTAAACAAGACAAGGAGGTCATATTTGCATTACTCTTTGAAAAGAGAAGAGAATAAAAGATAACAAGGAACTTAATCTGAAGACTTAAGAAAGCCTTCAGAAAGCGAAATAAAGAAGAACCGTAAGACAATCAGAAAAGGGAAAATTACAATAATTAAATATCCTACGGATGAATTTTTCTCAAGTTTTATAAAATATTTAAAAGTATTGAAGCTTACATAATAGAGAATAGAAGATGAGTATATTGTTCAATCAGGGCATGAACTTCAACATAATAAGTAAAACACTTAATGGGGAAAACCAAAGAAATTTAACCAAGAACAACAAAGTTTAAATGCCTATATTTTACTTCTGATTACACATTTGATATATATATATATATATGAACTACCCATTAAAATTTACCTGAATGCGTTCGAAAATGCATTTCCAGACTTGATTTGCCTTTAAAAATTTTCTTACAAACATCACATTGATGAAATGTTGCTTTATATCTAAGAAAATAAAAAGATTTGAGTTTTTAAATATAATTTTAATAACTATGACAATATTAACAATTATATTAATAACTAACATAATGAAAATAAGTTGCAAATTCATTTACAACTGTATATATTATTCTCACATTAACAAAGTAAAGAACTCCAAAGAAACATGGAAATACTTTTAATGTGTTGAGCTTGCCTCTGGTTCTTCCTCTTCCAGTTACATCCAACAAACGAATCTATAAAAAGAGGTCCGTAGATTTTCAACTGCTTTAAGTCACTGAAATTTTATTATTACTAGCTATCCAGATACACAAAAAGAAAAATTATGAGGATAGAAACAGATCAAGAGTGGCATAAAGGGGAAATGAAGAGCTATCTAGAAAGGACATGGCAGAAATTTTGTGGTGACGAAACTATTCCATATCTTAATTGTGGTGATGATTACATGACTTGCAGAATTATACACTAAAAAGAATGAATTTCACTTTCTGTAAATTACACCTTAACTAAATTTAAAAAATAGATGCCCAGGCTGATTAAAAAGCATCTGCAGCAATTTCAAAACCTGCATTTATCAAAAGGGTAAAATTGCTCTCATCGGTTTGTGTCCTAACAAAAAATTGTAAATTTGAACTTATAAATAAAATAAATTTTATACCTAAATTTAAAAATGAAATTAGCCCTTTATTTTTATTATAAAATGTTAGACAGAAATAAAGCAATAAGTTACCAAAAAAATTAACTTAGTAAGCACCACAGCATAGTGCCTAAGTAGTGTCTGAATTAACAGTTCTCAACTGAAAATTTTATTGTGATAATTTGAGGTATTTATAAAATAATTATTATTTAAGTAGCAGTTATTGAGAAAGCCACATCATCTCACCTTGGAAGCAATTCATATGGAATGAATACATGGCAAAATAATTAAATCAAACCTGGGCCACTTAATCTTCTGTAAAACAGTTTGCTCTTAACATACCCATTGAGTTTTACTGGAAATGTTTAGAACATTGTTACCAATACGAAATAGCAACATACTATGCCTAGGATTTCAAATGTCCCTCATTTTTCAATTTATCCAACCCAACATTTATAAGACAACATGCAAAGGACTCTCCTATAGGAACTTAATTCTACTTGATGAAACAGATGGTTGTTTTTATTTTCGTTAGAGACAGGGTCTTGGTCTGTCACCCAAACTGCAGTGCAGCGGCATCATAATAGCTCACTGCAGCCTTGAACTCCTGGGCTCAAGCTATCCTTCTGCCTCAGCCTCCTGAGTAGCTGAGACTACAGGTACATGCCACCACACCCAGATAATTTATTTTCTTTTATTGTTTTGTAGAGACAGGGTCTCACTTTGTTGCCCAGGCTGGTGTCAAACTCCTGAAACAAACATTTACACAGATAATTTGGATTTTGTGAATTGAGGTTGTCAGTAATAACCCTGGCAAAAGACTCCTAAGCAGTATGCTTGGTCTACCTTATTCCATTCATATCCATGGTAAATATAAACAGAGATACATGGGCACATAGAGAAAGAGGAAGCAGTACTCGACTGGGGGCAGTTTTGCCCCCATAAAACATGTGGCAATGCCTGAAGACATTTTTGTTTTTCACAACTGGGGATAGGAGAATAAGTGCTACTGGCATATAATGGGTAGAAGTCATGAATATTGACAAATATCCTACAACACACAGGAAAAGAATTACTTGGTCCAAAATGTCAACAGTGTTTGGGCTGAGAAACCTTGCTCTATACTATGAACAAAGTGATATTTTCAACACAAATATGCACAAAACACTTTAACTTCCTCACAGTGGACTTAGGATAAATTCTGTAGGGCCTTGCATGGCTAAGACCCTATGAAAATATACCTTGTCATTATCACATGGATGCTAAGCCATATAGATTTTCAAGGAAGGAGAGCATAAACAATTCCAACTGAAGCAGAGATGTCAGTAAAAAAAGAACTTAAAAATGCCTATTGAATTTGGCAGCAAGGAAGTCATACTGATAACTGTTTGAGCAGAATAAGATCAGAGGTCAGATTGCAACATTGACTGGAATGTGAAGAAGTGGTTACTGAAGTAGTCACCATAAAAAAGTTTAGAAGCAAAGATTAGAAAAATAATTGGTTGGAGGGGTGTTAATCCTTAGCACTCTTTGATATGCTCACAACCTTTAATCTTTATCCATAGCCCAAACTTCATTCCTGAGATTTAGACTACTATCCATCAAATTTTATGTTGACAATTTATATTGAGCATCTCAAAGTCAATAAACACCAAACAATTCATCATTTCCCTCTATAAATTAATCATCTCTTCTATTCTCTTATCTCAGTGGCTGGAATCATCCACCCAGGCTTGCAATAGAAATCATCCATGACTGCCCTTATTCCCTTACTCCCCAAAGTCAATCATGAAGTATTGCTAACAAGGGCCTAAATATTTTTCAAATAAATATCACTTTTCATTACTAATGCAACTCCTGAGTTTAGTCCCTCATTATCTTTTTCTCAGATTATAACAGCTGTCTAACCGGTTGATATACTTGCCTCTAGACTTATCCATCACAAATCCAACCTCCATACATCAGTAAAAGCAATATACCTAAAATACAAATCCAGCAGTGTCACTCCTTTGTTTAAAATTTTCATTGGCTTGTTAACATGTAGAATGAAGCACAAGTTCCACAAAATGATACATAGGGCTCCATATTCTAGATCTACCACCATTAGCCAGTCTTTGCAAAAAAGTAGAGTCTACAGATTCTAGTTCCTCAATTATCTAGGCCAGCCAATAGGGCCACAGGCCTGTTAAATAAAAGGTGATGGTAGGTCCCAAAACTCCTTTCACAGGGTCCATAAGATCAACATTTTTTTCAAAATAATAAGACATTATCTGCCTTTTTTACTATGCTGACATTGACACTATGATGCAAACGGAACAGTGGGTAAACTGCTGGTACACTGCTAGTATCTTACTTAGCTCTAAGTAAAGCAGTAGTATTAAAATTTACTAATAATTGTATTCTTTACTACCATATACTCACAGAAAGAAAAAAATGTAATGAAAGAGTAAGATTACTGATTTTATTATATTTTGCCCTTTCAGGCCTTGGCCTTTTAAATATTCTCTGATAAAATGAGAAGTACACATGAAGCACTTCTACTACATACCAAAACATGATAGTTGTCTCAAGGAAAAGCACCTCTCAAAAATGAAATGAAGTGAGCTGGTCACTTCAAGACAAACAACCAACAATGTTTGCTATCAATGATAAAATCTGAGCTTTCAAGCTAATATAAGAACTTTGGAATACTTGTATTTACCACTGTGATCTTGACAGCTTTCCAGTACTGCTTTCTGAGAGACTGGAGGCAATATTAACAAATGTGATCCATTAATAGTATGCTGTGAAATGTGCTAACATTTGGAAAATCTGCATAACTCAGTGAGCCCATATTTTCTCAATAACAAACACATGATCTTACAAAATTATGCATGGTAAAAAAAAAATCCATTCAATGTACAAGAGACCAAGAGATAGAATGTAATAGAGTGTGAAAACCTCATTAATCCTGTTTCACATTCCACCTTACAACTTTAGGAAACTACCTTTAGGAAACTACCACTTGTTTAGCTTTAGTGTAGTAATAAAGAGGAATATCTATAATTACCTGAGAAGACTATTAACAATATTCCTCTTTTTTTGAACTACATATCTATCTAAGGCTAGGTTTTCTTCATTGCTTCAACCAAAATAATATATCACAACAGCTATGACAATGCTGCAGTCTTCTATTAAGCCATGAGAGATTTATAAAAATGTAAAATAATGTTGCTCTTTTAATATTTTGTTTTGTAGTTATTTCTTAAAAAATTGCTATTTATGTTAGCATATGATAGCAAATGAATTAATATTTGAAAATGTCTTATTTCTAATGATTCAAATTATTTAAATAAGTTATATTTTTATATTATCTTACATTATAATTTATATTAAGATATATTAATATACTAAAATATATTCATATTATATTATTATATAATTTATATATCTAAAAGCTCCTGTGCCAAATAATTTGTAAGGTTATAAAGAAATCATGAAGAAAAAAAAGTTACAGGACCTTTGGAGTAAGTGAGCCTGTTGTTTTAAATCTATTCGCACAATGAATTGAAGTTACTATTTCCTTTTTTAAACAGCATATATTTATATCCCAGCAAATACTATCATTCCTTACATATACAAAATACAAGAGTTCAATGAATACATTGATTCAATGAGTGAATCATCGAACAAAATTAATGAAATAAATAAACCAACACATGAAAATGTAAAAAATGATTTTTTTACATTTTGTACATTTTGTTACATTGTACAAATCAACACTTTCTACTACTCTTTAAATTGGTCTTTGATTTACTACATTTATATATACTATGTACATTTTGCTAATCATGCTCAGGACTATTAAGTTAAGTCTCTTGGCACTTTAGAACATGTCTGTTATTTATCATTTGCCAAAATGCCTAATCCAAAAACATGAATTACTTGAACATTTTACACTTAGCAACTAACCTCAGTTAAACTTGGATATCTAAATTATATTAAAAAGCTGATGTTCAAGATAGCACATACCACCTTTAAATAAAATAATATTTTAAATGCTTAGTATGATTAGAAACAAGTTTAAATTCTGACTGCAAACATTTCCTAACAATTGCTGTCTTATTAAGTATAATATATAGTCAGTACATTTAGCTCTCAAAGAGCCTCAGCAACCAAATGCTAAGATTTTTTATTAATTATTGTTAACTTGCATGTCACCTTCCTGGCCTTTGAATTAACTGAAAACAAGGAGGAAAAAATATGCTTGCTGAATTCTTTTAGGTCCATAGAAATGCTACAGAATGTAGAGAAAGACAACTGGTTAACCTAACTTCAATTAAACAAACTAAATTTAAAAAGTTACAACTTTCCTCAGAGACTTAGGCAATGTAAATTACGAAACATTTTGCTTTTTCACTTACTTTTGCCACACTTTCTCTCCAAGGTGTACACTTTTGTAATGAACAGTGAGATGATCCCTACGACCAAAACATTTTCCACATTCTTCACACTGATGAGCTTTTTCACCTTAAAATAAAGACCCAAATATTTTGATTATAATATACCTTTCAGGTTTTTATCCCCAGAAACAAACTATCAAACAGTAAGATCACATGATGTCAAATATAACAGGAAAGTAAAGCCACATTTTATTCTGCACTATTTGCTCTACATTCCTTACTCAAGTAACTTTCTTCAAAAAATTTATACTAAATTTCATGGATGTGAATCTTTTCCCGGCTTGGAAAAGGAATCAATAGCCTTTTGCTGTACACTTCAAATCATACCTTTCAACGTAACAGAGCAAGATAAATGAAACTACTTCAAAACTTAGGCATTTTAAATCTCTCTCTCTCTCTCTCTCTCTCTCTCTCAACACCTCAAATTGATACACATTAAAATGAGGCTGTCTTACTGTTTATAAAAAGGACCCAAACATTTTCAGATCTTTGTACTTTTAAAAGATTTTTCATCTGTGAGGATTTCTTATGTTTGCAATGAGCCAAAATATAAATATAATGAAAAATTCTACGTAAGTCCAATTTCTTATCTCTATTCTTACATTTACTTACAAAGGCTTGGTTTAAAAAAAACAATCACTGTCTCAGTACCAGTGTACAATTAAAGCATGTGGCCTCTGAGTTAGAAATTAAGAATTCTCCTCCTAAAAATAAAAAGGCATAATTCCAATGGAAAAAGTCATCTGATTTTTAGTATATCTTAGAAGTGGTGATAACAACTGCAACCTACCTCACTGAGATCATTTCAGAAAATAATTACTATCTGTTGCATACTTTATATTCAAAAATTATGTTTAAAATAATAATAATAATCACCTGTTCTACCGTGCTCATAGAGATGGCTCTTTCCCATTATTGTGCTCACAGAGTTGGCTCTCTTAGCACTTCCTGAACATCAATCTGAGAGGAAAATACGAAAGAAATCCCCAGAATATAAAAATTATACAGTATAAAGATCTGAAATTGGTCAGGATTATTAAGGTACTCTTCTCCAAAGACAGAGTTTCAAAATTCACTATAACATATACTTTTAACAGCCAATTTTAATCATTTCCCTTTTAACATGTAAGTTTCACCAACTTCTCAAATCCAATCAAACTCAGAAATATTATCACGGCTTCTCCCTTTAGGGAAGTGTCAATAGCAATTATTAGATATATCCATGTAATATGCAAAATGCAAATTTTGAGAGTTTATTTAAAATTAAACTTTAAACTACACTTTACAGTCACAAAGGGTGACCAAATAATTAAAATTACAGTGACTATGTCATAAAATTATGTCCCTTTTGGATGTTTTTAAAAAATGTTTTTAGAACCAGAATTACAAAGAAGTGACGAGCATAAACCAAATTATTAAACTTACAGCCAACATAAACATAACATCATATGATGTTCTTTTCAGGTATTTAAAAAGTATTATGTTCTTTTCAGGTATTTAAAAAGGATTTTGGAACTAGCATTACAAAACACGGTATACCTGAATGTATTTTTTTGTGCTTTGTAAGGTGATCATGACGGATAAATGTTTTTCCACATTCATCGCACTCGTATCTTTTATCATCATGATGTACTCGTAAGTGAAGTCTGTAAAGAAAAAAAAATTGAACACCATTAAAACTGGTGACACAGAAGGGAAAAGCTCAATAATGAATAAATGATGAATAAACAATGAAAACTGGGCTGTCTACTCAACTACTCATACATTATTGGCTTTATTTCTATGACCTTCAGAGTCCTTTTCAGTCTTTTACCACCTGACCCCAGGTCCCTACTCATCTCTTTGAAGAAAGCATTTCAACATTTGTATATGCTCAAACCACTTCTCAACATTATTCTTTCCCATCATATTAGATCCTAAATCTGGTTCACTGAATCTATCAAATGTCTAAGGTTATTATTTAGCTGACTGACCAAGACTCAAAAATATCAAAAGTGGAGTAATCAGAAAGGAATTAGAATCAGACAAATGAAGTAAGTGTACAAGTGACTAAGCATATCATGATAGCAAACGATACAGTAAATGATATGGTTTGGCTCTGTGTTCCCACCCAAATCTCATCTCAAATTGTAATCCCCATATATTGAAGGAGGGACCTGGTGGCAGGCAACTGGATCATGGGGGCAGTTTCCCCATGCTGTTCTTGTGACAGTCAGTGAGTTCTCACAAGGTCTGATGCTTTAAAAGTGTTAGTAGTTGCCCCCACTCTCTCTTTCTCCTGCTTCGCCTAGGTAAGACGTGCCTTGCTTGCCCTTCATATTCCTCCATGATTGTAGGTTTCCTGAGGCCTCCCCAGCCATGCAGAACTGTGAGTCAATTAAACCTTTTTTCTTTATAAGTTACCCAGTCTCAGGTATGTCTTTATAGCAGTGTGAAAACAGAGTAATACAGCAAATAATGGAGAATTTACCCTATTCTAGATAATTGTTATCAACCACAAACTGATATTTAATCATTTTCTATCTTTTATAAGAACTCCACTTTATGAAAATTACATTTTACTGCTTTTCTTCACACCAATAGAACAAAATGGGGCCCATTTTATAGTCACCCAAAGACAGTATAAAAGGCTTAGATTATTAAGATTAGTTTAACTTGAATTAATTTTATCTCTGGAGCCTCCATCTCTCTACATATTCTAATGAAAGGAATAGCTTTCCTTTGCAAATTGCCAAAATAAGTGTTGATTTTACCAAGACCAACTGACTAGACTACCTCTAAAGGAGAAGTATTCAATTTAAACTTAAAACAAGATGAACAATAAATGAAAGTGTATACATTAAAGCCTTATATATAAGAACAATTTAATAAAAATTAAAATTGTACACACATTTCAGAATTAGTTACATTATTATTTATTTAGAAAAAACTTTTCATAAACTGCAAATATGATCAAGGATTCAACCATAAAAATAACTAAATAAGTTATAATCATTATTAATGCACAAAAGACTTTTGAAAATTGAGAATAGGGAGTTTTTTATTTTGCCTTACTTTTATATTAAAATATTCTTTGATAGTAAAGAGTGGAGAAATGCACTAAGTTTAACTGAATTTTCATTCAGAGAAAAGTAATGAAATAAATATTTAAATAATGCCTTAGTAAAGCCTTCTGCAAACTTGGTGTGAGAAAATATTTAATAATATTTTATACCACAGAATAAAGATAATAAAATGTTTAGTAAAAAAAAAAATCCAAACAGTAAAGTTTCTGCACAACTTTGCATATCATAAGGACTAAGAAATGTTTCAATTCAACAAAGTAATAAGAAAATAAAACTAAAATAGAGATAGAATTCCATCTTAATAAAGGGAAAAAATGGTTTTACTTACCTATATGAACTTCCATGACGAAAACTTTGCCCACAAATACTACAAAGGTGAGGCTTTTCTCCACTATGGATTCTCAAATGTTCTTTCAAAGTAGTTCTGCATTAAAATATGTATATTCAAAGATTTTTTAAATGCCAATGTATATAGTAAATAGATTTGTGGAAAACTTACTAGAAAGGTATTCAAGCTAACTGATATTATGACAATTCTCTCCTCTTTCTCCTACAATAATTTCGTCCTTTACTATTCTCACTAGTATATAAACATGCTCATTATAGCTCTCTCTCCTTAAAAACAAAAAATACTTCAGCCTCATTTGCCATTGGTTTGCTCAGAGATTTAATTATACAAGTAAAGCAGACTTTCAAGAAGTATAATTTTAAAATGCTCATTATGACACTGAATTAAATTGATCTGAATTTTGATAGAGAGGGCTTAATAATATTGAAGTAATCCAGTTTATCAGTACTATTTCTTCCAAATATGTGCTTAGTATTTGTTGAAAAAATGTTGTAAAGCAAATAAAATGTTGTAGGTATTTCTAACTTCCAGGTGCTGATGTGAAAAAGGAACCTATATACAGAATATAATTATTGCTGTTCCTAAGTCTTCAAGCCCCACTGGCCCTGGATGGGCTACTATGAAACCATTACTCCTCAAAGTACATCACTAGCAATTCCTACAGTTCTAACCTTCAGAGCTTCCCCACATATCTAAAGTGCTGAGTAATAATGGACAAAGTTATTTTAAGGAGAAATAAAGCAAAAGGGAAATATGACTGACCTCTGCAGGCTTTTAGCTATCACTACTATAGTCATGTACTGCATAATGACATTTCAATCAATGACAGACCACATAAACAATGTTGTCACATAAGATTACAATGGAGCTATACAATTCCTATAACCTAGTGGCATCATAGCACAATACGTTACTCACATGTTTGTGGTGATGCTGTTGTAGACAAACCTACTACATTGCCAATTATATGTAAGTATAGCACATACAATTGTGTCCAGTACATAATTCTTGATAATGATAAGCGACTATGTTACTGGTATGTATTTACTATACTTTTTATCATTATTTAGAGTGTACTACTTCTACTTATTAAAAAAAAGAAAGCTAACTGTAAAACAGCCTCAGGCAAGTCCTTCGAGAGGTATTCTCTAAGAAGGCATTGTTACCATAGGACATGACAGCTCTATGCATGTACTGCTCCTGAAGACCTTCCAGTGGGACAAGATGTGCAGGTGGAAGACAGTGATACTGACAATCCTGACCTGGTGTAGGCCTAGGCTAATGTTTGTGTTTGTGTCTTTTGTTTTTAACCAAAAAAAGTTTAAAAAGTAAAACAAAAAAAAATTTTAAAAATACAGAAAAGCTTATATAAAATAAAATATCTTTACGCAGCTGTACAATTGTGTTTTAAGCTAAGTGTTACTATAAATAAGAAAGTTGAAAAAATCAAAAGTTTATAAAATGAAAATGTTACAGTAAGCTGCTGTTAATTTGAGGGAAAAAAATTTTAATACATTTAGTGAAACCTAAATGTACAGTGTTTATAAAGTCTACATTAGTGTACAGTAATGCCTGAGGCCTTCACATTCAGTCACCACTCACTCACTGACTCCCCTAGAGAAACTTCTGGTCCTGCAAGCTCCACTCATGATTGGTAACCTACACAAATACATATATTCTTTTTTATATTTTATACCATTTTTACAGTACTTTTTCTATGCTTAAGTATGTTTAAATATATCAATACTTACCACTGTGCTACAATTGTCTACAATATTCAGTACAGTAACATGCTATACAGGTTTGTAGCCTGGGAGCAATAGGCTGGCTAAACCACATAGCCTACATGTGTAGTAGGCTATACCATCTATGTTTGTATAAGTACACTCTATATTTGTGTGATGACAAAACTGCTTAACAATGCTTTTCTCCGAACATAGCCCTAACATTAAGCAGCGCATGACTGTACTTGGTTTTTATTTCAATCTCATACCTAGTAAGTTTAAAGGATGAATCTGAAACAAAAGTAGAGTTTTGCCAGTAGATGGTGCTCTTCTACAAGGCCCACCAATACGACAGTCTGTAGCTATACCCAGCTTTGTGGAAGATATCCCTAAAGATATTCCCAGATCCCTACCTATTAAATAGTTGTAGTAAAAGATAGAAAAGTTATCTTTGGGATTCTTGTTTTGCCTTGTTTGCTTTTTCTTTTTACAGAAAGGTCTTTAAGGGGAAAAATGAATGTATAATATATATAATAAACTTTATAATTTATCAATGCGTAAATGTTTTCATATAGTACACTGATTTTCCTATTTGACCACAGTATCTGCTATTTTAAGAACATAGCATTTCTCATTTTTTAATTATAAAACTCTTATATACTGCAGAGTGTAAAAAATTTATAAGTACTGTTTAAAGAATAGTAAACACTTATCTGCAAAATAAGAACATTATTAGTACCTTAGAATGTCTACCCCTACTCCTCCCTGATCTCATCCTCCTTACCACCCCCCTCAGAAATAATACATATATAAAGAATAAAAAACTAAACAAGATATAATATGCTTTTGAAAACCTGAGTAACAAGCACAAACCTAACAATATTGCCACTATTAGATAAAGGGCCCAGAAGACAGTATGAACAGGATCTCCGGATCACAGTCTAGCTCCTTCTGGCATGTCAGTAATTAAAGTGATGAAAAGTACTGGAAAACAAAGGTTTCACCATACTTGAAGTATCTGGCAGAGCTAGAATAGGCCAGCTACTGAAAGTCCGGCAGAAATAGAGTCAAAATAAGTAGGCTGCTCTATATATTTTCCTTCTAAGCTTACCATGACCTACCTCTAATTCTCATGGAGAGCTCAAAAAAAGACATTTCTATGAAATGAGTATCCTCAGTTAAATCAAGGAAAAGGGCATAAAGTATAAGAGTAGGAACCTCATTAGCACACAGAGGTACTAGACAGAGACACAGTACAGGTAAGAAATCAGACCTTTCTAGCATTCTGTTCCCTAGTTAAAAGAAGAAACATGCTAGCAGGGACAGTGGCAATAATCCCCATCATATCTTGGGTCATACTACTAACAGTATGGTCCACCCATTACATATGCTGTACACCTGACATACTGGGATCTTCTTTCACCATCCTCCTGTGTTCTGTCTTTGTTTCTCTCCCATGTTATAGCTATTTCCCTTGTCTTCCTCTTTATGAGTTTATTCCCTCATTTTGGTGGAGCACACCCAAATGGTGGAGCACACCCAGTAGCTTTATGAGAAAGAGTACATTAAAAGCTTATTTTTTGGCACCATGAAAATATCTTTATTCTGTCTTGAGATTTTATTGGTTAGTTGAGAACAGAGCTCTAACTTCTATTTTCTTCTATTTTCATTCAGAATTTTACAGGCACTACTTTATGGTCCTACTTCTAGTGTTGATGTTGTTAAAAGTCCAAGTAGTTCTAATCAATGTATGTGACTTTTCTCCCTCTCTAGAAGCACAGAAAACCTTCCCTTTGTTCCCCATGTCTGAAATATCATAGTGATGTACCTTGGTACAGGTCTATTTTCATCTAAGCATATGATATGTCATTTCTATCTGGCAAACTCATACCTTTCAGTTCTGGAAATCATCTTGAATTATTTCAGTGGTGATTTTTCCCCCTCTATTTTCTCTGTTATTTCTTTCTAAAACTCCTATTATTCAGATGCTAGACTTGCCTGATCCTCTAATGTTCTAGGCCTTATTTTATATTGCTGGCTTTTGCTCTACTTTTTGTCCTTTAACCCTCTCGTTGAGTCTATACTTTGGCCATCATGTTTTGAATTTCTCAGAGCTCTAAATTATTCCTTGAGTGATCCTTTTATATATCATGCTTTTCTCATTTAATGGATTCTGTATCTTCAACTGAGGCAAAAAAGTAATTGTTTACTTCTTCTGAAATTTTCTTCTTCCTTAATAATCTGTTTCCTTAAACTTTTTTTTTTTCTGTTTCTCTGTGTTGGAAACTATTTTCTATGTTAAAGGTTTTCCTCTTATGTATCATGATCCTTGACTGTCCGCTCTTGATTAAGTATGATAGGCTAAAAAGTTGATGAGAAGGGCAAAGGACATAGATGGTCTTGATAACTCAGCCTTCACTGTAGGTGATCTGGATGTACCACTTGTTAGGGAATACATTTGCCCTTAGGTGCTCAGATTTTCAGGAAACAGACTTCGGATCTGCTGCCTGGAGAATAAAATCTAAAAGCCAAGATATTTGCAGAGATAAGGCCTGAGGATCACTGCTTTCAGCATGCAGAACATACCTCATCATGTAGCTATGTGGCATACTTTGGTCTAGCAATACTCTTGGGAGAGGGACAGGTGTCTACTAGCAATGGCATGAGTAGATGGTGGAAGATAATCCAATGATATTAGTTCTAAAACTTCTAAAGTTTTTAATCTAGTGCTCCTTGTTCTGCCTCTCCTTCAACCCAGTTCCGAGGTACCTAATACTGCCACAGATTCTGTGATGTAAACTATGTTCTCACATTTCTGCATTTCCACTTTGGGGTTTGTCTTAGATCTGCTAAGTCAATTGCCACTGATCCATCTGTTTTATAGCTTCCAAATCTGTGTCATTCTTGTTACATTTCTGTTGTCCCTATCTTTGTAGCTTATTCTTTTTAAAAAACAAACAAAAACCCTTAATCTAGTTTTAGTGGGGTTTCAGAAAGACATAAAATATGTACATTAAATCATCCATCTAAAACCTGCAAATCTTGACTCCATATCATCTTCCATAACATTTGTGTAATTCCTTTTTTCCTTATATTTCAAACTAAAGCACAATTCATGCATGTTGTGTCTTACGTTACCCTAATGCTTATAAATCATATTCATTGATAGTACTAGGATGTTTCTGGGTGTGCAGATAATTCTTCACCTTTCTCGTACTGATTTTCCACAGATAAAGCAAGTCCATTTTCTCTTTCCACCATGAGTACATTCTATATGACGTTTCAAATTTCCAGTGTCATTAAACTGGCGACCACATATATCACATGGAAAAGGACCTAAAAAGGAAAAAAGAGTGTGCATTTAAAGTTTAAAGAGGAGATACTAAGTTAAATTTAATAGGTATGCTGTAAGTTCATGCCTATACTGTTGGCACATATGTCATAATACACTGCAATTTCTCTTCTAGGTTGTTTATTCCTAGAATAACATTTCCATAACCCTATAACCAAGTATAGGGCTCAGCATCTAACAGACAGAATAAATGTTGAACAAACTAATGAGTTAACAAATTGAAATGGCCAATTCCTTGTTTGAAATCAGACTGGAACAAAGTAGAAATGGCTGTATACTAAAGTTTTTGGGAAAGTGGGTAATAAAAAACTTTGGAAGAACAAATGGAGGACTTAAGAGAGTTCATAGTTTGGAAATATTTCTATTTGGTGGTACAAAATTAAGCCCAGGCCTCTCATAGTAATACTGACATTAGTTGGATTTGGAATTTCACTATGATTTTACCAAATAAACAACTGGAGACAAGACAGGGTTCTACTGACTGACAAAATCTAAGAAAGACAAAGAATGCGTAAAAAAGAAGTTTAGTAAATACAGAAGCTATATATTTGCAAGAAGACGTCTCAGTATATGGAAGGACAAACTGAAGAAAGAATTCTAATGAATTAATCATAATAGCACAATAGAAAGAAAACAGAATTAAGACACTGAAATTCAGAAACATAACTATAAGCAAAATTGCTTGGTAGCCACAGTAGCTCTGGGTAAATTTCCATGTGTTTTACACATTAGTATCTTTAACGTATTCTCATTTAAAATCTCTAACATTTCATTTTTCATAGCTCTAAACATTTTACTAATTTAATAACTCATTCAACAAGTATTTATTGATTCTTAATTCACATCAAGCACTGTGTTAAGTATTATGAAAAATCTCTCCACTTCTTCGGAACCAAAAAAAGGCTCTAGGACATTGAGAAAAGGAAAGTCAGTATTTACATAGCTGAAAAATAAAGGTGAAGTAAACACAAGTGCCAAAATAAGGTTATTATGCAAAATATGTGGTTAGTCAAAGAATGAAATATCTACTAGTAAAACTTTTAATAAAATATGACTATATGTATAGCTGGAGGTTTCAGCTGGGCAAAGGAAGAAATGAAGCATGCTCTTCAATGTTCAGTTACTTATGAGGATTCTTCAAAGAAAACAACAACTACATTTTTTCCCTATACTGGATATCCAGTTTTGCATGCGGCTAAACCTATTTAAACAACCTCCCGGGCTCAAGCAATCCTTCCACTTCAGCCTCTCCTCTTTTATTTATTTATTTATTTATTTTTATAGACAACATCTCACTAGGTTGCCCAGGCTGGTCTCGAACTCCTAGGCTCAAGTGATCCTCCCACCTCTGTCTCCCAAAGTACTGGGATTATAGACGTGAGTCACCAAGCCTGGCCAAGATCTAACTTTTAAAAGCCAAACTACAACTTTTACACATATATATTCATATATATTAAAAATTCTTCTCCTTTAACTGTTCAGATTGCATTACTTACATATCTTTCCCCCTGATTTAACAGATATATTCCTAATGTAGACAGTATGAGTACTGTTTTGAATAACCTAAAGCAGATGTTATCAAAATGTGATATCTAGATCATTTGCACCAGCACTACCTGGGAACTTGTACAAAATGCAAATTGTACAAGTTCCAAATGTAAATACAAATTTGGGGCCATACTCTAGAACTATCTCAATCAAATACTCTGGGAAATTCATTTTAACAAGGTCTCCAAGTGCTTGTGATATACACCAAATTGCATGATGCACTTATCTAAAGTATACAGTGATACAAGGGAACAGAAGCATAGAGATGGAATGCAAAAGAAGCTCTCTCTCTATATATATAATATTGCTTTGTGTATTTTATATTTGCATGTATACATACATATGTAAACATATGTACACACACACAAACACAGAAAATACTCATAAGAACACTCTATTCGGTTTATTTTCTGAAATAATAGTGGCCCAAAATGCAAAGCTACTATGTCACAAGCCATATTTCTCAAAGGTCTTGGAAAGGCTGAAAATTATAATACTAGAAATGACAACATATTCAGAGAAAGAGAATGAAAATTATGCCTGGCTCTACATTTGGCACTTATACAGTAACTCATTTAATCCCACAACAGTATCTAAGAAGTATGTATTAACTTCATTTTAACAAAAGAGGAAGTTGGAAGTCTGAGAGGCTGTTCCAGATCACATAGTAAGTGGCTAAGTCAGACTCAGAAAACAAGCCTGGCTAGAAAGTCGTCTACTTCCACTTCCACATCATGCCACACTTACTAAACTTTTTCTTCTAGTAAATGTCAACTTAACCCAGTAAATGTCAACTCTTACTAAAAATCATACAAATTACCTAATCAGTTGTAAAATATTCGTGTGTATACAGTACTAAAATGTAATGATTTATTTACTGGTTAGATTACCTATTGCACTATAATTTAATTTGGCAGAAATAGTATCCCCAGGTCCTAACACTGAGCTGATCATACAGTTAGCAGTTGTTCCATAAATATTTACTATTTTGAACGCTGAATATACTTTCCTTGTGTATTTTCTGCCATAAATATTAGATAGTAGGTTAGCTAAGCCTTTCTGCCTAACATTTCTGGAACACCTCTCTCATTATTGGTATGCTGCAGGATGATAGAAGAATCTCTTAACAAGTCATAAAAATCTTTTAGTTCAACCACTTCTAAAGAATGCCTTCTTCAACAACTCTAACAGCTAGTAAGGTAAGTTCAGCATATGCTTGTATACTTGTATAATTTCACTGATGGGAAAGTAACTATTGTGTAAGACAAATTAGTTTGTAAGTTCCAACACTTAAAAAATTATTATATTTCCCTCTGATGTTTCTACACGGTGGGACCAAAAAGATTACCTAAAAATTTTCATATCAAAAAGAAAGAAGTGCACCAATTCTCCAATACAAACTACTTTTTTTGGAACTAAACTAAAGAAATTTCTCCCATGAAACAGAATCAAGAACATGTTAACTACAGTTTGGTAACTATAAAAACTCTTTCTACATGATAGCTTCTTAGAAATGCTGAAACTGGATACTGTGAAAGAAAACAACTTAGTAAAGGCAATTTGGAGAGATTAAGCTTCAGGTAAATAATCTTCTAGCATATACTAGTCTTATATACTAAACTCACAAAGATTAAGACTCCCTTGTTGCACAATAGTGCCTTGAAAGTACTTGGAAGACAGCTGCTCTATCTTCCTTTCCCGGATAAAATATTTCAAGGACCATGTTTTTCACATGATATGATTTCAAGACTCTACATCACCAAAATTACCCATCTCTAAAATATATATTTGTCAATATCCATCTTAAATGTGGTATACAGAAATGAATGCAATTTTCCAGATCAATTCAAAATCAGACTATTATTTCCCTAATTCTGAAAAATAGACTTTTATTAATATAGTTTAAAACTACACTGGTTTTGTAAATCATATCATATTATTGGTTCACACTGTGTCCAAAAAAAAAGCCTCTGCCTTTATGACCGTCTGTAAAGTGAGTACTTTGGATGATAAACTATTTTATAGTTCTTAAAGACTTAATGACTAAAAGATCACTCCCTTAAGTTTACAACTATTTATTTATTTATTTATGTTATTTATATTTTTGAGACAGAGTTTCGTTCTTGTTGCCCAGGCTGGAGTGCAATAGTGTAATCTCGGCTCACCGCAACCTCTGCCTCCTGGGTTCAAGAGATTCTCCTGCCTCAGCCTCCTGAGTAGCTGGTATTACAGGCATCTGCCACCATGACCAGTTAATTTTGTATTTTTAGTAGAGACAAGGTTTCTCCATGTTGGTCAGGCTAGTCTCAAACTCCCGACCTCAGGTGATCTGCCAGCTTCAGTCTCCCAAAGTGCTAGCATTACAGGCATGAGTCACTGCACGCAACCTAGCTTTGTATTTCTTAATTAATTTTAACATAATTTGTTTTGACCTATTGTATAACATACAGATTTTTAAAATATGTTTATTTTCTAGTATATTAAATACTCTTGCCAGCTTTATGACATCTATAAATTTCATAAGCAATGAAGTGTATATTTGTATTTAAGTTGTTAACAAAGGTAATGAATTGAACATGGAGAGGGCCTCTACCTGTAATGACAAAATTCATTAGTGGGATTAATAGTCATAAATTTACCAAAGTATACTGCTATCTAGACCACAACTCTTCACCTTGGCCGTAAGCATTAGGGAGGTATTTCATTAAATACTATAGTGAATTCCAAATATATTAAGTTTATTCTACTCCTTGAAAAATTATCTTTTTCCAAAATAAGAATGTCTCATCCTAAGCACTCACAAACCTATGCAACGTCAACTATGAATAAATGCACAGCTTATGCCCACTGGCACATTTGTCATCAAAAAAAGGAACAAAAAAAGAAACCCCAACACACACAAAAAAACACATTTACACATCTCCAAGAACTGTGACATATACAGTACTCCTTCCAATTTATATGACTTTATTTGCCTAAGCCAATATTCAAGGTTCACTAATGGTAGTTCGACAATGCCCCAAAATGAAACATTTGGGAATAAATCTAACAACATAAGTACAAGATCTATATGAGAAAACTACAAAACTCAGATGAAAGAAATCAAAGAAAAACTAAACATGTGAAAAGATATCCCATGTTCATGGAAAGACTCAACTTCACAGCATGATCTATACATTCAATGCAATCCCAATCAAAACCCCAGAAAGTCATTTTGTAGATATCAACAAACTGATTCTAAAGTTAATATGGAAAGGCAAAAGATCCAGAAGAGCCAACACAACATTGAAGGAGAAGAGTAAGGTTGGAGGGCTGACATTACTTGGCTTTAACACTTACTATAAAGTTACAGTAATCAAGACAGTATAGTATTGGCAAAAATAAAAATTAAAAAAAAAATTAGATCAATAGAACAGAATACAGAGCCCAGAAACAGACCTACATAAATATGGTCAACTAATCTTTCACAAAGAAGCAAAAGCAATACAATACAGCAAGGATAGTCTTTTTAAGAAATGGTCCTAGTGCAAATGGATATCCAGACAAAAAAAAAAAAAGAATCTAGACACAGACTTTACATCCTTTGCAAAAGTAAACTCAAAATGGATCACAAAAATGTAGATGACCTTAGGTTTTGCAATAACTTCGCACAATCCATGAAAGAAACAATAAATAAATTGGACTTAATTAAAATTAAAATTTTCCTCTGTCACAGAAATTGTCAAGATGATAAAAATTCACAGATTGAAAGGAAATACTTGAAAAGAAATATCTGATAAGTGTTATCCAAAATATACAAAGAACTCTCAAAACTCAACAATAAGTAAACAACTTGATGAAAAAATGGGCCAGCTGGGCGTGGTGGCTCATGCCTGTAATCCCAGCACTTTGGGAGGCCGAGGCAGGTGGATCACCTGAGGTCAAGAGTTTGAGACCACTCTGGGTAACCTGGTGAAACCCCGTCTCTATTAAAAATACAAAATACTTAGCTGGGCGTGGTGGTGGGCACCTGTAATCCCAGCTAGTCTGGAGGCTGAGGCAAGAGAATCACTTGAAACCAGGAGGTGGAGGTTGCAGTGAGCCAGGATTGCGCCATTACACTCCAGCCTAGGCAACAGAACAAGACTCTGTCTCAAAAAAAAAAAAAATTGGGCCAAAGAACTAACAGACACCACACCAAAGAAGATATATAGATGTAAATAAACATATGAAACGATGCTCCACATTATATGCCATCAGGAAAATGTAAATTAATGCAATGAGATACCACTACAAACCTATTACAATGGCCAAAATTTGGAACACAGAAAACACCAAATGCTGGCAAGAACATGAAGTGACAGACATTCTCATGGGAATGAAAAATGATACAGCTACTTTGGAAGACAATTTGACAGTTTCTTATAAACTAATTATACTCTTACCATCTGATCCAGACCTTGTTCTCCTAGGTATTTAACCAAAGGAATTGAAAACCTAAGTCTACAAAAAAGCCTACATATAGATGTTTATAGCAATTTTATTTATAACTGCCAAAACTTGGAAGCAACCAAGATATCTTTCAGTGGGTGAATGGATAAACTGTGGTATATCCAGACAATGGAATAAAGTCCTCCCTAGGTATCCATGAGGGACTGGTTCCAGGATGGCCCGGAATACCAAAATCCATGGATGCTCCATTCCATTATATAAGGTGGTGTAGTATTTACATGCAAACTATGCACATCCTATCATAAACTTTAAATCATCTCTTGATTACTTAATACTAATATGATGGAAATGTGATGTAAATCACTGTTATACTATATTTTAAAGTGTATTTTTTTATTGTTGTATTATTATGTTTTGTTATTTCTTTTTTAATATCTCCGATCCACAGTTGGTTGAATCCACAGACATGGAATTCATAGATATGGAGGGCCAATTGTATCGTTTAGCACTATACTAAGTGGAAGAAGCCAACCTGAAAAGGCAACACAGTGTATGATTCCAACCATATGATATTCTGGAAAAGGTAAAACTATGGAGACAGTAAAAAGATCTTCAAGTAGTAGATGAGGTATCTAAAAAAAATGAACCATCCAACAAAGTACAAAGGTCAGTGGTTGCCAGGGGTTGGTGTGGGAGACAAATGGAGAAGCACAGGGAAATTTCGGGGCAGTGAAACTATTCTGTACGATACTATAATGACACATGTCATTATAGATTTGTCTAAAACAACAGAATATACAATACTGAGAGTGAACCCTAGTCTAAACTAGAGTCTTTGGGTGATTATGGTGTGTCCATGTAGGTTCTTCGATTGTAACAAATGTACCACTCTGGTGAAGAACTGCTGATAATGGGGGAGGCTGTGCATATGTGGAGGCAGAGGGTATACGGGAACTATCTATTCCTTCCTCTCAATTTTGCTGTGAACCTAAAACCACTCTTAAAAAGTCCTCTAGAAGAAAAAGAGTAATTCAGCTGTAGAAGGCTCCTCCAACATGATGTGATAATTAAAACTGTCATGGCTGCCTTAAGAAAAAGTAACTTGCTTACCCAGATGGAATTTTTCTTGATGCTTTAACCGAGCAAACCGTGATTTAAAATGTTCTTCACAATAGGTACACTTAAAAGGTTTATCTTGAGAATGTAGAATCATATGTTCCTCCAAGTGTGGTCTTCGAGTAAAAGATTTCTTACAAATCTAAATTAAAATGCAAACAAAATGTTAAGAGAACCTGAATTAAAAATTGTAATACTAAGCTTGTAGTGAGAAAAAAAAAAAAAACATGTAAATTCAAAACAGACTTTTCTCCCAACAGTAAACTTACAAAAAGTAAAACTAAATTCTAATTGTGCAGGAAAAAAATGCTCTAGAGGAAGTAAGGAATGATTTTAAATTAGTACTAAAGGTAGCTGAATTTCAACTCTTTACATTTCTAGTAGGGATATAGAATAATCATACTATCTTAATTCTAGTCAGAATTTCTAAATCCATGAAATATATTATTTTTTAGTCACTTATATGTCAGGAATAAAAGGTTCTTTTTTTTCAGTGTTGCCATATATTTGAATAAAAATCTGAATAAGAAGCCACAGAAAACGTATTTTAAAGTGTATCTCTTGAAGTGGTCAGTCTTTAAAAATTTGACATTCATCAGGTTTTTTAAGAGAGGTAGGCTGCTATAATAAGAGCACCAACAATAATGACACAGCACATACTATATACACCAGGCACAATGCTAAGTAATTCATGGATTATTTCTCTTAATTCTCACAATAATCCTGTGAGACAGATGCAACTGGCATTATTATTAACGTTTTATAGCCAAGAATGATGAAACTTAGTAAGGGGAAGACACTATCTTATGCAGACTCAAACATTGTAATTAATAATTAACTTCAATTTCTAGAAGCTGAAATCAGAGAAATTGTGAGAATTTTGCTATATATATAAATTGAATCTTGGATTAAAGAAGGCAAAAGTAACAGCTAGGGATGCCTTTAAAAAAGATTCACCTAGGCTGGGCACAGAGGTTCACACCTGTAATCCCGGGAAGCACTTTGGGAGGCCGAGACAGGTGGATCACTTGGGGTCAGGAGTTCAAGATCAGCCTGGCCAACATGGTGAAACCCCATCACTACTAAAAATATAAAAATTAGCTGGGCGTGGTGGTGTGCACCTGTAGTCCCAGCTACTCGGGAGGCTGAGGCATAAGAATCACTTGAACCCAGGAGGAGGAGGCTGCAGCGAGTCAAGATCACGCCACTGCACTCCAGTCTGGGTGACAAAGCAAGACTCCATCTCAAAAAAGAAAAAAAAAGAAAAGATTAATGTAAATACTGAAAAAATACTTAAGAGGTACTGTAGAATAAAGATGTAAGTACAATGGTACTCCTCCTATTGAAAAATGGAATCTAATTCCCTTCTCTTTAAATCTACCCAGGTTGGAGTGATTTGTTTGGCCAACAAAATGTGGTAGAAGTGATTTTCAGAGACTTCTGAGGCTATGCCATAAAGTCTAATAGTTTTTATCTAGGTTTCTTGGAACACTTACTCACTCTTGGAACTTAGCTGCTATGATAGAAAGAAGCTCAAGAAGCCTCAAGAAAAGACCAAAGTAGAGAAGAACTAAGGTTCCTAATAAACAGTCCTTGCTGAGATTCTAGCCAGGAACAAACACCAAGTTACCTGTCACATGGGTGGGCCACTTTGTTTTGTTTGACAGTCTGGCTCTGTCACCCAGGCTGGAGTGCAGTGGTGTGATCTTGGCTCACTGCAACCTCCGCCTCCTGAGTTCAAGTGATTCTCTTGCCTCAGTCTCCCAAGCAACTGCGATTACAGGCATGTGCCACCATGCCCAGCTAATTTTTTTTTTTTTTTTTTTTTTTTAGTAGAGATGGAGTTTTGCCATGTTGGCCAGATTGGTATCGAACTCCTGACCTTAGGTGATCTAAGGTCACCTGGGCCTCCCAAAGTGCTGGGATTACAGGCGTTAGCCACCATATCTGGCCTTGAGTGAGCCACTTTGGAAGTATCCCCAGACCAGACCAGACCATGCACTAGCTGAAAACTGTTGAGTGACTTCAGTTGACAACAAGTGGAACACAAGAATTAACCTAGCAAATCCCTGCCCCAAATGTGGATTCCTAACACACAAAAGGGTGAGACATATCAAAATACGTATTTAAGGCCACTAAGTTTTGAGATAGTTTATTATGTCAACAACACATACCCAGAAATGGGGGAGAAAGTCTAACATTTTATATTCTGTGCAACAGTAATGTCACAGTTTACATATATAACCATAAATACATGGTATGGTGATTACAATGAAAATAAAAACTAGGATTTCCACTTCTTAGGTCCATCATCTAAAAACTAACCTATACCAGGCTTAATTTATAAAATACATTAGAATAATTTTATATAAAAGGAAAATTCTAAAAGTGAGATAAGCTAAGTCACATTACTTTAAAACCTAATTACTTCACTTCCCCAAAAGACATTTCATTTACTTTGGTTTTCTAATTTGTTTTAATTAAAAACTCTTACATCACATTTCCAACTTTCACTCTTAGTCTTCTTAATGGAAATAAATTCTTGTGCATTTTCTGGATGAAATCTATCAGAGGAAAAGAAAAGGGTTATTAGGAAAAGGTTATATTAGTTAAAGCAATATTCCATGTGAATATGTTGACATAATTACCAGGAACAAGTACTGATTCCTTTCATAATGAGACAAGTAGGCACAGGTGAGCTCTTTAAGAAGGTATCATTATCATTTTAATAAATGTATATGTATACCTAAGTTTATGCAGAAATAATCAAATAAAAGTATAATCATCTTTTAAATACATTCAGGAACCAAGTTCTTTATACATAAACTGCAATGTAATATGTCTGATTTTTTTTTAGTCCAGATTTCAGTAAATTTAATTTTTAGAGTTAAATATATAATATTCTATTAAATATTCTTTATCTCACAAACTGGTACACATTAAACACAATGTTGAGTATAAGAATAAATTTCTTGGCCAGGCGTGGTGGCTCACACCTGTAATTCCAGCACTTTGGGAGGTCAAAGTGGGCAGATCACTTGAGCCTAGGAGTTTGAGACCAGCCTGAGCAATAAAGTGAAATCCAGTCTCTACAAAAAATATAAAAATTAGCTGGGCATGGTGCGTGCCTGTAGTTCCAGCTACTCAGGAGGCTGAAATGGGAGGACTGATTGAACCCAGGAGGTAGAGGTTGCAATGAGCTGAGATTGTACCACTGCATTCCAGCCTGGGCGACAAGTGAAACTCTACCTCAAAAAAAAAAAAAAAAAAAAAAAAGAGAAAGAAATTTATGAGTATAAAAACCACATATTTCTGAAGACATACTTGCCAAAACCCAAGAAAGAATACAGGATAATCAAAATGCTGTATCTCAATGAATGTCCAATGAAAGAATTGGAGATAAGCACTTTATAGATGATAAGCACTTTATAGATGTTTTTAGCTTGCTACATATTTAAATTAAAAGGCACAATAAAGTATATTATGGAAGCAAGATAATACTTGCCTCTTAACATGCTTGGCTAAAGTCTTCTTGCTTGCATGAAGTTTATTACAATAAGGGCACTTGTGCTCCTTCTTATGAAATTCTGTTTCATTACTGTGCTTCTTTCTGTGAACAGTTAGGTTAGACTTTGTCGAATAGCGTTGGTGACAAATATCACACTCAAAGGGCTTCTCACCTGTGTGAACACGGGTGTGGCTCTCATATTTTCCTATAAAAAAAGAAAAATTAAAATTAAATTTAGTATATTTGCTATACTGTGATTGGAATTTGACAGTGGAATAAAATCTCATGGTTTAGCAAACTTAATGTACACACCTAAATCCACACACAAAACTAGAAAAAAGTTTACCTAAATCTCTACCTCTGATAAACCTAATGACTTACTATTTTGAGCTTACTGTTCGAAGTACACTTTTCCTCAAAAACTTGAGTCATTAAAAAAAAGTTATTCATGATCACACATTTTAAAAATTAAGAGGTTTGATACACTTTCTGAAAACTGTTGGCAAATTCTCTGAACCTTAAATTTTTAAATGTATTTTAAAATTTAAAATTAACTTTTAGCAAAAGATCAATTCATCATTTAAGATTTATTATGTTCATGTTTTCGGTATCTCTGTGGGTCCACACACCTGGATATGGATACTGGCTCTCTAAATAGAGGGTTATGTGACCTTGGACAAGTAACCTCTATATGCCTCAAATCTTCCTCATCTGAAAAACTGAGATAATAACAGAATTTACCTAATAGAACTGCTGTAATAATAAACAAATTCATACACATAACGCACTTACAACAGTGTCAAACACATAAGTTATCAATTACTGTTGTCTATTATTATTACTAGGTAATCTGTGTACTGCGAATTTGCACATCTGGTCATTTGAATTAGAAATTTTGAAATGTATTTCCAAGCAAAAGGCAATAAACATAGGAAAAAAAAATCAACATGAAAGGTAATTCTTAATTAAAAACTTAGTTTTGCTCTCTCCTGAAAAAATAAATGTATAAATAAATTTTTCTTCAGGTGAAAACTAATGTGAAAGTATAGCATTTCGGTCATATACTTTAAAAAGGATACATCCTATGTATAACATGAAAATTATGAAAAATCTAAACTATTCCAAGTCCACTGAGGAAAAGGTATAATCATAATTATGTGCCTACCTAATAAAATAAATTCACTAATTCAGTAAATATATCTATATACAACTGATTTTATTAAGCAAGTAATATTATATTATCTAAAACTTAATTATATTGCACTTATCACAATAAAAAGAAACTGAGGAAAGGAAACCAAGGTATTTTCCTTAAGGTAAGGGGAAGGGTGTTAATCACAAGCAAAGAAAACAGACGTATAATGAAAAATTAGGTATTTAGATGTAGAACACAGTAATGGTATATGCATGCCTGATATGCATATAATCAGAAAACTCAGTCAATATTTAGGATCTCCTAAATTAGCTACGTGATTTAAATCAAGCTAATAATTTAACCTCTCTTTACTTGAGTTAGTAACACTTCATGGGGTTGTGAGAAGTAAATATGTTAACAAATACACACAACAACACTTAAAACATCCTGGCAGAGCCAGGCATGGTGGCTTATGCCTGTAATCTCAGCACATGGGGAGGCCAAGGTGGGCGAACACTTGAGGTCATGAATTTGAGACCAGCCTGGGCAGCCTGACCAAACCCCGAGTCTACCAAAAAAAAAAAAAAAAAAAAAATTTCCAGCACACAGTGAGCACTAATAAATATTAGCTGTTATCATTATTATCATATGGGTTACTAGTCATAATATGGACATGTAGGTATACCTCAAATATAAATATGGATGCATCCGATTCATGAATATCTGTTATAACAAATCAAACAGGAGTTTCAGCTCTGATAACGTTGGATACACTTGGCTCTTTCTCCTTGCCACTGCTAAAATTGCTTAGTATCTCTGTTCCTTCTCTGCTACTGCTAGAGTATACCCAACCATTTACACATCCATATATACATCCTACCACCACCACCTCCCCTGCTGTGTTCAAGGAATCAGATCAAATACTGAGAAAAGACAGAGGTCACTTTATGAATTTTTTTTTTAAGTATTCCTTTATTGTGAAGGTTTTCATATTTCAGTTTTAACTCACCTTTTAAATTATGTAAATAATCACACTGATATTTAAAAAACTGTAAACAAAAGTATACAATCTGACTTTTTAATAACTAAACTTGTGATTTTTGGAACAGGTCCATTTGTAACTGGGGATTGATTGCGCATGTTTAGCACAGATTCTCAAAATTGAGAGACAACTTATCAACCTCCTAATGCTTAAATCTTCTCATTTCTTTTTTTTTTTTTTTTTTTGAGACAGAGTTTTGCTCTCGTGGTCCAGGCTAGAGTGCACTGACGTGATCTCAGCTCACTGCAACCTCCGCCTCCTGGCTTCAAGCGATTCTCCTGTCTCAGCCTCCTGAGCAGCAGGGATTAGAGGCACATGCCATCACACCCAGCTGATTTTTTGTATTTTTAGTAGAGACGGGGTTTCATCATATTGGTCAGACTGGTCTCGAACTCCTGACCTCAGGTGATCCGCCCACTTCGGCCTCCCAAAGTGCTGGGATTACAGGCATGAGCCACTGCACCTGGCCCTCATTTTTATGTCTTACAAAAGTAGCAGCATAATAAAAATCTTAAAGTATGAAAAATTTTTCAACAAATCATTTATTGCTATGAAAATGCCTTTGCTGAAAAGATGTTAAATTAACAATTAGCAGCGTTTTCCCTCTATTGAAAATCAAGAATTTCTTCTACGCATGCAAATAAAAATTAAGTTACTTATAGCTAAATACGAAGTCATTGAAATGGCAGTTGAATTAAAAATTAAAATCACTTTGACTATTAAGTTTCCATTTCCCTACAGACCAGGAGAGATAAAGGTTTAAGCAAGGAAAAAAAAAAAGAAGAAGAAAGTTTGTGAATATAAACTGAAATAGCCAAAATTAGATAAACCTCATGATTTTTTTAAAAACCATTTTAAATAAATTGAGCAAAATCAAGCAGACCAATGATAATACAGAAATTTGAATAAGTAAAATAATCTTTTAGTTATGAATTCAAATTTTATGCACATAGGCTTTGCATGGCCTGTTATCGCCACGGATTTGAATTTCTGAACAAGAACAGGCGAGAGAACTTTTGAGGGAATGCTGGACCCAAAAGAGCTAGGTAGATCTCTAGAGACTAGTGGGAAAATATATGCTAATCTTCGATTTTCATGTTTAAATCATTTGGTAGGTGTTTTGTTGTTTTGTTTTTTTTTTTGCCAGTGGGGAGGGCACTCCTTAGCACAAACAGTAAACATCTACAACTGTTTCTCTATGTTTACGGAGTGGGGTATTCAATAATAATGTATAAATCAAAATGTTCACTTCAAACTTATCAAAGTTTCAATTTAAAAAAACAGTATTCTTCATAGAATATTAAACTACACCCAAGCATTCCTGATCGTGAACAGAAAATACATAACATTTTATAACATAAGAAATTTTATCCACAGCATTTTTCTGAACTGAATCCCAATATGAATCATGTCTCAAATCAGGAGTCATAAATTAAAGATATTTTCACATGAACAAATTTGACCTTATACAGAATTTATTCCCACATGGGTCATATAAAATTACCAATGTTAGATTTTGCATGCAGTTTTTACAAAGAGAAATATCACCAGATGAGTTTATTATATATCTGATATTGTTACATCTTAAAATGTACCTTGAAATAGTCATATGAGTTACTCTAAAGAATATGTAATTAAAATACTTAGCCTTAGAGAGTTGTGCCATTGTTATAACCCTTTTCTATTAAGAACTAAGTGGAATATCTGCAGGATGCACTAGTCACATTTTTTTTTTAAAGGTATAAAACATGTTCTACCTCTAGAAGAGATTGTGAATTTAATCTAAGGAAAGATTTTAGTTCTCTGTGGAAACAATAAAAAAGATGAATTATCCAAATTTTCTCTCTCACCCCATCTGTCATCTCCCTGTTTTTGCCTGTTTATCCATTACATTTTTGGTGAAAGGGGAAAGGTCAAAGGATTCTTATTTGCATGATAATTTGCTGAGAAGACAGCCGGTAACCTAGGGAAAAATATAACTGGCAGAAAGGATAAAAGATGTAAAGTAATGGAATCAAATTAGTAGATTACATATTGTGGAACTAATGGTTCCAGCAGAAGGTCTCAAAGCTTATGCATCTCTAATAAACCAACCCCACAAAAGCCAAGTTAGAAGCTTAAAGAATGCTAATTGGCTGTAAGCCCAAAGTCAAGTCAGATACCAACTTTTCAACTTAGTTCAAATAAACAGCTGCTTACTAAAAATTTACTTGAAATGACCTGAGATGTTACAAAGAATACTAGCCAAGAGTAAGATACATAACTCCCAGGCTCACAATCTAAGACAGATAAATAACCCAAAATTGGGGTGACATTTAAAAATTCCACAAAAGGAATGTGGATGGTATGAGAATAATGACGGTGGCGCTCGAACTCCTGTGTTATTTTTTAAATAAACTGTACTTCTAATAACAAAGATGGTAAGAGAGGACACTTAAGACACATGGATCTTCTGCTAAATACTCTTTTCATTCTACCCATCACCGGTCCACTTAGTTTACATTCAGTGTATTATAACTCTCTGCTTTACTCTCATTCTACACCCCACTCCCAATGCCACTCATCTTCCAAGTCTAAGCTATATTATCATTCTGGTCCTTTGTCATATGTTCCTTCTTATCTCCCTGGCTCTTTTTTCATTCCTTTTTCCAATTTTCTTCTCCAACACTGAAGCCACCATGATCTTTCTAAAATTCTTATACACCATGGTTTCCTTTCTAAAATTCTTTTCAATGGTCCCTATCACCTACTGGATAAAGTCCAGTCTAGTTAAGTTACTTTGTCCAAAGTATATGCCTTTGTAGAGTATACAAGACATACAAAATTTGACCACCACTTTCTTGCCCACCTTCATCTCCTGTTATTTTCACTATGAAAATAACACCTGACCACCTTGAAACCACTCACACTTGAGCAATTTCCAGAATACAACATACCTCAATGCCTTTACACATGCTGGTCCTTCTGTCTTGTAAACTGTTACCTATTCTTTGAATCTTAGCTCAAATACTATCTGCTCTGAGACACTTCTCCTGATTTCCTTAGTCTTCTGTAATTATCCTGATAAAATTATCTTTATTGTAACATGATTGTGTTTTTTTCATGTACCCATTGAACTCTAAGATTCTTGATGACAGAGAGTATATCATTTCATATTTGTTTAATAATGTTTGGCAGCTTAGAGATAATAAATATGTTAGAACACCCATATTTTGTGCAATATTTTAAGTGATTCCCAAGAATTACCCCATTTAATCCTCATAATAACCTTTCCCTACCTCATGAGAAGGTACTATTAGCATCACATTAGCATCATCTCACTTTACTTATGAGGAAACAAAAACACAGACAGATTAAGTATCTCACCCAAGAACAGGATTCCAAAACACCCAAGCAGTCTTATATCACTATAACTCATGCTTTTTAACTAGCAATATATGAATAAGATATAGATAGATATAGATATACTAAGGTAATAGAGATGAGAAACTACTGGTGAAAAGCAAGCAGCAGGGCTAAACAAAAGAGAGGAATGGGTAAAAGAGTGGCATAATGTAAAATACATTCAGAAAGATCAGTCGGAAATAAACCTACAATGTGACCTATTGACTCCCACAATTGTCTGGGCTGAACTTGTAAAAAAGGAAAGGGAAAGGGAAAGGGACAGAAAGGAGGGAGGGAGGGAGGAAGGGAGGGAGGGAGGAAGGAGCGAAATGTCCTCCTCTTAGTAAATTAGCACCTCAATCTTGAGCAGCGTTTTCCCAAATTGTGCAGAAAACTGTAGTTTCCTAGGATGCTCAAAGAAGTACCTTCAAAATATCTTGTGGTAAAACGATTTAAGGAAATATTAGGTTAAGCAAAATCAACAGGTTTCTTTACTAGAGAATCGGGCAGTTAACAGATTGTGAATTATATACTTCCCAATCTTACTTGAACACAGAACCCTTCTTTTACACAGCATGTCACAGGACTAGTGTTCAATGGGATGGTTTGAGATATTTGTGTTCCACCTACAATACCATTTGCGAACTCATCCCTATTCACTCATCTCCAAGTCAAATTAAGACAATTAAGGCAGAATACGGGAAGCATGCACTAAGAGTACAAAGTCTAAGAAGTCTATTGGAAAGATGAAATGTTCTCAGATACTTCAACCCAAAAAGCTGTTCTCACCTCTATATACATCTTCACAGTACTTGTTTAGAGCTCTACAACAGCATTTTATCCAGTCTAACTTTAACAATTTACTTGTATACATATGCTCTTGGAATTGTTACTGAAGAAGTTTTTTTATTCGTTTGCACATAGGCTCAGTTAAAATATTAACAATTATTAAATTAGATTATACAAAGTGTTATGATTCGGAGAGAAAATTATTCCAAAAAACATTTTAAAAAGCAAAAAGTAGATACCACTGTTATATCAGCATATAATGCAACATATTTTTACAGCAAATGATCACCAATTTCTTATAAAACCAATTTCCACCTATATCAGTAACATAAGTAAGGCAACACTGTAAGACATATGGAGATATATTAAACTGGGTAAGTAATTTTACCAGGTCAGATTGCACTAATGTTTTTATCATTATATGTGGTAGAATATATTTCACAATTTCATAACTTCAATTTACCTGGAAGCTTAATTGTTGCAACTGAAAAGTTCATATTAGAACAGTTCACATAAGACACTTCCAAGAATTATCTTACCTAGCAAATATTAGACAACTTGAAATTAAATATGTACTGACATAAAACTTAAAATGATAGACTACATTTCCTACAAATTCTTTTCCAATAGAAGAAAAATTGATTTATTCATTATTATAACAAACAAAGCTTCTTGGCCTTTTGGCTAAGGTCACATGTATAATATAACCAGAGTGCTACTAACTAGGATAGTTCCCAAAGTCTTTATCTACAGTATTAAATTACATTCATTTCAATTTTATCCTTCACCATAGTTTAATTTAAAACATCCCCTTTCTATTAAATAGTGCTAGATACTGGAAAAGTGACATTTATAACTCATATATTACCATGCAAGGGGAAAAGAATATACAAATTACTAAATGTAATATAATCTACTTTTCTTTAATGACTTAAAAATAGTACCTATCACTGGAATTAAACTGGCATATAAATCAAAGCTCTACATGATAATTATTGACACTCTGGAGTCTTTCATATCAAATTACATGATCTAATGATATGCCACTGGGACATGAAGAAAAGTAAAGGCTAATAAAATACTTAAATTAATTCCTGAATCACAACAAATGTAAAGTAACAGGATAAACACTATTGAAAACCAAAGTATTCTCCCTACATAAGCAGTCTTTTTATAAGCGATCTTTTTGATTAGAGATAGAAAACAAGTTTTCTTTTCTTACCTATCCGGTCAAATGTTTTATCACATTTAGGACACTGCAATATTTTTTTGTTGCTGTTCTGAATGACCACTGGAGTTAACCCCTCATGAATATTCCCTACAGAATCACCAGCCTCAGGTTCTTCTTCTGCATCATTATGATCCTTTTCACTTTGTTCTTCAATGTCAGAGTATTCATCTGACATCTCCTCCTCTAACTCATCTTCTTCAGCATTATATTCACTTCCAGGATCCTCAGAATCATTTCTATCTGACTTTTCCTTATCAAAATTTTCTTGATTCAAATTGTCTGACCCATCGCCACTTTCCTGTTCATCATCGCTGGTGTCATCAAACTTAACAGAGCACTTTCGATTCCTTTTTGATCTTCTTGTGGAGAAACTTCTCTCCAGCATTTTTAACCCATGTTTTTTCCCTAATAAAAGAGACCTATGGGTTTTAGCCAGATGATTCTCTAAAGACTTTTTATAACAAAAATGTCTACTACAGAATTTGCACTGATGATTATTTGATAGTCTTCCAGTTAATTCATTTAGTGTTTCTTCTGGTGATGACTTTTCAGCTAGCTCTGAATGAAAAGAGGCAACATTTTCGTTATTTAACAACTTCACTGCATCGATAATGTCCAAAAATTTTGCAGCCTCTAAAACAAGAGGTATTTCATATTTGTACACAAAAAATTCTGATGTGTAAAGAAATTCAAGCAAATGCTGAAAAACTGAATGTGTTACGTGATCCAGGGTGACAACATCAGTGCTTGGATTTTTGCTCAAACACGCATGAAAATAACTACTGCCAACAGCAACGACTACTTTATGTGCACTAAATTCTTTTCCTTCCACTATGATAAGCAAATCACAAAAAGATGGTTGCTTCTGCCTATCATCATTTAAATATTTTAGCAAATTCTTATTATACTGCAAAGAACTCAAAAGCTTTCTCTGATCTGGAGAGGGAGGAAGTTCCTGATAACAGTGAAGAGCTTCAGGAGTTGGTCTTTCTGCAGAATGAGTATAGGTCACTTGGTCACACTCCACTGCAACATTTCCTTCTGAAGAATCTTTATGATAGCCTAGATGGATCTTCTCAAGATTTGAAGTAACCTTTCTCCTCTTCTTCATTGCAGTGCAGCAATTTCAGAACAAGAAACTTCATAAGTGTCTTAAGTGATTTATAAAGGAAAACTAGATTGTCTTGGATAACAGCTTCTGAAGGGGCGTGCCCAAGGGTTTCATGGTCTGCAAAAGAGTGAGAACCACGTAAAATAACTCCATGGCAAAGCAATGCTAGATCAGCCAACGGCAATCATCAACGAATTCCTTCTAATTATAACTAAATGATGATAAAATCACAGCTTACACTCATTCGTGGCAAAGATTTTGGGGCGGAGAACAAGGAGGGCCGGGTTTAGAAAAGGCAGCCAACAAAAGAATAATTTTAAAGGAACCCAGGCACACCTTCCAGGCCTGATTCAGGAACAGGGTGAAAATACCCTGGCAGAAATGGGAGAGATCTTCCAAGATCGTTGACTGTGCGGGTTGAGGAGGCTGTAGTCGTGGTTTAGGGGTGCTGGGATGGTGACAATAAGGCCGTGGCGGCCGCGAGATCCGAGTCTCTCCATTAACATGCTTTCCTCGGGCGGGCAAGGCACAGCTCTTCAGGAATAGAGAGCGTCCCTCGGCCAAAACCACCCGGTGAGAGACGGCCCCAGGAGGGGCGCAGAGAAGAACTGGGGTCAACCAGAGAGACGACTAAAGGAAGCAGAAGAGCTTTCCCAGGCCCTGGCGAGGCGGAGAATGCGCTTGTAGTCGGCGATCCCGCTACCCTTCCCACCCAGTTTCCCTGGGAAAACGCCCCACAGATCCATTACCGGGAACCCAAGGCTCCCCCGCTGGCTCCCAGCAGCTGAGCTCCACTCTGGGCGCGCTCGCTCCTGCGCCTACCCACTTCCGGGTTCAGCCCCCCACCTCACCACCCCCTCCCCTCCCCTCCGCTCCTTCCCCTCCCAGAGCTCGGCCGCCTCCGCAGCCACCGAACACGTCAACTGCTCGCGCAGCCTCCAAGCCCTCCTGAGAGACCAGCGCGCGGCCCTGCGCGAACGAGTGCGCATGTGCGCGCACCGCGCTTTACGCATGCTCTGTAAGTTCTCCGTGCTCCCTAGGAGACCCTAGCTGCACCCCGAATCCGTTACTCCGGGTTTTCGCAGTGGCTCGGTGGCCTACTCCGAACGAAACCGTGAGGCTTTGCTGAGGGAGGGCAATGGGAGAGGGGAGGATTGACGCAGAGTTTAGAAGTAGTTTGCGGAGGTGCCATAGCACGGAAGGATTTCATCCTCACTGGTGTATTTAATAGTTTGTAATCGACCAAACAGCAACTGCCGGAAGCCAGTCCCAGCTAACCTACTGACGTCTACGAAAGAACCCAGCGATGCTGATCTCGTTTCGTTATTTTTCTGACTTAAACGGCTAAATCTAAATGCGATTACTAAGAAAAAAAAATTTATACCTATCATTGTACACACACAAAAAATAGAAAACGTATATATAAGCGTAAAGCTGATAGGACAGGAAAGGAAGCCGAAACTAAAAGTAAAGAAAAATCCACAAGGACAACTTTTGGAACTAGTGCCTGAGATTTTGGATTTCTGAGAGTCCCAGGAGGTGCTGATATCATGGTCTGAGGACCGTATTCTGAAGACCAAGGGCCTAGAGCGTGTGATTTTACAAGCATAAGGAATGTAAGATGAAGGCTGAGACCAAATAGGATGGGTGGCCTAATTTTTTTCCCCCACCCGCTCGTCCCTCCCATACACATATAGCCTGACATCTAGAAGGGCCTCACTCGATGGAAGAACTGCAGAGGTGGACTCCCCACCGGCAGACAGGAGGAAGCTTTGAAGAAACTTGCCCATCTCCAGTTTTCTTGGGAATTGAAAAAATAAAATTTTTAAGCCTTTCATGAAAATTCCTAGCAAAAACTCACATTCACATGGATTTGCACAAAGATTCATATCACCTGTGAGACTCTTCCCGCAAAAACTAGCCACACTGAAAAGAGAGTAAAATGTAAAACCAAGATAGAGAAAGAATGGTAGTCTGCAGATATGGCAATTATCAGAAAGTATATTTAAAGAAATAAAGGAAAATGAAAAAATTATCAAAAATAACTAAGCAGATTAAAAGAATAATTTAGAAGTGAAAGCTGTCATCATCTTATACTTAGAACATTGATGGAAATGTGTTTTTTATTAAAACAGAAGGGCTGATCCAAGATAGAACAGTATAAATGCAAAGAAGTAGAAAAAAATTATGATAAGAGCAAATAATGAAATAGTGAAATATACAATAAAGAGAACGAATAGAACAGAAATTTGGGTATTGGGATATGTAAAAGGTTTAGAAACTTTTGGAAAGATTTGGTATTGCCAGTTTTACCCCACTCTTCAAAAAATTTAAAATGGGTGGCAGGGGCAGGTCACATTTCATTTTATGAGACAAGCATAATGATTATACCCAAACTTGAAAATACATTGCAGGAAATGAACATTACAGGTCAAACTCATAAATTAGGTGCAAAAATCGTAGACCTACAAATGATGTGTTTGTGGTGTGTGTGTATGTGTGTGTGTGAGAGAGAGAGACAACTGAACTAAACTGGATTTTATAAAGGAATGAAAGATTTACTTAGCACTTAAAAATAAACGTGTAATTCTTCATATTAACGGAATAAAAGGTGAAAAACCATTGATCATCTCAATAGATGCAGAAAAATATTTGATAAATTTAACACATAATTTTTTTAAAATCTCAAGGAAGAGAAAATGTCAATATAAATAGAAGCTACTGAAAAATTTTTAAATGGAGCAAATATCACACAATGAAACATTGAAAACTTCCATGGAATTTGAGAATAAGCCAAGTATGCCTTCTATCATTACTTGACTTTTTTTTTCTTTTTTGAGACAGAGTCTCGCTCTGTCACCCAGGCTGGAGTGTAATGGCGCTATCTTGGCTCACTGCAACCTCTGCCTCCCAGGTTTAAGCAATTCTCCGGCTTCAGCCTCCTGAGTAGCTGTGACTACAGGTGCATGCCACCACACCAGGCTAATTTTTGTATTTTTAGTAGAGACGGGATTTCCCTATGTTGGCCAGGCGAGTCTCGAACTCCTGACCTCAGGTGATCCACCCACCTCGGCCTCCCAAAGAGCTGGGATTACAGGTGTGAGCCACGGTGCCTGGCCTACTTGATATTTTAATAGAGGCTTTACCTAGAGAAATAAACATAAGTAAGAAATAGAATGTATGTTTTGGAAAGGAAGATTAAAATTATCATTATTTGCTTTAAGTATGTTGGTGACATATTTAGATATTTAGAAAAATTGTTTTAAATCCTATGGATTATTTTTGACTTTTTAATTTCAATATGTTTGGGGGAACAGGTGGTGTTTGGTTACATGAATAAGTTCTTTAGTGGTGATTTCTGAGATTTTGGTGCACCCATCATTCAAGCAGTGTACACTATACCCAATGTGTAGCCTTTTATCCATCACCACCCTCCCACCCTTTCCCTGAATTCCCAGAATCCATTGTATTATTCTTATGCCTTTGCATCCTCATTGTTTAGCTTCCACTTATGAGTGAGAACATACACTTGATTTTCCATTCCTGAGTTACTTCAGTTAGAATAATAGTCTCCAATCCAGGTTGCTGCAAATGCCATTATTTTGTCCCTTTTTATGGCTGAGTAGTAGTCCATAATATATATGTATACCACAATTTCTTTATCCACTCGTTGATTGATGGGCATTCAGGCTGGTTCCACATTTTTGCAGTTGTGAATTGTGTTGCTACAAGCCTGCGTATGCAAATGTATTTTTCATATAATGACTTCTTTTCCTCTGGGTAGATACTCAGGAGTGGGATTGCTGGATTAACTGGTAGTTCTTTAGAGAATCTCCACACTGTTTTCCACAGTGGTTGTACTAGTTTACATTCCCACCAGTAGTGTAAAAGTGTTCCCTTTTCACCATGCCCCGCCAACATCTATTTTTTATTTTTTGATTATAGCCATTCTTGCAGGATTAAGGTGGTATCACATTGTGGTTTTGATTTGTATTTCCCTGATCATTAGTGATGTTGAGCTTTTTTTTCATATGTTTGTTGGCCATTTGTATATCTTCTTTTGAGGATTATCCATTCATGTCTTTAGCCCACTTTTTGATGGAATTTTTTCTTACTGATTTGTTTGAGTTCCTGTAGACATTTCGAAGGTTTTTTTCCCACTCTGTGGGTTGTCTGTATACTCTGCTGATTGTTTCTTTTGCTGTGCAGAGACTTTTAATTTAATTAAGCCCCATCTATTTACTTTGTTTTTGTTGCATTTGCTTTTGGGTTCTTGGTCATGAAGTCTTTGCCTAAGCCAATGTCTGTAAGGGTTTTTCCAATGTTATCTTCTAGACTTTTTATGATTTCACATCTTAGATTTAATTTAAGTCTTTGATCCATCTTGGGTTGATTTTTTTATAAGGTTAGAGATAAGGATCACCTCCTTGGTTAGGTATATTCCTAAGAATTTTATTTTATTTTTTTGCTGCTATTGTAAAGGTGATTGAGTTATTTATTTGATTCTCAGCTTGGATGCTGTTGGTGTATAGCAAAGTTACTGATTTGTGTACATTAATTTTATATCCTAAAACTTTGCTTAATTCATTTATCAATTCTAAGAGCTTTTTGGAGGAATGGGTAGGGTTTTCCAGGTATCATATCATATCATCAGCAAACAGCAACAGTTTGACTTCTTCACTGATTTGGATGCCCTTTATTTTTTCTCATCTGATTGCTCTGGCTCGGACTTCCAGTACTGTGTTGAATAGAAATAGTGAGAGAGGGCATAGTTTTTTTGTTTCAGTTCTCAGGGGGAATGCTTTCAACTTTTCCCCATTCAGTATAATGTTCGCTGTGAATTTGTCGTAGATGGCTTTTATTTTGTTAAGGTATGTCCCTTCTCTGCCGATTTTGCTGAAAGTTTTAACCACAAAGGGATGCTGGATTTTGTAAAATGCGTTTTCTGTGTCTATTAAGATGATCATGTGACTTTTGTTTCTAATTCTATTTACATGGTGTATCACATTTATTGACTTGTGAATGTTAAACCATCCGTGCATCCCTGGTATGAAACCCATTGGATCATGGTGGATTATCTTTTCCATATGCTGTTGTAGAGGATTTTTGCATCTGTTTTCATCAGGGATATTGATCTGTAGTGTTCTTTTTTTGTTATATCCTTTCCTGGTTTTGGTATTAGGGTGATACTGGCTTCATAGAATTATTTAGGGAGGATTCCCTCTTTCTCTGTCTTGTGGAATAGTGTTAATAGGATTGGTACCAATTTCTCATTCAGTGTCTGATAGAATCCAGCTGCAAATCCATCTGGTCCTGGACTTTTTGTTTTGTTTTGTCTTGGTAGGCAATTTTTAAATTACTATTTCAATGTCACTGCTTGTTATTGGTCCCTTCAAAGTTTCTAACTCTTCCTGGTTTAAACTGAGGGTTGTGCATTTCCAGGAATTTATCCATCTCCTCTAGGTTTTCTAGTTTATGCACGTAAAGATGTACCCAGTAGCCTTTAATAATCTTTTGTATTTCTGTGGTATCAGTTGTAATATCTCTCATTTCATTTCTAATTGTGCTTAATTTGATTTTCTCCCTTTTCTTGTTTAATCTCCTCACTAGTGGTCTATCGATTTTATCTTTTCAAAGAATCAGCTTTTTGTTTTGTTTATCTTTTGTATTTTTTTTGTTTCAATATCATTTAGCTCTGCTCTGATCTTTGTTATTTCTTTTCTTCTGCTGGGTGTAGGTTTGGTTTGTTCTTGTTTCTTTAGTTCCTTGAGGTGTGACCTTAGATTGTCTATTTGTGCTCTTTCAGACTTTTTGACGTAGGCATTTAAGGCTATGAACTTTCTTCTTAGCACTGCTTTTGCTGTATCCCAGAGGTTTTGATAGGTTGTGTCACTATTATTGTTCAGTTCAGAGAATTTTTAAATTTCCATCTTGATTTTATTGTGGACCTAATGATCATTCAGGAGCAGGTTATTTAATTTCCAAGGTTTTGAGGGTTCCTTTTGGAGCTGATTTCTAATTTTATTCCACTATGATCTGAAAGAGCACTTGTTATAATTTCAGTTTTCTTAAATTTATTGAGACTCATTTTGTGGCCTATCATATGGTCTGTCTTGGAGAATGTTCCATGTGCCAATGATATATTCTGTAGTTGTCGGGTAGAATGTTCTGTAAATACCTTTTAAGTCAATTTGTTCTAAAGTATAGTTTAAATCCATAATTTCTGTCTTGATAACCTGTCTAGTACTGTCAGTGGAGTATTGAAGTCCCCCAATATTACTGTGTTGCCATCTGTCTCATTTCTTAGGTCTAGTAGTAATTGTTTTGTAATTGTAGGAGCTCCAGTATTAGGTGTATATATATTTAGGACTGTGATATTTTCCTGTTGGACAAGGCCTTTTATCATTATATAATTTCCCTCTTTGTCTTTTTTAACTGCTGTTGCTTTACAGTTTGTTTTGTCTGATATAAGAGTAGCTATTCCTCCTTGCTTTTGGTGTCCATTTGCATGGAATATCTTTTTCCACCCCTTCGTTATATGTTGAGTCTCTTGGAGACAACAGATACTTGGTTGATGAATATTTATCCATTTTGCCATTCTATATTTTTAAGTGGAGCATTTTGACTGTTTACATTCAACATTACTATTGAGATGTGAGGTACTATTCTATTCATTGTGCTATTTGTTGCCTGAATACCTTGCTTTTGTTTTTTCATTGTGTTTTTATTTTATAGGTACTGTGAGATTTATGCTTTAAGGAGGTTTTATTTTGGTGTATTTTGAGGATTTGTTCCAAGATTTAGAGCTCTTTTTAGCAGTTCTTGTAGTGCTTGGTAGTGGTGAATTCTCTCAGCATTTGTTTGCCTAAAAAAAGACTGTATCTTTCCTTCAGTTTTGAAGCTTAGTTTTGCTGGATACAGAATTCTTGGCTGATTATTTTGTTTAAGGAGGGTAAAGATAGGGCCCCAATCCCTTCTAGCTTGTAGGGTTTCTGCTGAGAAATCTGCTGTTATTCTAATAGGTTTTCCTTCGTGGGTTACCTGATACTTTTGCTTCATGGCTGTTAAGATTCTTTCCTTCATCTTGACTTTAGATAACCTTGATAGATAACCTGTGTGCCTAGGTGATAATCGTTTTGCAATAAATTTCCCAGGTGTTCTTTGAGCTTCTTGTATTTGGATGTCTCTGTCTCTAGCAAGACTGGGGAAACTTTTTTTAAATTAGTCTCTTAAATGTGTTTTCCAAACTTTTAGATTTCTCTTCTTAGGAACACCAGTTATTCCTAGGTTTGGTCATTTAACGTAATCCCAAACTTCTTGGAGGCCTATGTTCTTTTTTTAAATTATTTTTTCTTTTTCTTGGTTGGATTGAGTTAATTCAAAAGCCTTGTCTTTGAGCTCTGAATTTCTTTCTTTTACCTGTGCAATTCTATTGCTGAGACTTTCCATTGTATTTTGCATTTCTCTAAGTATGTTCTTCATTTCCAGAAGTTGTGGTTTTTTTTTTTTATGCTATCTATTTCACTGAAGGTTGTTCCCTTGATATCTTGTATCTTTTTTTATATTGCACTAAGTTGGACTTCACCTTTCTCTGGTACCTCCTTGATTACTTAATAATCAACTTTCTGAATTCTTTTTCCAGCAATTCAGAGTTTTCTTCTTGGTTTGGATCCATTGATGTTGAGCTAGTGTAATCTTTTTGTGTTGTTAAAGAACCTTGTTTAGTCATATTACCAGAATTGTTTTTCTGGTTACTTCTCTTTTGGGTAGACTACATTAGAGAGAAGATCTGGGGCTCAAGGGCTGCTGTTCAGATTCCTCCATCCCATGGATTGCTCCCTTAATGTGGTGCTCTCCCCCTTCCCCTAGGTTTGTGGTTTCCTGAGAGCCAGACTGCAATGATTTTTATTTTTCTTCTGGATGTAGCCACCCAGTGGAGCTACCAGGCTCCAGAAGCGTCTGCACAGAGTCCTGTGATGTGAACTCTCTTCAGGTTTCCCAGCTGTGGATACCAGCACCTGCTCTGGTATAGGTAGTAGGGGAGTGCAGTGGATTCTGTGAGGGTACCTGGTTGTATTTTTGTTAAATGTGCTGGTTTTCTGTTGGTTGGCCTCTAGCCAGGAGATAATGCTTTCAAGACCACATCACCTCTGGTTGTGTAGGAAGGATACAAACTTGCCCTAGACTCAGGCATTAGGCGGGGCCATAGAGTTCCCCAGGAACTATGTCCTTTGTCTTTGGCTACCAGGGCAGTAGAGAAAGACTATCAGGTGGGTACAGGGTTAGTTGTGTCTGAACTCAGACTCTCCTTGGGCAGGGTTTGCTGTGACTGCTGTAGGGATGGGGGTGTGGTTCTCACACCAATGGAGTTACGTTCCCAGGGGGATTATGGCTGCCTTTGCTGCATGTAGGTCACCAAGAAAGTGGGGAAAGCCGGCACTTACAGACCTCACCCGGCTCCCACACAGCCCAAAAGGTCAGTCTCACTCCCACCATGCCCCACTAACAGCACTGAGTTTATTTCCAGACGGCATGTGAGTAGGGCTGAGAACTTGCCCTAGGCTACCAGCCTCCCAACTGAGAAAGCAAGCAGAGCTTTCAGGTTTCATGCTTCCCCACATGCCTCAGCTTCTGTGCTGTGTCTGCACTCCCGATTTGCTCCCTCTCCCAAGTTCTGTCTAGAAACTTTGCATTCAATCAAAATTGTACAGCTGGAAGTTTATTTCTTTTGCTGTTTTTGTTTTGGTTTGGTTTGGTTTGGTTTTTTTGAGACAGAGTCTCGCTCTGTCGCCCAGACTGGAGTGCAGTGGTGGCGATCTTGGCTCACTGCAGCCTCCACCTCCCAGGCTCAAGCAGTTCTCCTGCTTCAGCCTCCTGAGTAGCTGGGACTACAGGCAAGTGCCACAATGCCTGGCTAATTTTTTTGTATTTTTAGTAGGGACAGGGTTTCCCCATGTTTGCCAGGCTGGTCTTGAACTCCTTACCTCAGGTTATCTGCTTGCCCCAGCCTCCCAAAGTGCTGGGATTACAGGTGTGAACCACAACACCTGGCCTCTCCTGTGGTCTTTTCCCAGTTCCCCTGGCAGCCCTTTCCAAAAAACCCCTGTGAGACAAAATCAGAAATGGCTTCCCTGGGGACCAAGAGTGTGCATAGGGCTACGTCTTCTACTCCCGTATTTCGCTCAGCTCTCTAAATTTGTCTCAGCTCCATGTAAGTCCAAATCCTTCTCCTGTGATCTGGACCTTCAGGTTCCCCAGTGGGGGTATGTATTTGGAGGCAGATGATCCCGCTTTTACACATTCACACTTTGGGGATTCAGTTTTTCCACTGTCTCCCGGGGCAGCTATCTGCTTCCTTCAAAGGGTCTGTGGATTCTCTCAGCTTTCCTGGCACGTTCCTATGGTAGTTCTTGGAGCAAAAGTTCACTATGTGAGCCTCCACACACTGCTCTGTCCATCCAAGTGGGAGCTGTAAGTTAGTCCTGCCCCCTATTCACCATTTTTTTTTCCATATGGAGAAATTATTAGTTAATGAAGTTGCAGGATATAACACTGAAGTACAAAATAAAATAGTATTTACCTATAACAACTGTGATAGTTCATTTTGTCAACTTGGCTAGGCTGTGGTACCCAATTATGGGGTCAAACATCCTGAGGATGTTGCTGTGGAGGGGTGTTTCGTATGTGATTAACAGGCAATTAAGTAGACTTTGAGTAAAGAAAATTACCCTCCATAATGTGGTAGACTTCATTCAATCAGTTGAAGGCCTTAAGAGCAACACAGTTTTCATGAAGAAAAAGAAATTCTCTCCAGGAGTTCAAGGTAGAAACCCTACGTGGGTTTTCAGCTTGCTGTCCTGTGGAATTCAGTCTCAAGACTGGAACATCAACTCTTATGAGGATTTCCCATCTGTGGACCTGTCCCAGGGATTTCAGACTGGCCAACCTCCACAATCATGTGTGCCAATTCCTTCCAGTCAATCAAACAATCAGTCTGCCTATCTAGCCTATTGCTTCTGCTTCTCTGGAAAACCGTGACTAATACAACAGCAATGAAAATTAAGATAATAAAACTTGAAAACAATGTCATAGGATTTCTTCATTCATGTAGCACCAACATCCATGTCTCTAAGATGCCAGAAGTTTTTGTCAGAGAAAGTAACAGGTGAGACAAGAGCCCATAGGAGAGAGTATAGTCTGCAGAAGGCCAAGAAAGAAAGGGGAGCTACACACTCTAGAATCTCTTTCCAGTGTCTTTCTTTTGCTGATCTGTCATGGCCTTAACATCTTTAACAAGCTGTTTCACAAGTTTATTTCTAAAGATGAAAATGTTTTTCTTCATTTATTCAATAGAGTATATATTGAGCAAATACTTTGTACCAGAAATATTACATTTTAAATAAGCTTAGTCATAAACAGATGTTTTTCAGTAGCATCAGAAATGTAGAATACCTGGAAATGAATCTGATGAATTATGTTCAACATTTATACACAATTCTCTATGACAGAAGCTGGAAAACTTTTTTATAAGTAGCAACTATGAAATATTTTAGTGTTTATCCCACTTTCTTCTGCATTCTAACAACGCACTAAAACTGTAAAAATTATTCTTGTTTTGTGAACCACACCAAATAAACTACAGGTTGGATTTGGCATATCAACAGCCATTGTTTCCTAACCACCACCTCTAAAACAGACTTCAGAGAAATTAAGAAGATTTAATAATTGAAGAAATGTGCTTCCTGTGCCACTGTAACAAAACACCACAGAATGGGCAACTTACATACAATAGAAATTTATTCCTCACAGTTCTGAAGTCTGGGAAGTCCAAGATCAAGGGGCCAGCATTCAGTGTCTGGTGAGGGCTTTCTTGCTGTTTCTTCACATGGCAGAAGAGGTGAACACTGTGTGCTCATGTGGCAGAAGGCAGAAGGGCTAAACTAGTTACCTCTGGTCCTTTTATAAGGTGGACCTCTCATGAAAATCACTTCCCAAAAGACCCTGCCTCTTAATGCCACCACAAAGCAGATTAGGTTTCAATTCATAAAATTTGGCAGTCATTTCAGACAATAGTATGCCATATTCATAGATTGGAAAAATCAATATTATGAATACGTTAATTGTTATCAAATTAATCTGTAGATTTAAAGACATCAATAAATTGAAATTCATCAATATTAAACTTTTTTTCTTTTCAAAAGACAATGTTAAGAAAATAAAAAAGCAAGCCACACATTGGTAAAATACATTTGGCAAGCATATATCTGGCAAAGAACTTATATCTAGAATATAAAAAGAACTCTTAACCAGTGAGACAAAACATATATACTAATATAAAATGGACAAAATATATACTTCATGAAAGAAGATGAGCACAGGGAAAGATCTTTTTTATCTTTAATTTGCATTTTAAGGAAAATGCAAATTAAAACCACAATGAGATACTACTATACATTCATTAGAATAACTGAAAGTATAAAGACAAACAGTATCAAGTGTTTATGAGGACATAGATAAACTGAAAATCTCATACACTTCTGGTGGGAATGGAAACTGGTATAGCACTTGGAAAAACAGTTGAGCAATTTCCAAAAACATTAAACTTGCACATACATTCAAACTAACCATTCCATCCTTACTGAAGAGAAATGAAAGTGTATATCTGTACAGTCTTATATACACAAAAGATCATGACAGATTTACTTGTAATAACCAAACATTGGAAACAACCCAAATGTCCAAAAATAGATAAATGGATAAATAATTTGTATATTTGTATAATAAAATATTACTACTACACAATTAAGAGAGCAAACTGATGATAAAAGCAACAACATAGGTGAGTCACAAAATAACTTGTTGAGTAAAATACAAAAGGACTCTTCTATCTGATCAAAACTCTAAAAACTGCAAGTTGTAATAGCAGAAAGCCAATCAGTTTGTTGTGTGGAGACAACGGGGGGACAAGGGTAGGGGTAGAGTGATAAATTACAAAAGGGCACAAGAAAACTTTTGTTCATTACTTTGATTATAGTGATGGTTTCATGAGGGTGTACATATGTCATAACTGATCAAATTATACACTTTAAGCGTACACAGAGTACTGTATGACAAGCCTAAAAAAAGCCATTAAAAAAGAATGTCACCCAGACACATGAACAAAGACACACAATGAAACAAAACAATAGAAAATTCAGAAATGGATGCAAATTTACAGGCAAATTTACTATATAAAAAGATAAAATTTCAAGTCCACGGCAAAAAGATAGACAATCCTGAAAATGAGAGTGGATAAAGAGGTGAACATCACAAATAAAAGTTTCATATAAACTTCTCAGCAGATCTAGAGAAATTCCAAATGGATCAAAGGTTTCAGTGTAAAAATTGAAAATATGTAAGTACCATACCAAAATGCAAACAGACTTCTAAATAACAGTAAAATGGGAAATAGCATTTCCCACAAATCATAATTCACAAGTAATTAAGGCAAAAAAAATGTTAAATCAACAATATAAAAAATTTTTAAATTTGCATGGAGAAGTTCCAATATAAGTAATAGTGTATTAAGTGATTCAACACAACTCTCCTGCTGAGAATGGATACAACAAAATGTTTTTAAACAAGAACTTCTGTCCTGAATGCACAGAAGAACTACAAAGTCTATGTGTAAAGAATTGTGTTGACATGATCTGCAAGAAGAAAGAGTCACAAAAAGATATCCTGGTATTTGGGGGAGTTTCTCCCTAAAAATAGTTACTGCTTAGAAAGCAGCTGCCGAAAGGCTGATAAGACGAGCAGAGCAGATCCCTAGACTTGTGAGACAAAAACATAAAAATTAAAATTATAAGGACCTCAAAAAAGAAAGGGTCCTAATAAAAACCCCATGTGACTAAGAAAGCCCTAGCCTTGAGTAAAAGTATACCAGAATTCAGTCACCAACCACAAGACTGAAGCTCTTTTTAAAAACATTTTCTAGGATAGATCATACATTTGACCACAAACAAATCTTCTAAAATTTGAAAAGCTTGATGTTATACCAAGTATTTTTTCCGACTGAAATGGTATGAAGGTAGAAATCAATAATGGGGAGAATACTGAAAAATTTACAAACATATGGAGATTAAGCAACACACTCCTGAACAACCAATGGTTCAAAACAGAAAAGTCAAAAGGGAAATTAAAAAATATATTGATACAAACTAAAATGGAAACACAACACACCAAAACTTACAGAATACAGCAAAAGCAGTTCTAAGAGTGAAACTTATAAACACTACATTAAGAAAAAAGAAAACGCTCAAACAACATAACTTTCCACCTCAAAGAAGTAGAAAAGAAAGAACAAGCTAAGCCTAAAGTTAGTTTGGGCTAGCAGAAGGAAGAAGATGATAAAGATAAGAACCAAAATAAATGAAATAGATGCTAGAAAAAAAGCAATGAAACTAAAAGTTGTGTGCTTTTTTTTTTTTTTTTTTTTTCCACAAGGGAGAAAAAACAAAGTTGGCAAACCTTTAGCTAGACTAAGAAAACAATAGAGAAGACTCAAAACCAGAAATGAAACAGGAAACGTTACATTTGACACCACAGAAAAACAAAAGATTGCAAGAGACTACAGTTGACCCTTAAACAACATGACTTTGAACTGCATGAGTCCACTTACATGTGGATTTTTTTTTCAATAAATATAGTCTGACCTCCATATGCATGAGTTCAGCATCTGAAACCAAACATGAATGGAAAATAAGAGTATTCATGGGATGCAAAACCTTCTTATATGAAGGACCAAATTTTAATATTCACAAGTTCATGGGCCTACTCCGGGAATTGAGTATGTGTGGATTTTGGTATCCATGGGTGGTCCTGGAACCAATCCCCTGTGGATCCTGAGGGATGACTATACTGTGAACAACTATACACTGATAAATTGGATAGCTTAGAAGAAATGGATAAACTTCTATAAGGATACAACCAATCAAAACTGAATCATGTAAAAAGTCTGATCTGAACTAAAATAAAAAACAAGTAAGGAATTGAATTAGTAATGAAAAACCTCACAACAAAGAAAAGTCCAGGACCAGAACTTTCACTAGTAAATACTACCAATATTTAAAGAACGATTACTACTAATCCTTCTCAAGCTCTTCCAAAAACTCGAAGAGAAAGGAATACCTCCGAACTCTTTTCATGATCCCAGCATTACCCTGATACCAAAGCCAGACCAGGCAGGATACAGTAGGAAAAAAAAAAGTTACAGGCTAATGTCCCTGATGAACATAGATACAAAAATCCTAAAAACAAAACAAAAAGACTGGCAAATGAATTCAAAAACATATTAAAAGGATCACAAGCCTTGATCAAGTGATATTTATTCCTGGGATGCAAGAATGGCTCACCATAAAAGTGATACATTAACAGAATGAAGGAAAAAACATGATCATTTCAATAGAGGCAGAAAAAGTATTTGACAAAACTCAACATTCTTCAATGATAAAAACTCTCAACAAATTAGGTACAGAAAGAATGTACATCAGCATAATAATGGCCATTGGTATAGTGTATAGTTTGGCTGTGTGCCTACCAAAATCTCATCTTGAATTGTAGTTCCCGTAATCCCCAAGTGTCATGGGAGGGACCCAGCAGGAGATAATTTTTTGTTTGTTTGTTTTTTTGAGACACAGTTTCACTCTTGTTGCCCAGGCTGGAGTGCAATGGCATGATCTTGGCTCACCACAACCTCTGCCTCCTGGGTTCAAGCAATCTTCCTGCCTCAGCCTCCTGAGTAGCTGGGATTACAGGCATGTGCCACCATGCGTGGCTAATTTTGTATAAAGAGACAGGGTTTCTCCATGTTGGTCAGGCTGGTCTCAAAGCCCCAACCTCAAGTGGTCACCGCCTTGGCCTCCCAGGATTACAGGCATGAGCCACTGTGCCCGGTGGGAGGTAATTTAATCAGCAAGGCAGTTACCTCCGTGCTATTTTCTTGATTGTGAATGAGTTCTCATGATATCTGATGATTTTAAAAGGGACTTTTCCCCCTTTTACCCAGCACTTCTTTCTCCTGCCATCATGTGAAGAAGAACGTGTTTGCTTCCCTTCCACCATGATTGTAAGTTTCCTGAGGCCTTCCCAGCCATGCAGAACTGTGAGTCAATTAAACCTCCTTTCTGAATAAAAGCTGAAAGGACCCCGAGGTTATTGCATCTCAGAACTTTTCCCATTAATCCAGTCGTACATCATTTATATCAATGACATATGTCGATAAAGAATGTAACTGGGTCTCAGTTTAATCTACTGGAACATATATCTGCATTTTTCTTTGCAATGGGAGCATCTATTTTGATTTAAATATCCTTAAATTGTTTGTCAGTTTTTACTTAATCATATCAACCAAGAGTTGGCACATCTTTAAATTTCTCAAACTTAACAGCATGCTCTTTTGCCCCCTATCTGGTCTTCTGAATGTAGTTTCCTTTCCTTAGAATATTCTTTCTCCAGTATGTTACCACTTTACCCCCATGTTGGTATAGTCCCATTCATCTATTCAAGTAGTTTCAGATTAGGCATTTTCTCCTTGAAGAAGTTTGCTGTGCATTTAAATGCAGGCTAATGTCCCTCTTTTATTTGCTTTCAGAACACTATAGCTCCCATATTACATGGTTGCTTGCCTACTCACCTATGGAACTAAAATATCTATGAGGACAGAAGCCGTATTAATTCTATTTATGGCTGTATCCTTAACAACTAGTAAAATGTATAGATCCTGATAATAAGCCAGTAAATAGTTTTGAATAAATAAACTAGTTGAAAGTTGTCAATTAGACATTAGTGAGAAGCCAGAAGTATACTATAATACTGCATCTTGCTGATATTGAGCTACTCTTTTACCCTTAAGTTAGTGTAAAGATACAAGTTTTTCACTGGAGGAACCAAAATTATTATAAATCCTGGTATGATATTTACCTTCACTAAAAATTAATTATGATTCAAAAGAATATAGAGCTAGATTATTTATTTAAATTAGGGCAATGGAAATTTTAGAAACTAGTACTCAAATATCATAGTAGTTAAGAGAATAATAGTGTACTGCAATGAGGTCAAAACTGAAGAGGGCCTACAGGCTCCTTTGAAAGACCTACATGAGTGTCAGCTGCCACAGGTCAGGAATGAGGACAGTTCCTTGTGATTTGTGAGAAACATTTACTCTGTCATCTTCAGAGAAAGACCAACTGAAGAAAGCATGGTTATAAAGTGACATTCAAGCCCTTCATCTTATAAAAGTCCCATAAAGAAAGAACATTCTCAAGAAAGTGAAAAGACAACCCACAGAATGGGAGAAAATATTTGAAAATCATAAATCTGATAAAAATCTAATATCTAGAATATATAAAGAACTCTTACAAATCAACAATAAAAAACAACCCAATTTTTAAAGTGTACATCGAATTGAAATATTTTTCCAAAGATGTATGAATGCCAATAAACACGTGAACAGATACTCAATATCATTAGTACTTATGGATGGAAATACAAACCAAAATCACAATAAAGTACCATTTCATACCTATTAAGATGGCTGTAATTTAAAAACTGTTGTTGGTGAGAATATATAAAATGATGCACCTATTTTGGAAAACAGATTGTCAGTTCCTCAATATTAAACATGTGACCCAGAAATTTTACTCCTATGTGTATGCCTAAGAGAATTGAAAGCACATGTTCACACAAAAACTTGTACATAAGTGATAGCTGCATTATTTATAGCAGTCTCAAATTGGAAACAATGCAAATGTCCATCAACTGATGAATGGATAAACAAAATTTGATATATCCATGCAAACAAATATTCACCATAAAAAGGAATAAAGTACTGACACATGCTACAACATGGATGAACCTTGAAAACATACTAAGAGAAAGAAATAAAACACAAAAGACCACATATAGTATGAATCTGTTTACATCAAATGTCCAGAATACAAATTTATAGAGTTGGAAAGTAGATCAGTAGTTCATAGGGGATAGAGAGAGAGGAGAATGAGGAATTACTGCTATTGGGTATGGGTTTTTTGGAGGTGATGAAACTGTTCTAAAATTAGATAGTGGTCATTTTGCACAACGTCACAAACATACTAAAATTATCAAATTGCACATATTAAAATGGTGAACTTTATGATACATGAACTATGTCTCAAAACAATATATTCTAAGAGACTGTAACAATATAGAAAAATACTTATGTAATACTTTTTATGTGAAAACAAATAGTACTTGTTGCCCATAGGGCATGATCACATACATAGGACGGAATTGCACTGAGTAAAGATGGGAAGACATTGCACCCCAGTATTAACAGAGGTTGTCTCTGTGTAGTGGGGGTGATGTAAGATTTTCTTTTCTTCAATTAAAAAAAATGTTGGCTTTTCTATTTTAAACATGTATTTTTATAATAAAAAAAATGTTAAAAGTACCATAAAGAGAGCAGATGATGTCATAGTGCTTGCAGACTCTTCTAGACTTTAGAGTCAAAATCAGAGCTTGCCACCTATGCCAGGGAAGGAACAAGAAAGGTGTGTCAGTTTATCATGAAACACAATGATTCTCAAAACTTGATGTTGTGTCAGGAAGTACTCTACTACTGGCAAGAACTTTTTTTTGTTGTTCTAGTTGGGTTATACAATAGCAACCTTGAGAGAGTAATTTGAGATTGAATGGTACTGGGTGATTGCTAGAACTCGTTTATATAATTAGTGAAGAAAGTGCCTTTTTTGAGATTCTCATATATGAGTATGGATTTGCCAGTCATGTAAAGTTTATATTTTTACATTTCGTGGCCCAAGCAAAACAATATATTTATCCTCAATTTGGCCCATAGGCCCTATTGATGACCTCTACTCTGGTGTTTCACTTGAGTGGAATAAATGTGGAGGTCAGTGAAGTTGGATCCATAACCCCAAGAGAAAAGGATGTTGTGTGGGCTGTGTACATGTAAAAGTCCCTTGGATGTGGATGATACAAGGTTTGTGGATGGCAGGGAATAGGAGAGCAGGACATGATATAGGCAGACACATGGGCTTCAAAAGAGCTATTTTATTTTTACATTAATTTGAAGGAATAATGGACTGGAAGTAGTACTGGGAACAAGGAAAGGAGGGATGTGTAGTAGGAAACACCTGTTTGAGCAGCTGCAGGAAAAGCAATATCCTTAGGGAATAACAAGTTTAAGTTAAGGCTAGAAGTTGGAAGGGGTATTTAGTGAAGAAGTTAGAGTTAGGAAAACAGATTTACCATAGCAGCAAGTGCAGTGGAAAGGCTTGATAGGTAGAGTAGGACAGGGTTGTTGAGGCATAGACAGTAAGAAGACTAAAGCCCATATAGCTAACAAGTACTATGGAAGCCCAAGTGAATTGAAGGTGCTCGTAGGTTTGCCATGGCCACTGAAAAGATTCATAATGTGTTTAAAAATAAGTATAAGACATGAGTATGACAAAATTGGCCACAAGAAAAAGAAATTGTCATTGATGAGAATTCAACCTTGGATAATGTTTTAAAAAATCTGACTCATAATTTTATTTGAAACTGGAACCTCAAGTACAATAAGGTTTATCAAATGCTTACTATGTCCTGAATTCTGTGGTAACTAGTTTAGTCTAGCAACGCTTTTAATCTTCACAAAATCCTATGAAATAGATAATCCACCACTTACTGTTTTGTTTCTTTCACTTGATTTTTGTGCCTTATTTTCTTCACTTGAAAAATAGGGCTGATAGTAATAGTACGTACATCACAGAGGATTAAAAGAGACAATCCATGAGACACTGAGAACAGTGTCTAGTGCCAGGTCCATAAAGCTTACCTATTATTACCAATACTACTTCTTATATGACTGCTAATGCAATGACTATTCTTGTCATTTCACAGATGAGGCTAAGAGAGATTGAGAAACTTGTCCAAAGTGATGTCACACAGAGAATATGTAGAGGAGTAAGATTTCAAATGCAAATATCCTCACATTAGTGCTCTTACCTCTGCTGAAGCATTTGAATGGCTTCCATTTGGTTTTAAGATACACACCAAAATTCTCAACAAAACTTGTATGATCCAAACTGCACTTACCTCTAAGTTTTATACCATGCTTCCCTCTCTCTGTGCTCCAGCCACAGTGACCTTCTTTTACTACCTGTAAGTCAGATTGCTTGTTCTCTCCTCACAAACAGTTTTGTAGTACTGTCTCTGTGTTGGTGGCACTCACTCTCTTACATATTTTCATCCTTCCATGAGAAGAGTTCATCTCTTCTTTAGGGAAGCTTTTGTTAACTTCTCTAACTAGGATAATGACCCAGTCACATGTTTTCATGAAACTGCACACCTCTTCTTGGTAACACTTAACATAGCTATAATTTTTTGTGTGTGTTTTTCTGATTAGTACATTTCCTCTAGTAGACACAAGTCATCCTCTTTGTTCTCCTTTGTGAGTCTGACCTACTATTTAACATGGAGAGGTTGAAAGAAAAAAAAATTAACTAAAATTGATTGCAAAAAAGAAAAGGAATAGAAGGAACACAGTAGAGTGTTAAATAATAAAACAAATTGGATAAAGAGTTTAGGAAATGAAGTAATTTTAAAAGAGATGAACAAAAAGTAAGAACTAAGTAAAATAATGTAAAAAGATGTATAAACAAGTAAATAATGAACTTAGAAGAAGTAAAAATAAAATGTGGACCAGCAACATAAAAACACTGGATTAGGCATTCAAGAGAGGTGAGAACAAACTGTCTTACCTAAGCTGGTTTCAAGCGGACTTCTAAGATGAGACAAGATCCAAGAAGATGGGAGCAGGGAAGGTGTCAGACCATGAACTTTAGGGAATAAAGATAACTATTGTGTGTACTTTCTTTTGAGAAGAAGTTTTAGGTTGATTTGTCAATGACAGCTAATGTTTGGCAAAGTGGTAACACAGGAAGAAAGACATATTTCTTAGCATAATTCTTGATATGGTTTGGATTTGTGTTCCTGCCAAAATCTCATGTCAAATTGGAGGAGGGGCCTGGTGAGAGGTGATTAGATCATGTAGGTGGATTTCTCCCTTGCTGTTCTGGTGATAGTGAGTGAGTTCTCAGGAGATCTGATCGTTTAAAGTGTTTGGCATCTCCCCCCACCTCTTTTCCTGCTCTGCCATGTAAGACGTGCTTGCTTCACCTTTGCCTTACAATGTGATTGTAAGTTTCCTGAGGCTTCCCAGTCATGCTTCCTTTACAGCCTGTGGAACTGTGAGTCAATTAAACTTCTTTCCTTCATAAATTACCCAGTCTCACGCAGTTCTGTATAGCAGTGTGAGAACAGACTAATACAATTCTCTACAAGGAAGAGATCTACATGTCTTCTAATGAGCGGGCTAAACATAAAAAGGTAGTAACAGACTACAAGACTTGTGTTTTGCCTGGGGTGCATAAGGTGTGTAAAGTGAAGGATAGAGTATAATTACTTAGGAAAATAGAAGATATTTTTAGAGGCCATCTTGTTGTAGAGAGAAGAGAGCCAATGAGTAATAAAGCCAACTTCTAGCAGAAATGACTGTTAAGAAAAGGACCTCAGTTTTAGGTGGTAACTGCCTGAGTTGACAGTATGCCACTGATTCATAAGAAACAGGGGAAGATAAAACAAGGGGTGAGCAAAGATTTTGGTTGGAAAGATTCAATAACTATAGAATGACTGTAGAATATTGTAGGATGAGTTCAGTTTTAGAGTCAAGACCCTCTGTGTTCAAACCATACCCCATCACATTCTGTTAGTGTCAGCTTTTATGCTCCTCAGACTGGAGTGAAAAACAGATGTGCTCAATGTTTCAATTCTTTCTGAAAAATAATTTTACTAGCAGTAATAAAAATTTTTCACACTGTCAAAAAGCACATATATTTTGAAGTAGGATGAAACATCTGCCTGATGAATTTAAAAAATAAAGACATTTCTTGCTGATTAGTAGTAGCTATGGGATATGCCTTCATATTTCTTGCAACCCATTTTCAATTTCCTTTGTCATTAAGAGGACTTTAGTTAAAAAAAAAATCAAGAAGCTGTATGAAACTGCTTTGAATCACTATAAAATTGGGGTTGGGTGGTGGTGAAATGACTTTTTGTATTGAACCACCTAGCCCTGATCCTAACATGTGATCTGTGCCCAGAAGTACCATTTTCCTTGCCCTAGTCCTCCTCTCTTCCATTTATGACAAGAATAGGTGATGCTTCAATTTTTAAGTTTAAAAAAATTCCTCTTCCAATATTGGGCAACTACAGACCTTTCCAACCAAAATCTTTACTCACAGGAATATATATATATAATATATATATTATATATATATATATATATAAAATATATATATAATATTTCTATATGAAATACATAGTGGAGGATATTCTTTTAGAAAATATTCAATATATACAGGTATAATTTTATTTTTTACTTTTTAAAAAAAATATTCCTTTAGCCGATGAAGGGGCAAGCCCCAGGAGTCAGGACGAGTCCTAATGCTATGACCCAGTCACACCACAGTGCTTACCCGTGTCCCACCGGCCTGCTCCTTGTTGACCTGCACTGCTGCGGCCGCAGCCACACCATGACTGTGTTTGTCGTGCTCCTGTCCTTGTTGGTGGCGGGTGTTTGGGGGAAGGAGTGTAGTTCCCAGTCTGTTATTTTCATAAATGGAAATTGGCCTATACCAGGAGAGTGAATCCCGGACGCGGTGCATTGTCCATGGGCTTCTCTGTGAAGGAAAACTTTCTTTGGCCAGGACTTTCTGTAGGTGACCTATTTCATCGTCCTTGGGCTACCGTCATGGTGATGGTGAAGGGAGTGGACAAACTGGCTCTACCACCAGGCAGTGTCATTTCGTACCTTTTGGAGAATACAGTTCCTTTTGGTCTTGACAGTGTTGCAAATTCCATTCACTCTTTATTTCCTGAGGAAATTCCTGTTTTGCAGTTGGTTCTTAGTGAGGAAAGAGTGTATTTGGTAGAGAAGGCAAACTCAGTGTTTGAAGACCTTTCAGTCACCTTAGGACAGCTCCATAATCACTTATTTCAGGAAAATTCCATTCTCAGTTCACTTCCCCTGAATTCTCTGAGTAGGAACAATGGAGTTGACCTGCTCTTTCTTTCTGAACTCCAAATGCTACATGATATTTCAAGCTTGGTGTCTTATCATAAGCATCTGGCCAAGGGTCATTCTCCTGATTTATGTTCACTGGAACTGGAAGATTTGGATGAAACTGGGAAGCATTATGGGGAAGACTCTGAACAATTCAGAGTTGCTTCTAAAATCCTTGTTGACATTCTTCAAAAGTTTGCAGGTGACATGTACAATCTTTACGGTGGGAATGCAGTGGTAGAGTTAGTCACTGTTAAGTCATTTGACACCTCCCTCGTGAGGAAGACAAGGACTATCTTTGAGGCAAAACAAATGAAGAACCCAGCAAGTCCCTGTAACCTTGCATATAATTTTGAATATTCAGTGATTTTCAACATTATACTTTGAATAATGATTGCCTTGACCCTGGCTGTGGTTATCACCTCTTACAATATTTGGAACATGGATTCTGGATATGATAGCATCATTTAGAGGATTACAAACCAGAATATTCGAATAGATTGAATATTCATTGTGCCAGAATTAGAAAAGGGGTTTGGAAATTGGCTGTTTTTTAAAATATATCTTACATTGTGATTTAAAGTAGATAGTATACTTTAAATTTATTAAAAACTCACATTTTTCTCTATTTGGTGTGCGCCTGTGGTTTTTTAATAGGGTGAATTATAGTATTGATGTGAATCAAACTGTATGGTGTAGATTCTATAATACACTGAAATATGATATAGCCATTTACTAACACGATTTAATTCCCTTTATTGAGTTTAGAAATATGCACTGAAAGAAATTAAAACATTTAGAATAGCTCGTGCTATTTATTATGGAAAAAAATGCACTGAATTTATTAGAGAAACTTATGAATGTTTAACTTCTGTACACAGCATAGGTGAAAATCATGTTTGGGCTGTTGTATGCTATGAACAATTTGTAAATGTCTTCATTTGATGTAAGTATCTCTGAAACAAGAGAAAACCTTTTTAACTTCGATTAGCCCTAAAATATGGATGTGATTATACAATCACTTAGTTTTGAAACTCTTTCTGATTGACAGAGGATAGCTGCTTTTTAACCTTCTTCTTCAAGTTTGGTGACCCATATGGTCTAGGATGGATACTAAAAATGTTACTTTTATCTAAGAAGAAACTAGCCTTGTGGAGTATAAATGCTTTTAATTATACACACAAATAATATTGAAGCATGAATATAAAATATTTTTAGTTCAGTAACGTCCCCTTGTGTAAGTTACTATGGTTTGTGGTCCAACTTCATCCTATAGAATATTAAGTGGAAGTGGATGAGTTCTACTTTTTATGTTGGAATGTACTCATGTCTATAAAGACTGACACGTTAATAATAATTCTGAAAAAAATTTCTTTAAAGCTCTTGTACTTAGCCAATGTTTAATGTCCTATTTACATAATGGAGTCTGAAACTCAGAGGAACTCCTTGGGTACCCAAAAGTATAATGTGTATCTAATAGAGTGATATGTATATATATATATTAGTTCTATATATTCAGGTCGCAAAACACAATTACATTTAAAAGAATTTTAGACAGAAGCAACTTTGAATATATTAAAGCTGCAGTGCAGAAACACATTAAAGTTTTAAGGATAAACATTTTTTCCACTGGAGGGTGCAATTTGTCAGGATATCAAAATATTCACAGTTCCTTTAATGAATATACTTTATAAATAATATCAGAGAACTGATTATTTCTAAGACACTAACATAGAATGCTAAGCAGATTTCATGAAACTTTAAATAAATGAAATTTCACCAATAGGTATCTGGGCTTTATTCCACTATACGCTTATGTGGAATATACTTATAATTAGGATCAAGTAAGCTGAACATAATTTTATTCTTTTATTACCTTTTTTGGGTAACATATATGACTTTCTTGGCTACTAATACTGCAAAAATGTATACTAATAATTCATGCTGAAGATACAGTTCTACTTATTAAGTTTTATAGTTGTTTTCTTTAGCAGTCTATGCATTTATTTAAAATTCTTTATGAAATACAGATTTATTTTATTAGACTTTATACTCAGTAATAATGGGTAGTCTAAGATTAAATGTAAATTAAATAAACAAAATTAACATATACATTTAACAGAAACGTTTTTGTTATATACATCATATAGTATGAAGGCTATTAGACAATGTGTGCTTTAAATATAATACTAATGAAACATGAATTGTAATAAAATCTGGTATTTATTAAGCACTGGCTAGGTATTAGGCACAGTTCTATATTTATTAACTTTGCATTTGTAATTTACTTACTTATCACAACAACCTCAACAAATAGATATCATTTTCTGTATTTCACAGATGAATTCAATGTGAAATGTCCAAGTCCATACAATTAATATCTGAACTCCACTGAGATGGCCTGGCTCCAGAGCCCAGACTTAATCACTATTCAACAACTGTGTTAACCTTGTTGATGCCAACCACTGCTACTCAAATACCAACGTGTTGATTTTTATTTTAGACACTTGAAGTCAGGCACTTTCCATTATGAGTTAATGTTTCAAAGTTATCCATCAAATATGTGTTTATGTTTTCTATTTGGCCTAAATTAATAGAACTTCTTTAATTATGACTTAGATAAATGAAACTGTGGCAGAGCATCTTAATTGCCTACCCCAGCAGCTCTTTCCATCCCTCTCAGTAACAAAACACCAATATTTTGCTGGCACATTGCCACAGTATAAGACTACATTTTCCAACCTCCCTCTCAGATATGAATGGCCACATAAATGAATGAATTAATGTTTGGCTCCTTGTTACTTATGCAATGAAATGTTAAGTGTAAGTGTTGTGTGGAACTTCCAGGGAGTCTTCTCAAAAACTAAGGTCTGTGATCTTGCTGCACTTACTCTTAGTTACTGTTTTCCACTACCTGTAGTGTGGGCATGAAGAGCAGCCAGAGCTTAACAGCTCTTTTGGATCTTGGGGCAGGATAACAGAATGACAGCCAGACAAGGAAGGAACTACTGTCTCCTTTAAGCCCATATTTTGCGTCTTTCTAGCATACACAACTGTATCTAATCCTACTAACAAGTGTGATAGGTTTTAAGAGTTCATTTTGTCTATCTTTTGGGCCTCAGTCCACCCCAGATCACAGCCTTTCTTCCTTTCCTCTTTTCTTTTCTTTTTTCTTTTATTTTCTTTTTGTCTTTCTATGGTAATCTCACTCCATCACCCAGGCTGGAGTGCAGTGGTGCGATCACTGCTTACTGCAATTCTGCCTCCCGGGTTCAAGTGATTCTCGCGCCTCAGCCTCCTGAGGAGCTGGGACCAGAGGAGCGCACCATTTAATTTTTGTATCTTTTGTGGAGATGTGGAGATGGGGTTTTACCATGTTGCCCAGGCTGGTTTTGAACTCCTGAACTGAAATGATCCACCTGCCTCAGCCTCTCAAAGTGCGGGGATTACAGGCATGAGCCACTGTGCCCAATAGATATGATTCTACCATGAGGTCATCAAATATCCTTACAGGCTACATGAACTTTAAACATGTTATTAAACTACTAATATATTTTATGCTTTTTTTAATCATAATTTTTTAAAGATAATTTCTACCTGAAGTCCAAAATTATTGACTTAAATTATTCTACAAGTAGTAGTAACTTGTGTAGTAGTGATTTGTGATCGACTTTTAAATTGTCAATTATTAAAATAGTTTTTGCAGATTATATTTCCCCTTTTGTAACCAGGAAGGTACTTGTTTTAGACTGTGTGTTTGTGCCCTGTCCCCTGCCATCCATCTGTTGAAATCCTAACCCCCAATGGTATGATATTAGTAGGAGGTCGGGCCTCTGGACAGTAATTAGGTTTAAATGAGGTCATGAGGGAGAGCCCTCATGATGGGATTAGCATCCATAGAAGAAGAGAGAGGCAGTATTCTCTCTCTCCCTATGTGTGCTCGCACCAAGGAAGGCCATGGGAGGTTGTTTTCAGGAAGAGGACTATTTCCATGATGCTGTTAAAGATAAACCCGAGACTGGGAAGAAAAAGAGGTTTAATTGGACTTACAGTTCAACATGACTGGGGAGGCCTCAATCATGGTGGGAGGCAAAAGGCACTTCTTACATGGTGACGGTGAGAGAAAATGAGGAGATGCAAGAGCAGAAACCCCTGATAAAACCATTGGATCTCATGAGACTTACTCACTACCATGAGAACAGTATGGGGGGAAACTGCCCCCATGATTCAAATTATCTCCCACCAGGTTCCTCCCACAACATATGGGAATTATAGGAGTACAATTCAAGATGAGCTTTGGATGGGGACACAGAGCCAAACCATATCATTCCATCCTTGACCCCTGCGAATCTCTTGTCCTCATATTTCAAAACCAATCATGCCTTCCCAACAGTCCTCCAAAGTCTTATCTCATTTCAGCATTAAGCCAAAAGTCCACAGTTCAAAATGTCATCTGAGACAAGGCAAGTCTCTTCTGCCTATGAGCCTGTAAAATCAAAAGCAAGCTAGTTACTTTCTAGATACAATGGGGGTACAGGTATTGGGTAAATACAGCCATTCCAAATGAGAGAAATTGGGCAACACAAAGGGGTTACAGGGCCCATGCAAGTTAGAAATCCAGCAGGGCAGTCAAATTCTAAACCTCCAAAATGATCTCCTTTGACTCCATGTCTCATATCCAGGTCATGCTGACGCAAGAGGTAGGTTCCCATAGTCTTGGGCAGCTCTGCCCCTGTGGTTTTGCAGGGTATAGCCCCACTCCTGGCTGCTTTCACAGGCTGGCATTGAGTGTCTGTGGCTTTTCCAGGTGCATGGTACAAGCTGTCGGTGGATCTACCATTCTGGCGTCTGGAGGACAGTGGCCCACTTCTCACAGCTCCACTAGGCGGTGCTCCAGTAGTGACTCTGTGTGGGGGCTCCAACCCCACATTTCCCTTCTGCACTGCCCTAGCAGGGGTTCTCCATGAGGGCCCCGCTCCTGCAGGAAACTTTTGCCTGGGCATCCAGGCGTTTCATTACATCTTCTGAAATCTAGATGGAGGTTCCCAGACTTCAATTCTTGACTTCTGTGCACCCACAGGCTCAACACCACGTGGAAGCTGCCAAGGTTTGGGGCTTACACCCTCTGAAACCATGGGCTGAGCTGTACCTTGGCTCCTTTTGGCAATGACTGGGACACAAGGCACCAAGTCCCTAGGCTGCATACAGCACGGGGACCTGGGGCTGGGCCCACAAAACCATTCTTTCCTCCTAGGCTTCTGGGTCTGTGATAGGAGGTCCTGCCATGAAGAGCTATCACATTCCCTGGTGACATTTTCCCCATTGTTTTGGGGATTAACATTTGGCTCCTTGTTACTTATGCAAATTTCTGCAGCCAGCTTGAATTTCTCCTCAAAAACAAAATGTTTTTTTCCACAATGAGATACCATCTCACACCAGTTAGAATGGTGATCATTAAAAAGTCAGGAAACAACAGGTGCTGGAGAGGATGTAGAGAAATAGGAACACTTTTATACTGTTGGTGGGGCTGTAAACTAGTTCAACCATTGTGGAAGACAGTGTGGTGATTCCTCAAGGATCTAGAACTAGAAATACCATTTGACCCAGCCATTCCATTACTGGGTATATACCCAAAGGATTATAAATCATGCTGCTATAAAGACACATGTACACGTATGTTTATTATGGCACTATTCACAATAGCAAAGACTTGGAACCAACCTAAATGCCCATCAATGATAGACTGGATTAAGGAAATGTGCCACATATACACTATGGAATACTAGGCAGCCATAAAAAAGGATGAGTTCATGTCCTTTGTAGGGACATGGATGAAGCTGGAAACCATCATTCTGAGCAAACTATTGCAAGGACAGAAAACCAAACACTGCATGTTCTCACTCATAGATGGGAATTGAACAATGAGAACACTTGGACACAGGGCAGGGAACATAACACAGTGGAGCCTGTCATGGGGTGCGGGGAGAGGGGAGGGATAGCATTAGGAGATATACCTAATGCAAAAGATGAGTTAATGGGTGCAGCACACCAACATGGCACATGTATACGTATGTAACAAACCTACGCGTTGTGCACATGTACTCTAGAACTTAAAGTATACTTTTAAAAAAATTGATTTTTTTTTTCTGCTGCATCGCCAGGCTGCAAATTTTCTGAACTTTTATGCTCTTTTTCCCTTTTGAAATGAAATGCTTTAACAGCACCCAAGTCACCTTTTGAATGCTTTGCTGCTTAGAAATTTCTTCCACCAGATACCTTAAATCATCTCTCTCAAGTTCAAAGTTCCACAAATCTCTAGGGCAGGGGCAAAATGCCACCAGTCTCTTTGCTAAAACATAACAAGAGTCACCTTTACTCCAGTTCCCCAACAAGTTCCTCATCTCCATCTGAGACCACCTCAGCCTGGACCTTATTGTCCAATATCTCTATCAGCATTTTGGGCAAAGCCATTCAACAAGTCTCTAGGAAGTTCCAAACTTTCCCACATTTTCCCGTCTTTTTCTGAGCCCTCCAAACTGTTACAACCTCTGCCTGATACCCAGTTCCAAAGTGGCTTCCACGTTTTTGGATATCTGTTCAGCAATGCCCACTCTACTGGTACCAATGTACTGTATTAGTCCGTTTTCAGGCTGCTGATAAAGACATACCCCAGACATACCCCAGACTGGGAAGGAAAAGTGGTTTAATTGGATTTACAGTTCCACATGACTTGGGAGGCCTCAGTATCATGGCGGGAGGTGAAAGGCACTTTTTACATGGTGTCAGCGAGAGAAAATGAGAAGATGCAAAAGTGGAAACCCCTGATCAAACCATCAGATCTTGTGAGACTTACTCACTACCATGAGAACAGTATGAGGGAAATTGCCCCCTTGATTCAAATTGTCTCCCACTGCATTCCTCCCACAACATGTGGGAATTACGGGAGTACAATCCAAGACAAGATTTGGGTGGAGACACAAAGGCAAACTATATCAAGGACCCTCTCCGAGAACCTGACCATGCTGTCACCCTGTTCTTGGACTTCCAGTCTCCAGAAATAAGTGAGAAATAAATATGTGTTATATGTGCCACCAAGTCTATGATATTCTGTCATAGCAGCTCAAACTGACAGACATAGGCATTATGGTGTACTCTTCTTGAGTTCAAATAAATTTAAAAGTATTTTATGAGATTAGTAACATGATGTGGTAGTAAAATTGAATAAGTATGACACAGCCATTTTCTGTAAAGGAACTTGCAAACTTCCTAGCTTCCTGGCATTTCCTCTTTGCTCAGACACAAGCCTAGAGTCTTCTGATTTGTCTTTTCCCTCCCCCAAATCTTAATTAATTATTTATTAACACAATTTCAACTTTTAGATTCGGGGGTACATTTGCAGATTTGTTCCATGGGCATATTGCGTGACATTGAGGTTTGGGGTATGAGTGATCCCGTCACCCGGATAGTGAGCATAGTGCCCAATAGGTGGTTTTTAAGCCTTTGTTCCCCTCCTTTTCTCCCTTCTCTAGTAGTTCTCAGTGTCTGTTGTTCCTGTCCCATGTCTATGTGCATTCAATGTTTAGCATTCACTTTTAAGTGAGAACATGGGGTATTTGGTTTTCTGTTTCTGCATTAATTTGATTAGGATAATGGTCTGCCTGCTGATCTGTCTTTAAACTTGCCATCTGCTTCTCATTTTAAAGAAAAAGAATAATGAGGCTTGCTTTAAGGTCTTTTCCTCACAATTTAAGCAAGATTTGGGGGGGAAAAAAGACCTACAGCTTCACCCTGGATTAGAAGATGACCAAAAGTCTATGGGAGATATGGAAATCATACAGGTTTTAAGATTCTGCCATATGTAATAATAACAGTAGCAACATAATATGGTTTTAATAATGCTATCTTCTATAGCATTTATAATATGTTCGGCACTATGCTAATTGCAGTATATGTATTAAGTCATTTTATCCTCACAACACTCTGAAATAAGTACTAATGTTTTACAGCTGAGAGAACTCAGTCACATTGATACTAACTTGCTTGAAGTCACTCAGCTGCAGTGGAAACATCAAGACTTCAACTCATGCTTTTTGACCTTACAGTATTACTGTAACGTCTTAATCCATTCAGATAATTGTTAGAATTATTGCATTGAATTAGCTCAATGAAAAATACAATTAGAGAAATATAAAAAGCTAGACTAAATATTTTTCGGTCTGTACTATCAGATCCTCTTTCTTGGATCAAAGTGTAAATTTATGTAAATCACTGTTAGAATATGTATTGCAATTAATAATACAAGATTTTTAATTTTTTAACCACCTTAGATAAGTTCCACAAAAATTTATAGTAGTTACCTCAAATTCTTCATGTTTTTTCTATTTCATGGGATTTCACCATATGTAGGTCTTAACATAGATATGACAACTCAAGTTTAGATTCAGTCTTGGGAAATAATCACTATGTGGCAAATTGACTATCTAAGTTATTGATTATATCTAGCTCTCTTCAATTCTGGTTGCTCTTGCAGGTGAATAAAATTATCCACTTCCGTGTCTACCAGCAGTATGTAAAAGGAAATAATAGGTAGAACTAGAAAGATCCTTGAAAATCAATCAATTACTCCTTATATTTTTTCAGAGAAAAAGAAGTCCCAGACTGATAAAATAGTCTTGAGCAACATACTTTACCCAAAGAAAGGGTAGAGGTAAATATAGAGCATGCACTCTAGTGTCAGGAGTTCTAGGCTAAATCTTGGCTTTGCAATTGATTAATCAAAAATCTTAGACATGTTATTTAGTCTCTTGGAGGATCAAGTTTTTAACTGGCAAAATTAGAGATATTAAAGATGATAATATGAAATTGTCATTGACGATCAAATGATCAAACATAAGGCACAGTGTTTTGCAAACTATTAAGTGTTATGCAAATGTTTAGCTGTAATTAATAGACTTTGCTTCCCAATTTGGAGAGAAATGCTATAAAATGTGTATACCATCAACAATTTGGAATTGGTTCTTGTAAGAAGACAAGAGCAGAATAAATTATAGCTTCTTTATTACATGTTTTATAAAGAGTTACAGGCATTATCTTAAATACTAAATAATTAGACTACAATTCCTGCTTCATTTTAAAGTCATATGTTTATAATCTCATAAAATTATTTTTAGGGTTGTCCAGTGCAAGTAAAACAGGACTACCCCCTCATCATCTTATTTTTGATATTTTTCATAAATCATATGTAATATTTGAAAGGAATGTCTACCATTTGCCCACTGCCAGACTCCTCTTATAAGGTATTCCACATGCCTGTTGCCAGGTGAGTAGATGTGAGACTGGATTCTGGTAGAGCTGGAATCAAAGAAGGATGTATGCTAAAGTCAGATAAAGTACAATAGGGGAACACTCTCCCATGATACAGCATTTGATACCCTGATAAGGACCCTAGGAAACGGTGCAAACATGCTGACAGAATGAAATTTGTAGTATGAAGAAAGTGATGAGCCACAATAAGCAATGTAGAAAATTCCAGAAATGACATCCCAGAGGCTGAAATAAGGGATTAAAAGACTAGGCAAAATGGGCATGCTAACTGGATATACCATGTATATGGAAAGACCACCAGATACCTAGTTTCCATGGAAGGTCTAGAAGCATAACTGTTTACAATCAGGAACATTTTGGTGAGAGTAATATCAATATCAGAGTCTTAGCAGTAGCTCTCTTCTGTAGACGAGGGCTGATGATAAGAGATGCTATTTGTAGTAGGCTGAATAGTGCCTACCCCACCACAACCAAAGATGTCTCCATCCTAATTCTCGGAACCTGTGGATGTGTAACCTTCATAATTTAAGGGACTTGGCAGATTTAATTAAATTAAGGATTCTGAGATGAGGAGATTATCCTGGACTACATAGGTGGGCCCAATGTAATTATAGGGGGTCCTTATAAGAGAAAGGTAGGAGGGTGAGAGTTAGAGAATGCAATGTGACAGTGGAAGTAGGGGTTGGAATGATGCAGCCATGAACTAAGGAATGCCGGCAGCCTGCAGAAGCCTGAAAATGCAAGTAAATGGATTATTCTCTTGAGGTTCCAAAAGGAATGCAGTTCAGATTACACTTTGATTTTAGCCTAGTGAGACTTATTTTGGATTTTGACACCCAAATCCGCAAGAGAATAAATTTTATATTGTTTTAGGATACTGTGTGTGGTAATTTGTTACAGTAGTAATGGGAAACCAATACACTTAAAGAACTGGGCTAACTGGTGGAAATGACACTCTAAGACAACAGAGATAAAATGGTAATGCTTAACAGTAAGGAGTCAGGTCGATGCAGTTACAGTAAAGAAGAGCAAGGTTTGAGTGGTAGTCAGCAGATATGAGACAAAGAGGGTTATAAGATATGATGACCAGAACATGGTGTCCTTAGGGGCAAGATAGACGGGCAGCCAACACAGATACTACTCAGTCTACACAATGAAAAGAAATCAAGAATAGATGTACAGAAGGCTGAGGCCAGTTGCTTCAGTTAAAAAATCATGATTCCTCTTCTAAATTTTGGTTTTCAAACCCCAAATTCATTGACTGAAGGAGAGGCCAGGTCTCTAACAAAAAGGGCTCTTTGTTACCATATACACTTTCTAAGAGATCTAACACTAGCACAGTAGGTCTTTCCTATATTTAGGTAACTACATTCTGAGGAAAGATAAATATACAAACATTTTAAGGACTGCTTAAACTCAGAATCTGAGAACCAAATTTTTGGTTATTCAAGAGAACCAAAAATCTCATCACAGCCCCTCTATTAGAGTGAAGACATATGAGGGTCAAGTAATAGGATCCTGGCTCATATACTGCTCACAGAGTGCACTGGTTCCAAAGATATACTTCGGATTTATTTTCCTAGTCTTTGAAGGGATCATTTAAATGGATATCCTTGATAGTTGACACAGCTCCCACTTTGGTTCTTTGACCTGGGAAGAAAGAGTAATCATAGCAAGGAAATTTAAGTGGAAGTTGTTAAAACTTCATCCCCATGTGGCCAAGATAGTACAAAAAAAAAAAAAAAAAAAAAAAACAAAAAAACAGTATTCCATGTCAAGAAGAATGGTAGAAATTAATGCAATTTTTAAAAGTTGCAGAATTGGTGATACTGTATTTTCATTTGATCCACTGGTCTGATCTCTACAAAAGTGAGATAGTTCCTGGAGGAATGACAGTAGATACTGCAAACTCTGTCAAGTAGCTGCCCTAATTGCAACTGCCATACCAAATAAGGTACCTTTTCTAGAGTCAATTAAAAAGAAATTAGGTACATGTATCTGGGAAAAGTATTTAAGTAGAATCTAAGTGGCACTAACCACAGTTCTCTACACTGCACCTGATCTCAAGGATGTAAATGATTATCCTTATCTCTCTCCTCTACCGTGAACTCCAGAAGACCCTCACCCTCAGCTGTTCAAGGTGACTTACTGGGAGCATGACCCAGGCTCCCACCACGAGGAGTCTGAGCCCTTTGCTTACCAAGTCCTTCTTAGGGCACATCTTTTATACTTGCCCATTTACATCGAAATTGGTCAAGTATGTATCAAGAGCCACGTAGGTGAGGGCCAAACATGTTCCTCCCACCATACTACTAGAATATGCTTAACTGACAACCTATAGCTGTTGACTTATTCAAGGTCCACCTCAACTTTTGAGCCACGACCTTGCTCTTCTCAGGGCAGGCAGTGGCTGAGTATAATGGCAGTATATGGGCCTAATCATTTCTGCCTAAAGTAAGATCCCTCTAATGGGTTCTTCTAGTAAGTTCTCTGCTCCAAAACTCCCCCACTGAGCTGGAGAGAAATTTGTCAGTCCTACATTGTGATTTGCTTAATCCCTTGCCAAATGCTGTCTCCTCCTTTTGTGTTTCACAGATGTTACCTCCCCTCCCCCAATACCTTGTTTTTACTCCTTACTCCATCTCTGTGTCTGCTTCCTAAAGAACCTGAGTGACCAGCACAAGGAGGTAGGGTAGGGTGGAGGCATGTGGATGCACCTATGGGAATGAGCATATGGTATGAAGATATTTTTATTACTTGTTGTAGTAGTTTTAAAAATGCATTGATAATCTTCTCTGTTTCCTGGTTCCCTCATCTTGAGTTTAGACTGAACCTAGTGACTCAATTTTAATGAACAGAATAAAGGGAAAGTGATGATGTGCAACTCTGGAAACTAGTTTATAAAAGGCACTGTAGTTTCCTGACTCTTCTCTCTTGTATAGCTTTCTCTGGGGGAAGCAAACTAGCATGTCATGAGGACACTAAGGTATCACTGGAACAGCCCATGTGGTGAGGAAGAGAAGCCTTCTTCCAACAGCCATCTGAGTGAGCTTGGAGATAGATCCTTCAGTCCCCAGACTGCAACCTCAGGAAACAACCTGGCTACAACCTCTTGAAAGATTGTGAACTAGAAACAGCAGTTTTTAGTTGCCAAGAGTTGGAAGAATTTGTTAAACAGTAATAGTTAACAAATATGGACCCTCAGAAATTATCCACAGTTGAAGAGGCACTGAAAAAAGAGAGAAAATGACTTGCTCGGTTTTCATCAGTCAGCCTCTGTCATCAGCCACTTCAGTGATAGTATAATGGTTCCAAAGATAGAGAAGTCATGTGGGCAAGGACAGAAGCTATTCATGGTTCCAGTAACATAGGCTCCCATTCACCAAGGCTTATCTAGCTACTGCTGCTCCTAGAAGTCCAATCTGGCAAAAATAGAGCACAATACTGAAACATCCTTTGAGGAAAGCAGTCAATTAGGCCAGATAATTACATTAGATCCTTTCTTCTATAGTGTGAAAATGGGCACATGCTCTTAGAATTCAGTTATGTCAGTCACATCCTATCCCATACTACTGAGAAGCTGCTGGCCTGACAGAATGATGGAAGCATTTGTTGAAAGTACAACTGAGATACAAGCTCACAGATGCTTCCTTACAAGAGTGGGGCATCATCTTTCAGGAGATAGTGTATATTTTAAATCTTTGAAGTATATGGCACTATGTCCCCAGTAGGCAAATATATGGGAACCAAGGGGTAAAAGCAGGAGTGGCCCTATTTTCCCTCCTGTCAGAGACTCAGTAGGGGAACTTATGTTTACTGTCCCTGCCATTTTGATGCATAGAGGTCATCATGTTTTGAAGACCTCCTTTCAAAGTGGGGATGCTTCCACTTATGTCCCATTAATTAAGCTCCAACTGTCACCTGTGCACTTCGGGTTGCTCATACTAAGAGACAGCAGTCAGAGAAGTCAACATTCTGAAAGAGGTAACTGAGCCAGATCATCAAGCAAAGGTAGGACCACAGAAGCTTGAAATATGTTAGTGCATTGTAGCTTGTTCATGTACTGCTTTTGGAATCCTGTGATTACCATGTGATTAAGTCTGTGTTACCCTGCTAGATGATGATAGACACATGGTCCCGTTGTCCATGTGCCTCAGTGGATAGCCTGCCAAATATCAGTCATATGAGTGAGACTATCCTAGATTAACCAGCCATCAGCCAAACCACCCACTGAGTGTAGCAGAGGCTTGAGCAAGCCAACAGAGATCAGCTGAGGTGATTCAGACCACAGAATCATAAGTTAAATAAATGGTGGTTTTGTTAAGTACCTAAGTTTTAGAGTGGTTTGTTATGGATGAAGAGTGAGCTGATATAAGAAACAGCTTGCCAAAAGAAGAGTTTTAGAAACCAGAATACTGTGGCTATTTCTCTTAAAAGCCATATGATCCAAGGATCATTTTGAGAACATGGGTATTCGTGCTTCTGAATCAAATATTTTATCATCTACCATGATCCCATCCTGGTGACTTGACTGCAACCACAGGTGAATCTTGAGGATTTCTTTATTTTACGTTAGGTTTAACCTGAAGTAATGACCTAGTAGCCTGCTTATGTTTTCCTTTCCCCTGGTTCTACTTGGACCCAGCTTGGAATTCTTAATCTTATGGTTGTGTTCTTCTGGGTTCCAGTGCAAACACATTTTAGACAGAAAATAGACTGTGTGATTATTAACCATACATATTGTGGGGTGAACTTGAGAAGTAACCCTGTACCCACCATGTAGTTATGATCTATATGGCTTTTATTTCCTTTTTTTTTTTTTTTTTTTTTTTGAGATGGAGTCTCACTCTGTCACCCAGGCTGGAGTGCAGTGGCACAATCTCGGCTCACTGCAACCTCCACCTCCCAAGTTCAAGCGATTCTCCTGCCTCAGCCTCCTAAATAGCTGGGACTACAGGCATGTGCCACCATGCCCAGCTAATTTTTTGTATTTTTAGTACAGACAGGGTTTCACCGTGTTGGCCAGGCTGGTCTCAAACTCCTGACCAGCTCGTGATCCAACCACCTCGGCCTCCCAAAGAGCTGGGATTATAGGTGTAAGCCAGTGCACCTGGCCGGCTTCTATTTCCTTTTATTGCCTTATTGCACTGGCTAAAACTTTCAGTACCATGTTGAATAAGAGAGGTGAGGAGTGCACGTTCTTGACATTTCCGTAATCTTAGGATGAAAATATTCTGTCTTTCCCTATTAAAAATAATGCTCGCTATGGGGTTTGCTTGTAATGCTCTTTATCAAGTTAAAGAAGTTCCCCTCTATCCCTATTTTTCTAAGAATTTCTATCGTATATGGGAGTTAACTTTTTTCAAAGGGTTTTTATGCATCTAACAATAAGATTTTTCTTCTGTAAGCCTGGTGGTATGGTGGATTACGTTGATTTTCTAATGTTGAACCAGCCTTGCATACCTGAAATAAATCTCATTTTGTCGTGGTATATAATTCTCTTTAAACTTTTTAAAAAGAATTTTTAAGAATTCAACTTGCTAGTATTTTATTAATATTTTTGGCATTTATGTTCAGGAGAAACATTGGCCCATAGTTTTTCTTTTTTATAATTTCTTTACCTGTTTTAGGCATTAGGGCAATGCTGACCTTGAATGAGTCAGCAAATACTCTCTTTGCTTCTATTTTCTGTCAGAGATTGTAGAGAGTTTGGATCATTTATTCCTCAAATGTTTGGTGGAAATTACCAGAAAAAAACCAAACAAACAAACAAAAAACACAGAACATAGTGCTTTTATTTCAGAAGATTATTAATTATATTGATTACTAATTATTGATTCAATTTCTTTATCACATATTGGCCTTTCTCAGACCATTCTGGCTGTCATAACAAATTCATTTAACCTGGGTATATATAAACAATACAAAATTTATTTCTTACAGATCTGAAGGCTGGGAAGTCTGATATCTGGTGAGAGCCTCTTTCCCAAAGATGGCATCTTCTTGCAGCATCCTCACATGGTGAAAGGGGCAAGGCAGCTCCCTTCAACCTCTTTATAAGATTGATAATCCCATTCACAAGGGCCCCACCTCTTAGTTTTGTTATTGTAGGTATTAGGTTTGAATATATGAATTTTTTGGGGGGGACACAAACATTTAGACAATAGACATTCCAGTTATTTATTATTTCTTACGTAAATTTTGTAGTTGGTGTCGCTAAAAGAATTGGTCCATTTCATTTAAGTTACCAAATTTGTAGACACAGTTGTTCATAGTATTCCTTTTTATTATCCATGGGATCAGTAGTGACGGCTTGTCTTTCATTTCTGATATTCATAATTTGTCTTTTCTCTCTTTTTAAATGCATGTCATTTTGGCAGAGGTTCATCAATTTTATTGATTATTTGAAAGGATCAGTTCTTCTTTCACTGATTTTCTCTATTTTGTTTTCAATTTTATTGATTTCTGCTCTTTATTATTTTCTTCTTTCTGATTGCTTTGTATTTTTTTGGTCTTCTTTCTCTAGGTTCTTGAGACAGTAGCTTCAATTATGGATTTGAGACTTACCTTCTCTAATGAATGCATTTAGTGCTATTAATTTTCCTCTCTGCCCTACTTTCACTGTGTCCTACAAATATCTATATGTTGTATTTTCACTTTTCACTGAGTTTAATGTGCTCTTAAAATTTTTTGAGACTTCCTTTTTCCTCCATGGATTATTTAGAAGCATGTGTTTGAAGTGTCCGAGAGTTTGGACATTTTCCTGTTACCTTTCTGTTCTTGATTTATAGTTTGATCTTATTGTCAGAGAACAAATTGTATACATTTTTTTAAATAAGTTTACATTCCAATTCCATAAGAATGTGGAAACACAGAAACAAATGAAGACAAATAAAATGATCCCCAATTTCTCAACAGATGTCAACTACTGTTAATGTTAATCAATTGATATATTCGTAATATGCTTATTTATATGGATATCATTATACTTATCTCAATATTGTAGACAATATTGCTTTGATCTTATTATTCTGCTTTTTTCCCTTTACATTTTTCTTGCCTTAAATATTTTTGAAAGTATGATCTTTTTTTCTTAAATGTGAAATCTCTTTACAGTTAAGTACATGATTGTATGTGTTTACCCTACCTGTCAGTAAAAAAAGCCACCAACTAGACAGAGTATGGTGGCTCATGCCTGTTATCCCAGCACTTTGGGAGGCCAAAGCAGGCAGATCACTTGAGGTCTGACCAACATGGAGAAACCCCATCTCTACTAAAAATACAAAATTAGCTGGCGTGGTGGAGCGTGCCTATAATCCCAGCTACTTGGGAGGCTGAGGCAGGAAAATCATTTGAACCTGGGAGTCAGAGGTTGCAGGGAGCTGAGATCATGCCACTGCACTCCAGCCTGAGCAACAAGAGCGAAACTGTCTCAAAAAAAAAAAAAAAAAGAAAAAAAAATTCACCAGCTATTGTAAAAACAGAACAAATTATATCACAAAAGAACAAAAACATAGAAAGAAATCATAAGAAATATATCGACCTGTGAAAAGTGTCTTTCTTTTGGTGTCTTCACATCCTAGTCTTCTGTGTACTTATGTATAGAACAGTATTGCCTTGGATAGATGCATCCCTTACTTACTCGTCAGTTGTCCATTTGCATATTCTGTCAGCTCCAGGGATATCAAGTTCTATATAATTTTAATTCTTTAAAATGTACTAAGATATTTTTATGGCTCAGATTATAGTCTATCCGGGTACATCTTCCATGCAAGCTTGAGAATAATGTGTATTCTGCCGTTAGGTGGAGTGTTCTATAAAAGTCGATTAGATTATATTGTTTCATCATGTTATTGAGTTTCTTCTAGATTCTTTCTGAATTTTTTGTCTAATATTTATATCAAATTTTGATATTAAAATATCAAAAATTAAAATTCCCAACTATAATTACACACTTGTCTATTTGTCTTTTAAGTTCTATCAATGTTTGCTTCATATATTTTGCAGTTCTAATCTTGGGGACATACCCGTTTAGGAATGCAGTATATTCTTGCTTTGTATAATGTTTCTTTCTGTCTGGTAATTTTCTTTGCTGTAAAGTTGACCATACTTACTATTAATATTAGTCAGTGTTTAAATGATATATCTCTTAGTATTATTTTACTTTCAATCTGTCTATATTGTCGTAGTTTGTGTGGGTTTCTTATAGACAGCATATAGTTAGGTCATGTTTTAAAATCTGCTTTGTAAATTTGTCTTTTGATATATTTTACCCACTTACAAATAATATTATTATTGATACGTTAGGGATAACATCTGCAGTTTTATTTTTTGTTTTCTGTTTGTTTTCTTTATTTTAATTTCCCTATTTTCTTTTTTCTGAATTCTAGTTTTGATATATCCATTTTAATATCTCTATAATGTTTTCTAGTGTATCCCTTTGTATAGCTTTTTGATGGTTGCTCTAAATAACTTACTATATATTATTTATAAAAATTATAAATAATTATAATTTATAATTATATATAATATCTATCATAGTCTATTTGTGTCATAATTTTGCCAATTAGAATGAAGTGTATAAACTTTACCTTCCTTTATGCCCCTTTAGTCTCCCCCATTTATCATATAATTATCTCAAATATCTCTTCTACATTCACATAGAACAACATCAGTGTTATAATTTTTGCTTCAATCATTAAATATAATTTAGGAAACTCAAGAGGAGAAGAAAAATCTATTGTCTTCACTTGTATTTTTGCTTACCATGTCTTTCTTTATTTGATGTTCCAAAGGTCCTTTCTTTATAGTTTCCTTTATGTTTAGAGAACTTTTTTTATTTATTATACTTTAAGTTCTGGGATACATGGGCAGAACGTGCAGGTTTCCTACATAGGTATACACATGCCGTGGTGGTTTGCTGCACCCATCAACCCGTCATCTTCATCAGGTATTTCTTCTAATGCTATCCCTCCCCATGCCCCCCACCCCCTGACAGGTGCCAGTGTGTGATGTTCCCCTCCCTGTGTTCATGTGTTCTCATTCTTCAACTCCCATTTATGAGTGGGAACATGCAGTGTTTGGTTTTCTGTTCCTGTGTTAGTTTGCTGAGAATGATGGTTTCCAGCTTCATGCATGTCCCTGCAAAGGACATGAACTTATCCACTTTTATGGCTGCATAGTATTCCGTGGTGTATATGTGACACTTCTTTATCCAGTCTATCATTGATGAGCATTTGGTTTGGTTCCAAGTCTTTGCTGTTGTGAACAGTGCTGCAGTAAACATATGTGTGCATGTGTCTTTATAGTAGAATGATGTATAATCCTTTGAGTACATACCCAGTAATGGGATTGCTGGGTCAAATGGTATTTCTGGTTCTAGATCCTTGAGGAATCACCACATTGTCTTCCACAATGGTTGAACTAATTTATATTCCCACCAACGGTGTAACAGTGTTTCTATTTCTCCACATACTCTCCAGCATCTGTTGTTTCCTGACTTTTCAGTGATCACCATTGTAACTGGCATAAGATGGTACCTCAGTGTAGTTTTGATTTGGATTTCTCTAATGACCATTGATGATGAGCTTTTTTTCATATATTTGTTGGCCTCATAAATGTCTTCTTTTGAGAAGTGCCCATTCATATCCTTCACCCACTTTTTGATGAGGTTGTTTGTTTTTCTTTTGTAAGCTCCTTGTAGATTCTGGATATTAGCCCTTTGTCAGATGGATAGATTGCAAAACTTTCCTCCCATTCTGTAGGTTGCCTGTTCACTCTGATGATAGTTTATTTGGCTGTGCAGTAGCTCTTTACTTTAATTAGATCTTATTTGTCAATTTTGGCTTTTGTTGGCATTGCTTTTGATGTTTTAGTCATTAAGTCTTTGCCCATGTCTACATCCTGAATGGTATTCTCTAGGTTTTATTCTAGGGTTTTTACGGTTTTAGGTCATACATTTCAGTCTTTAATCCATCTTGAGTTAATTTTTATATAAGGTGTAAGGAAGAAGACCAGTTGCAGTTTTCTGCATATGCCTAGTGAGTTTTTCCAACACCATTTATTAAATAAGGAATTCTTTCCCTATTGCTTGTTTTTGTCAGGTTTGTCAAAGTTCAGATGGTTGTAGATGTGTGGTGTTATTTCTGAAGCCTCTGTCCTGTTCTGTTGGTCTATATATCTGTTTTGGTTCCAGTACCATGCTGTTTTGGTGACTGTGCCTTGTAGTATAGTTTGAAGTCAGGTAGCATGATGCCTCCAGCTTTGTTCTTTTTGCTTAGGATTGTCTTGGCTATATGGGGCTCTTCTTTTAAAGTAGTTTTTTTTCTAAGTCTCTGAATAAAGTCAATGGTAGCTTGATGGAAATAGCATTGAATCTATACATTGCTTTGGGCACTATGGCCATTTTCATGGTATTGATTCTTCCCATCCGTGAGCATGGAATGTTTTCCATTTTTTGTGTCCTTTCTTATTTCCTTGAGTGTGGTTTGTAATTCTCCTGGAAGAGATCCTTCACATCCCTTGCAAATTGTATTCCTAGGTATTTTATTCTGTTTGTAGCAATTTTGAATGGGAGTTCACTCATGATTTGGCTCTCTGTTTATCTCATTGGTGTATAGGAATGCTTGTGATTTTTGCACATTGATTTTGTATCCTAAGACTTTGCTGAAGTTGCTTATCAGCTTAAGGAGATTTTGGGCTGAGACGATGGGGTTTACTAAATATACAATTACGTGGTCTGCAAACAGAGACAATTTGACTTCCTCTCTTCCTATTTGAATGCTCTTTATTTCTTTTTCTTGCCTGATTGCCCTGGGCAGAACTCTGTTGATTAAGAGTGATGAAAGAGGACATTCTTGTCTTGTGCCGGTTTTCAAAGGTAATGCTTCCAGCTGTTGCCCATTCAGTGTGATATTGGCTGTGGGTTTGTCATAAATAGCTCTTATGGTTTTGATATACGTTCCATAAATACCTGGTTAATTGAGAGTTTTTTAGCATGAAGGGGTGTTGAATTTTATCAAAGGCCTTTTCTGCATCTTTTGAGATAATCATGTAGTTTTTGTCATTGGTTGTTTTTATGTGATGGATTACGTTTATTGATTTGCATATGTTGAACCAGCCTTGCATCCCAGGGATGAAGCCACCTTGATTGTGGTGTATAAGCTTTTTGATGTGCTTCTGGATCCAGTTTGCCAGTATTTTATTGAGGGTTTTTGCACTGATGTTCATCAGAGATAATGGCCTGAAGTTTTCTTTTGTTGTTGTGTCTCTGCCACGTTTTGTATCAGGATGATACTGGTCTCATAAAATGAGTTAGGGAGGAGTCCCTCTTTTTCTGTTGTTTGGAATAGTTTCAGAAGGAATGGTATCAACTCCTCTTTGTACCTCTGGTAGAATTCGGCCATGAATAAGTCTGTTCCTGCACTTTTTTTGGTTGGTAAGTTATTTATTACTGCCTCGATTTCAGAAATTGTTATTGGTCTATTCAGGGATTCAATTTCTTCCTTGTTTAGTCTTGAGAGGGTGTATGTATCCAGGAATTTATCCATTTCTTCTAGATTTTCTAATTTATTTGCATAGAGGTGTTTATAGTATTCTCTGATGGTAGTTTGTATTTCTGTGGTATCAGTGATGATATCTCCTTTATCATTTTTTATTGCATCCATTTGATTCTTCTCTCTTTTCTTCTTCATTAGTCAGGCTAGCAGTCGATCTATTTTGTTTAAAAAAAACAGCTCCTGGATTCATTGATTGTTTGAAGGGTTTTTCATGTCTCTATCACCTTCAGTTCTGCTCTGATCTTAGTTATTTCTTGTCTTTTGCTAACTTTTGAATTTGTTTGCTCTTGCTTCTCTAGTTCTTTTAATTGTGATGTTAGAGTGTCAGTTTTAGATCTTTCCCACTTTCTCCTATGGGCATTTAGTGCTATAAATTTCCCTCTAAACACTACTTTAGCAGTGTCCCAGAGATTCTGGTATGTTGTATTTTTGTTCTCATTGGTGTCCAAGAACTTATTTATGTCTGCCTTAATTTCATTATTTACCAAGTAGTCATTCAGGAATAAGTTTTCAGTTTCCATGTAGTTGTATGGTTTTCAGTGAGTTTCTTAATCCTGAGTTCTAATTTGATTGCATGGTGCTCTGAGAGACTGTTATGATTTCCGTTCTTTTGCATTTGCTGAGGAGTGTTTTACTTTCAATTATCTCATCAGTTTTAGAATAAGTGTGATGTGGTGCTGAGAAGAATGTATATTTTGTTGATTTGGGGTGGAGAGTTCTGTAGATGTCTGTTAGGTTTGCTTGGTCTAGAACTGAGTTCAAGTCCTGAATATCCTTGTTAATTTTCTGACTCGTTGATCTGTCTAATATTGACAGTGGGGTGTTAAAGTCTGCCACTATTATTGTGTGGGGGTCTCAGTCTCTTTGTAGGTCTCCAAGAATTTGCTTTATGAATCTTGGTGCTCATGTATTGTGTGCATATATATTTAGGATAGTTAGCTCTTCTTGTTGCATTGATGTCTTTACTATTACGTGATGGCCTTCTTTGTCTTTTTTGATCTTTGTAGTTTAAAGTCTGTTTTATCAGAGACTAGGATTGCAACCCCTGCTGTTTTTTTTTTTTTTTTTTTTGCTTTCCATTTGTTTGGCAAATATTCCTCCATCTCTTTATTTTAAGCCAGTGTGTCTTTGCACATGAGTTGTGTCTCCTGAATACAGCACACCAATGGGTCTTGACTCTTTATCCAATTTGTCAGTCTGTGTCTTTTATATGGGGCATTTAGCCTGTTTACTTGTAAGGTTAATATTGTCATGTGTGAATTTGATCCTATTATTATAATGCTAGCTGGTTATTTTGCCCATTAGTTGATGCAGTTTCTTCAAAGTGTCGATGGTCTTTACAATTTGGTATGTTTTTGCAGTGGCTGGTACAGGTTTTTTCTTTCCATAAGCAACTTTTATTTCATGTAGATCTGCTGGCAGCAAATTATCTTCATTTTTCTTTACCTTAGAATGTCTTGATATCTGTTTCATCCTTAAAATATGTATTTTTTCTGAATATAAGATTTGGTGTTGACAATTTTCTTTCTGAACTTGAAAAGTGTTTTCTTATTTGCTTTTCACCTCCACAGTTTCTGATGGGAAATTCTCTGTCATAAAAATAGATTTTAATTACAGGTAGGGTGTAATTTTCCTTTCATTGATTTCAAGATTTTTTCTTTGTCTTTAATTTTCAAAACTTTCATGATAATTTTCTTGGTGTATTTATTTGAGTATATTCTGTTTGGAATTTGTTCACCTTCTTGAAACTGTAGTTTTATGTCTTTTTCCAAATTGTGACGCTTACAGCCATTATTTCTTCAAATAGTTTTTTTTTCTTTTTTTTTTTTTGTCTCATCTACATCACCTCTCTTTCAAAGACTCTAATCACACAAACGGTAGATATTTTTGTTATAGTCCCACAGATTCCTTATGCTTAGTGTATTTTTTTCCTTCTATTTTCTTTATATTGCTCAGATTGGACAATTTCTATTGTTCTATCTTTTATATCACTGCTTCTTTCCTTTGTTCCCTCCAGTCTGCTGTCAAACTTATCTATTGAGGTTTGTTTGTCTGTTTATTTAGGTTATCATATTTGTAGTTCTAACTTTATTTGGTTCTTTTGTATACTTCTTTTCTGAGACTTTCTATTTCTTTAAGAGGCTTAAAAATTTTTTTTCACTTTAAGAATATTTGTAATTGCTCATGGAAGCATTTCTATGATGGCTGCTTTAAAATCTTTGTTAGCTGGGCACAATGGTGTGCATCTGTAGTCCCCGATACTCACGAGGCTGAGGTCAAAGGATCACTTGAGCCCAGGAGTTTGAGGTAACAGTATACTATGCTTGTGCCTGTGAATAGCCACTGCATTCCAGCCTGGGAGGCAAAGGTAGATCCCATCTCTTAAAAAAAAAACAGACAGATATTAAAAGCTTATTTGTTATATAATTCACTCTAACATCTTTATCACCTTGGTATTGACATCTACGGATTGTCTTTTCTTTTTTTTTCTATTCACCTTGACATATTTTTGCTTTTTGCTGTTTTGAGTAATTTTTTACTGAAACATGAAATTTTGCATGTTGTGTTAAGGGTCCCTGGGTCTATTTAAGCTTTCTGTACTAGCTGATTTCCTCTAACACTGCTCCAGCATGGGAAAGGGGTGGATGTTCCTTGCTACTGGCAGGTCAGGGAGAAGAAGGGCAGGTTCCTTACATGATCTATGCTGACACCTAAGAGTGGGTGTCCTCTGTGACCTCCACTGATATTTTTCTTGATAAGAGAAAAAGGAATGCTTTATTATTGCTCCCATGTGCCTTCCACTGTCACCACATTTGGGGGATATGTCCTCAGTGACATCGGTTGGGGGCAAAAGTTCTAACTTTCCAGGAGGGCTCCTATGACACCACCATAGTGGGGAGGGGTACTTCATAACTGTTGGGTATGCCAGGAAATTCAGGCTCCCCAGGTAGTCTACACTGGAAGTATGAGAGGAGCCTTGTTGCCACCTGATAGAGCTGAAAGTCCTAGTATCTACTCAGTCTCTCTGACACCCCAGCAGGAACGTTAGGGTAACTTGTTAGAGCCTGGTAAGGGTGACACCCCACTCAGCCTATGCTGGCATAGGCAGAGGTGGGGACACAGTTCTTTCCATGGTGTTTAGCTGGAGTAGAACAATTACAGTATGCAAGTTTTCTGTATTACTAGGTTGCCCCTTTCCTGGTCCTTTTGCTAAAGAGAGCAGGATTTATTTATTTATTTATTTATTTATATTTTTTGTCTATATTCATTGGCATTTCTGGGTTGCTGACTTCTTCAGTTCCAAGTCATACAAGTCCAAAAGAAAACCCAAGGAGCTTACCACCATGTCATTTCTTGTGCCCTGAGTCGTGTAGATGGTCTGCTTTCTTCTCACTATCTTTTAGAGTCTCCGTATATTTATTTTATATAAAATGTCCAAGGTTTCTAGTTATCATTAGAAGAAAGAATGGGAAAAGCATGTCTACTACAGTTTCTTGGAAGAAGTCTCGAGAATTATTTTAGATAATTAAGTGATTGAAAAAAAGATCAAAGGAAGAATACCATTTCATGACACATGAGAATTACATAAAATTTAAAATTCAGTGTCTATAAGTAACGTTTTAATGCAATATAGTCACATTCACTTACATATTGTCTACAATTCCTTTTGTGCTACAATGGCTGAGGTTGAGTAACTGTATCAGAGAGTCTGTGGTTCACAAAGCCTAAAATATTTACTGTCTGAGCCTTTAAAGAAAGTTTGCTGATCCCTTGCTTACATCATGGAATTACTTACATTTTATTAACAGTGAGTAGAGTACCTCCTCTATCAAAACTAAGGCAAAAATGAATGTATAAATTCAGATAGACTGTACTCAGTTTTAGGGAAATATAATTATCTATAGCAATCATAAGTAAATCCCCATACTGTTAAAAATGTATATATACAGTTTTTAGTTTACGCCAAAAGCTACTCAGGTTATGTTGAATAAATTTTCCTTAAACATTGTTGTCAAAAATCACTCTTTTACCATTCTTGGTTATTGCAAAATTTTTTACTTGTAATTTTTTCTTCTAGCCAAGTCTGCTACAAATACTGTTATATATTTTTTCTACTGTCAAAATATTCCCCAAGAAACCTGAATGTTTCCACAAATATTTCTTATTATAAATGTTTTTGTATGTTTGTAACTTATTTTGCATGTTGAAATTCTATAACCAAGGTTGCAAGGTTGTCATTGTTATAGTGTTGACCATAAGAGTCATAAACAGCAAGTCGAACACTAAACTTGAAAGACATTATGCAAGAAAAGAACACCAAACCAACAGTATTATTTCCCATTTATCTAACCTTTCAAGGGCACTTAGCAGCTAGAAGAAGATTATAAATACAGACAGATTTCATGATTAGAAGGTTCATTAGTAAGAAGGTACAGAATACTAATCACAAGACTTTCATTTGCACTGACAAGGTCTGACCTTGCTAGCATTCATCAGTGACAGTGGAATTGCTCCCTGGTGGTATCAACCACACGAAACACACAGAAAACATGTTTTTCGTGGAGGAATTCATCAAAAGTAAGCAGAACTGTATCACACACCATTGCTTCCAGGAGTTCCCCCGGAGAATAGCTAGCATCTTATCTGAATCAGTTTGTTTGGTCTATAAAATATAAAATGTTCAGAGAAACTCCGCATGTTAAAGAAAGTTTAAGCTTTGAAACCTTGGAACAACAACTATCATTTCACATGACTCTTCACCTTAAATCATCGAATTGACCATGAATAGGTGCTTTGGTCAATATTAAATCTAGAAACATAGATATAGTATACTCTGATATTAACTATTTAGGAATTATAAATGTTATAAACTCGTAAATATTTCCATTTAAAAATACTGTGGCACTAAAATGATTATTACATTAAATAAATCAAAATTGCATATTTTAAGTCTAGAAGTGCATTTTCATATTCCAATTATAAGTGTGTATCAAGCGACTCTTTTCCTAAATGTCATTATTTTCTATGAAAAATGCCTTCATTGTCTGAAAGCATTTTACTGAGTTCCGAGGTTTGTGATTGGACAAAACGGAACACAATTTTCTCATCTGCAAATAATTTACTGCTGATTTGTTGTAAAGTTAGCTAGTTAAATAATTAGAAATTGTGTAAAATACAATATAATTTAGTGGAAGCACTAAGGCTCTGGAGTCAGACAGGTCTGATTTTGAATCCTTTTAATTGCTTAACCAGTTACTGGACCTCAGTTTACTTATTTGCAAAATAGGAAAATACTACCCAACATCCATGCAGGGTTGAAATAAGTGTTAAGCAAATGGTGTTTATTATAACCAAACTCCAAATTGTGTAATAAATACTTTAAGTACATTTACAGAAAAACAAGTAAAGAAGATCAACGAGGTAAGTGAAAATCTAATTGAGTTGAGAGTTGGCTGAGCCTTAAAGATTCTCTGTTTATTATAACAATAACTTATTATTTTACATTTTAATGTTTCTGAAATTAATGTTAAAATACATGGACAATGAATCAGGTCATGATTAAATTGTGTACAGTTAGCATTGTCTACATACCGGCCAGCTTATGAGATCCCCACAAGAAGGTGAATTTTGACTTTAATTTGGGTTTTCATCATGGATTAAAATGTCTTCATAAAGATTAAACTCTGATACAGAATTAAAAAGCTTTTATTAAAACAAAATGTGATGAAAGGCCACAGAAGAAACAGATTTCTCAAAGTAGATCATGAAGCTTTTATTTCTTTAACTTCAAAATAAATACTACAGTTAGACTTTTCAAAATTAAAAAGATAAATACAAAAATGCATATTATAAAGCCTATCTAACTGACCGCCTGTCTCTCAGCCACCCAAGTGTTCTTGCCATGGATAGTTATTGGTCTTTCTTTTTATTTCTTGTAATGACATTTTATGCATATGTAAATAGATAAATTTAATCATATACCTTTCTTTTTGTAATGCAAGTGTTGCATACATACCATACATATCATTTTCCACATTGCTTTTTTATAATATCCTTTGGAGATTTTTATAGTCAAGCTAATAAATAATTTATCTTTTTTGCTTTAACAGCTGCTTAGTGCTCCATTAAGTATTCAGACCATACATTTTAACCAGTCCCCTTTTGATGAACATACAGTTTTTATTTCCCTAAACTTTTATAACTACAGTGAAGTCATCATAATCTCGTACAAAGAACATGGAATTTTCAAATTAGGAAAGGTTGATATAAACTCATTCATTTTGAAAGATATGCATGCAGGCTCTTGGACATTTCTGAGTGAAGGAGAACAGGAAATATGGTTAGAGACTAGAAGTGTATAAACTATAGGATGCTTTGAATGCTGTGGGATGATAATTCATAATATGATAGGAAATAGTATTGAACTAATTAAAGTCAGGAGAGGTCATGAAAAGTAGTATTTAAGGAAGATGAATGTTCTGAGTTTTTTTTTTCCTGGCACCCTGAAATTGTTTAGAGATTTGAGAAAGAGCTTTATAAGATTTCCTTGTTAGAATAAAACTATTGGTGTGATGAATACAAGCAAGCAAGATGACTAAATCAGACAGAAGTTGTAGGAGGAGGTAGAAAATTAGGACGTAAATTCTGAAAGATTAACTCAGATGAGAGAAGCAAGATAATACTCTGACATTCTAGGTAGCAGGCAAAGTCCAGAGTGCAAAAATTCAAGAGTGGATTTAGCAAAAGTATTTCATGAATTTTGAAACTAAGGAATAGGCTATGTGGTCTTTCCCCTACTTATACACTATTCTGAGTTTGAGTGACTCTGGGAGGGTTTATGACTGGGATATCAGGTTGTGATCAATATCTACAAGCACCATGCACTCCTGCTTCTCTCTTGCCATATAGATTTTCTCAGTTTGTTGTTTGCTTTTCAGTAAGATCAAATATATTAATATTTTTTCCTTACAGTATTTTAGTGTTTTATTATTAGTTGAGAAAGTTTTTCCCACTCCAAATCATGTAGTCACACCTGTATTCTATTCTACATAGTTTATTGCACTATATTTTTCATTTAAATTATTGATCTATTGGAAATGTATATTGACGTGTTGTGTTAGGCAGGGGAAAATCTTTTCAAAACTCTTTACTATTATCGTGTGGCATTATTTTCTTAATGTTTTTCCTTTAATTCAGTCAATTCCTTTCATCTCTTCATCTTTAATTTCAAAGATAGTGCAAAACTCGTTTTAGATGGTAAATCTTTTCATAAGACATGTTTTCCTTCTTTACTCATTTTAAAATGTAGATGACTAGTATTTTCCAGCAAACTTTACAGTTAGATTATTTTAGGACTCCCTTCCTGTCTGCTTTCATTCTGTTAATGTCATCTTTCTGAGATCGCATCGCATCGCATCGCATCGCATCGCATCACATCACATCACATGGGAGGGTTGGTTGATATACGTTATACCAGCTCCGTGATTCAGCAGCATAGGGGCGTAGAGACGGGGCTTGTGTAGTTACAGCAAAGGAATATTTTCTCTGTTCAAGCCTGTGTTTGTTGGTATTATAGTACCTGCCATTAGCTTTCCTGTCTAATTTACTTTTGTATCTGACCTTCATTATGGGCACATGTGTGGCTCTGGCTGACATCCTTCCTAGGAGAGTAGCTTACTGCTTCAGGGAGGAGCTGCACCTCAGTCAGAAGAAGCCCTGTTTCCTTGCCATGTGGTTTTTGTATGGTATGGTTTTTCTTTTCCTTGTGTCTCCTGGAAGAGCTTCTTCTGAAAGTCATTAATCTGCAAAAAGGTTTTTAAAATGAAATAATTTCCATCTGTCTTCCATTCTGCCCACTTGGTAGTCCTTACTTTATATTGAAGTTTTAAGTGATTTCCATAAAATGTAGTTATAGCCTTTTTCCTCCGCCACCCCCCCCCCCCCCCCACCCCGAGACGGAGTCTCACTCTGTCGCCCAGGCTGGAGTGTAGTGGTGTGATCTCAGCTCACTGCAAGCTCCACCTCCCGGGTTCACCTGCCTCCCGGGTTCTCCTGCCTCAGCCTCCTGAGTAGGTGGAACTAAAGGCGCCCGCCACCAAGCCTGGCTAATTTTTTCTATTTTTAGTAGGGACGGGTTTTACCGCGTTAGCCAGGACGGTTAACCTGACCTCCTGATCTGCCCGCCTCCTGATCCGCTGGCCTTGGCCTCCCAAAGTGCTGGGATTACAGGCGTGAGCCATCAAGCCTGGCTGCCATTTTTTATTGAGCAACAGAAACACAGACATCATGATACTTTCCATATTTATCTTATTTGGAGAAATAATAAAACACAGTGGTTAAGAGCATGAACTATGAATACAGAGTATCTGATTTCTAATCACAGGTCTTCCCTCACAAGCTGTGAAAATTGTTCAATTTGCTTAACTTCTCTGTATTTTGGTTTCCTTATCTGTAAAATGGTGTTATAATTCAAATAAATTAGTATATAAAATACTTAAAGCAATGCTGAGCCCATCATAAGCACAATAGAAGTGTTTTGGTGGTGGTGGTTGTCTTTGTTTTAATGGTGGTAGTGGTGGTGGTTGTTATTTGATTTTCATAGTAGATTTGTAAGGTACTATTTAAGAAACGGGCTTAAGAAAGAGGTTCAGAGATTTTAAGCTTGTATAATATGTAATTGCTTGGTATACAGTTGGTATTTATTAAATATTTAATGAATAAAGTTACAATGATAGCATTAAACCTCAGGACTGGCTGACATCAAAGCTTGAGCTTTTAATCCCTATTCCTCAAAATATCTCTTCTACTTTTGTCATGGCAAATGAAACCACTTTCTCCAGAATGGAAGTTACATATTGATCCTCCCTGGTGAGAGGTGATAGTGTGCTAGCAGCCTTCACTCTCAGCACCTCCTCCGCCTCAGCGTCCACTCTGGTGGCACTTGAGGAGCCCTTCAGCCCGCCACGGCACCGGCACCGTGGGAGCCCCTCTCTGGGCCGGCTGAGGCCAGAGCCTCCTCCCTCTGCTTGCGGGGAGGTGTGGAGGGAGAGGTGCGGGTGGGAACCGGGGCTGCGTGCGGCGCTGGCGGGCCAGTTCAAGTTCCAGCAGGCAGGGACACGGGCTCAGCGGCCCCGCACGGGGAGCGGCCGGTGGGGCTTAGCACCTGGGCCAGCAGCTGCTGAGGTTGTGCCGGGTCCCCCAGCAGTGCCGGCCTGCTGGTGCTGCACTCAAATTCTTGCTGGGCCTTAGCTGCCTCCCCATGGGGCATGGCTCGGGACCTGCTGTCTGCCATGTCCGAACTCCCGCTCTGCTGTGGGCTACCGTGCCGCCCGAGCCTCCCCAATGGGCGCTGCCCCTTGCTCCATGGCGCCCAGTCCCATGGACCGCCCAAAGGCTGAGGAGTGCAAGTGCAGCTCAGGAGGAGCCGGCAGCTCCGTCTGCAGCCCCTGTGCAGGATCCACTAGGTGAAGCCAGCTGGGCTCCTGAGCCAGATGAGGACTTAGAGAACATTTATGTCTAGCTAGGGGATGGTAAATACACCAATCAGCACTCTGTGTCTAGCTCAGGGTTTGTAAATACACCAATCAGTACTCTGTGTCTAGCTCAAAGTTTGCAAATACACCAATTGGTACTCTGTATCTAGCTAACTCTCTATCTAGCTAACCTAGTGGGGACTTGGAGAACTTTTCTGTCTAGCACTCTGTGTTTAGCTCAAGGATTGTAAAGGCACCCGTCACCACTCTTGTGTTTAGCTCAAGGATTGTAAACGCACCAATCAGCACTCTGTTAAAACGGACCAATCAGCTCTCTATAAAATAGACCAATCAGCTCTCTGTAAAATGGACCAATCAACAGGAGGTGAGTGGGGTCAGATAAAGGAATAAAAGAAGGTTGCAGGAGCCGGCAGTGGCAACTCGCGGGTCACATTCCAGACTGTGAGAACTTTGCTCTTTCACTCTTTGCAATAAATCTTGCTGCTGTTGACTCTTTGGGTCTATGCTGCCTTTAAGAGCTGTAACACTCATCATGAAAGTGAAAGTCTGCAGGTTCACTCTTGACAGCAAGACCACGAACCCACCAGAAGGAAGAAGCTCCAGACACATCTGAACGTCTGAAGGAACAAACTATGTACACACCATCTTTAAGAACTGTAACACTCACGGCTAAGGTCTGTGGCTTGATTTTTGAAGTCACTGAGACCAAGAACCCACCAATTCCGGACACTCCTGACTTCCTTAAATCTTTTATTTATGACACTATATCTGTCAGAAATTCCTTAAATTTTTTTCTCCAAAGCTTGTTCCCTTCTCAAGTTTTCAGTGCAATATGGGCTTTCCAAATTTTTCATGTCTTTGTGAACACATGAATGTGCGTGTGGGATGTGTGTGTGTGTGTTTTAAATAATTTCACTTGGTAATGTGGTGGTAAGTAGAAGGAGGAGAGATTGTCTGCTTACTGTCAGTTTATCCAATATTGTCTGATAGTTATATTTTTCCTTATTTGGGATCTTTGTTAGTTACCAGAAATTGAACTAGGTTAATAACTCAGCCATTAATATTTTTAGGTTTTGCTTTTTACTTATGGTAGTAGGACCTTCCTGAATGTACCTCATATTGGACCTAGCCATCCACAGTTTTGTTCACATCCTAAATCAGGGGTCAGCAATCTTTTTGGTAAAGTTCTAGGTAGTAAATATTTTAAGCTTTGTGGGCTGTATGGTCTCTACTCAATTGTAGTATGAATGCAATCATAGATAATATGTTTACAAATGAACATAGCTGTGCTCCAGTGAAACTTAATGGGCATAGAAACTTGAATTTTATATAATTTTTGCATGTCATAGAATATTATTTGATTTTTTAACCATTTAAATATATAAAAACCTATTCCATTCTTAGCTTTCAGGTCTCGAAATAGGTGGCTATGTAAAGTTGGTCTTGCAAACCACAGTGCATTCTCTACTCTCCCTTCATGCCCTATATGACTATAATCACTATTATTCTAGTGATTCTATTTTATCCTTCATACTAAGCTAGAATTATCATTCTTAAACTTAAATCACTAGCCTGATTATATCACTCCTGTATCAGGGCTCTACAGAAAAAAGCCAATAGGAGATTTTATATATATGTGTGTGTTTCTATACATAAAAATTATTATGGGAATTGGCTCAAGTGATTATGAAGGATGAGAAGTCCTATGAGCTTTATACTGCAAGCTGGAGAACCAGAAAAGCCAGTGGATTAATTCAGCTCAAGTCCAAAGGCCAGGAGCTCCGATGTCTGAGGGCAGTAGAAGATGGATGTGTCAACCCAAACAGACAGAAAAAATTCGCCCTTACATCTGTCTTCTTGTTCTGTTTGGGTTCTCAATGGGTTGGATGACGCTCATTCACATTGGTTAAGGCAGATCTTCTTTACTCAGATTATCAATTCAAATGCTAATCCCTCTGGAAATACCTTCACAGGCACATCCAGAAAGTATTTTTTTTTTTTTACCAGCTATCTGGACATCCGTTAGTCTAGTAAAATTGACACATAAAATTAACCATCACAACTCCTCTCTTTAAAATTGTTTGTTGACTCTCTAAACTTACTGGCATGACGTTTCAGTTCACAAAATCTGCCCATAGTCTACTCTTGCAGACATACCTTTCGTTACTTCTCTCTCAGCATTCCTTAGTCAAGGCAATCCCAATTATTTGCTGATTCTGCAAATAAATACATTCTGTTTTCTCCTGGGCCCTGAATTTCTTTATCAAACTCTGCTACTTGGCATACTTATTCTTATTTATTCTTTAAAAGTCTATTTAAAATGGCACTTATGAAGTTGTCTCTGAACTTTTAGAAAGAATTAATCACTTTTTCATTCATGCTTTCATAGCACTTTGAACATTTTTAAAAACAGTATATCATGTTATAATCCACTTTGTTTGTGGTTGTTTATACCAATTTTAATATAAGCTCTTCATGTAAGACACATTTTTTTTCCCCAAACCTGGTATATATTTTGGGCTTCACACATGATTTTTAATGCTACAACAAAGAAATTACACATGAATATTTACATCAACCATACTTTACCAAAAATCTGCTTTTTAGGGAAGATTTTAAAAATACAGATTATTTTTGGAGAGTACATAATATAATGTATGGGTTTACCCTTTTGGAAACCAAAGAATCATTTGATAAAGAAAAATTTCTCTGAAATTTCTTTATTTTGAATTTTTTTCTTAATGGGAGGTTTCTGCTGCTTTTGTTGTTTAGTTGTGCCCTGTCCCCAGAGGTGGAGTCTACAGAGACAGGCAGGTTTCCTTGAGCTGCTGTGAGCTCCACCCAGTTCGAGCTTCCCAGCGGCTTTGTTTACCTACTTAGGCCTCAGCAATGGCGGGCGCCCCTCCCCCAGCCTCGCTGCTGCCTTGCAGTTAGATTGCAGACTGCTGTGCTAGCAATGAGGGAGGCTCCCTGGGCGTGGGACCCTCCCAGCCAGGTGTGGGATATAATCTCATGGTGTGCCCGTTTGCTTGAAACGCAGTATTGGGGTGGGAGTTACCCAATTTTCCAGGTGTTGTGTGTCTCAGTTCCCCTGGCTAGGAAAAGGGATTCCCTTCCCCCTTGAGCTTCCCAGGTGAGGCGATGCCTGGCCCTGCTTCAGCTCTTGCTGGTCGGGCTGCAACAGCTGACCAGCACCGATTGTCCGGCAGTCCCTAGTGAGATGAACCCAGTACCTCAGTTGAAAATGCAGAAATCACCGGTCTTCTGTGTCGCTCGTGCTGGGAGTTGGAGACTGGAGCTGTTCCTATTCGGCCATCTTGCTCCACCCCTCAGGTTTGAATTTTTAAGCTTATAGTTTCATTTGCCAAAAACTATCGGTTTAAGGAAATAAGCTTTTTGTGCTGATAGCTTCGATTACCCTCTATAAGTAAGCCAGGTGAGATAAAAAAAGTCTGGATCTGAGATTTTGAGAGGTGTGTGTGTGTGTGTGTGTGTGTTTGTTTTTGTAATAAACACATTGGCAAATAAATATTCCCAGAGCGCTAAATGTCCTAGGGATGCTAATGGTGAAAATGCTTCAGGCAGCTATTGATCCAAACTCTGGGCCTCCATTCTCTACCTCTTCATCCTCCTAATTCATATATCTCTTCTCCTTCTTTACACAGAGGCTAGATACATTTATTTATAGGTATAAGTATAGTTCATGGGAAGAAAGCCACCACACATATATTTGATAGAAAGCTTCCTGGAGATTCTTCAGACTTGTGTGCCTTGTGATTATTTGCCTGGGAAGGCAACCCAAGTTCTCCAAAGTAAGGGGTCAGCACATGAATCCCTTTGTACTTTTTTGGCCATTCCTTGTCATGAGTGATACTCACACAGAATCTGTGCAATCATTATTTATAGCAAGATATAAGAAAAAATATTATAGGGAGCTAAAGGTTTCAGTCCACAAATGATTTTTGAAATTAATATTGATGTCATTGATGACAACTACTCAGAATTGTTCACATTCTTTTCTTAGTAGTGTCACCGTGATTTATGACGTGAACAGAATATGTTTTTTTTATATCGTCTCTCTTACCTGAATGTCAGGCTCTGTTGCTATTTCTACTTCTCTGTAGTGATGATAATTGAATGAGGAGAAGCAAAAAAGCTTCAGCTGTCTTAATTTCCAAATAGGGACATAAATTAACTAGAACCAGGGCTGCTTCCAGAACTCCAAATCAGTTTTTTAAAGTACACCTTTATCTGTCTTTAAATGAAATATAATAATTTCTGAAGGCAATTATAGGGTTTGAATAAAGTAAGTTTATATACGCCAGTAAGCTAATCAAATAATTGCTTTATCTTATATGACTTCTAGAATTTATAATATTTGTTTCCCCTATAATTCTGGACGTATACCTCAATTCAATGATTGCAAACCTTAGTAACACATATATGCACATTTTTAATGTAGTCAGTGATTTTGTGATGGATCTGATCTTCAACAGGGTCTAATTTTTTCATGTGCCACCATGTACAATGACTTCACTCACTGGATTTTGTTGTTGTTGTTTTTAAATTTAAAAGTGTGGTAAGGACACTCAAACCTATCATGAATTCTTAATCAAATTTTTTGCCTGAAGTCTCTCATGGTCATTTTCTCCTTTCGGTTGCCTGCATCCATTTCTCTTTCATTTGATAGCAGTGTGCTAAATTCCTTTTGGGGAGTTATACTTTTCCACTGAGTGTAGTTTTAAAATACTGCACTGCAAATCAAGGTGCACTGCCCTACCCCAGGGAGGCTACTCTGACTCTCTCTTCCTGGACTTTGATGGAAAAATAGGAAAAAAAAATTAAAATTTACTCATTTGAATGGTATTTTCCTTATGAAATTATGTGTGATGCTTATTGTCTGGACTCCACACCACCATAGTTCCATTCTATTCATACCTATTCTCTTGAATTCTCATCTATTCTATGCTGCACTGAGTATCCTGCCAATAAATTCTTTATTTTCTTAAGGTAATTTTTTACTTGCAGTCCAAGAAATCTAAATTCTTCGATGTGAATCTAGCCATGGAAAATATTTATCAAGTCAGTACCTTTCAACTGTTCACATCCTAGTTGGAAATGAGCATTAGTAATTACAAGAAGGAGCCTGCAGTTGAATACATGTTGATTACTGGCACATAATGCCTGTTTTGGAGAAAAAAGGACCCTTCTGCCTGTCAATCAGTTGCTCAAATGTGCAAAGAAAAATGACAGACCTATACTTAAGAAATACTCCGTTTTCAAAACAATACCATTACCAACATCTGAAGTGTTGGAGCTAGGGGTAATAAAGCAAATTTAATGAGTGATTCATTCTGATACTTCATGAGTACCTAGCACTGATGTGGATTAAGTTCTGAAAACACAGATTTTGAAACAAACTCCTTTTCTTAACTTTCTATAGGATAGTAGGAGAGTAGAAAGGTGTCACAACTTTCCCTATTTACTGGGTCATTCCCAACAGCATTTAAATGTTCTATAATAATATAGAACATATATATATACACACACACACATACACACACACAGACACACACATTATAATATGTATTATATATATGTATGTATATATACATATCCCTTACATGTCCCTTGCATTTTCAATCTGCATTTATTTCTCCTTGCATTTTCTCTTGAACACATTGAAATTTCTCTTATCAAGGTCATCAGTGACTTTCATGTCACCAAACTAACAACCAGCTCTCAGTCATCATCTTAGTAGTAGAAGACTCAGTTAATCACTCGGTTCTTAGAGAAATACTTCTTGGCCTTCTAGGTAACCATCTTTTCTGGATTCTCCTTCTACTCACTGGCTGCTTTTTCTTGGTCTTGTTCTCTTAGATTTACTGAGCTAAGTGAGCCACAGAGATTAGTCCTTGTTGATTCCTTTATTATTATTATTATTTTACAATAATCTCATCTTACCTGCTAAGTGTTATTATCTCTCCAAATAGCTTAATGTGCCTCATTATGTCAATTTATATATCTAACTCAGAGTTCTCTGATGAGTTCCAGATTCAAATATACAACTCTTTATTTGATATATGTACTTATATGTTTAAGACACTTATCAAAATTTAATATGTGTAAATCTGTATTCCTGCTTTTTTTAAATGCTCAGTGAGCAGAAGGGCTCCAAGTAGAGTAAAGCTACATGTAATGAAATTCTAAATCTTTTGAGGAAATGTTTTACATAATTTTCTACTTTCTCTGAACAGCAGGAAATTGATTTTTCTCCTTTATTCTACTTCTCTCTAGCTCACAGAATACAGTAGAAAAAACTTGGAGGGTGTCTTAGAAGTCTTTAGGGAAAAAGATATATTTAGTCCTATGTTAGTCAGAATTCTACAAAGAAACAGAACCTGTAGGATTGGTGTGTGTGTATATGTTTGTGTAATTTATTAGGGAAATTGGCTCACATTCACTCCCATGATATGCCATCTGCCAGCTGGAGAACCAGAAAAGCCAAAGTGTTGTAATTCAGTCTGAGTCCGAAGGCTTGAGAACCAGGGAAGCCAATGATGTAGCTCTCGATCCAAGTCCAAAGGCCTGAAAACTGGGGGGTGCTGCTGGAATAAGTCCCAGAGACCAAAGGCCTAAGAACTAATGTCTGAGGGAAGGAGAAGAGAAATGTCCTAGCTCAAGAAGAGAGAGTAAAATTGCCCTTCTTCCACCTTTTTGTTCTGTTTGGATTCCGAAAGGGTTGGATGATGCTCACCTGCTTTGGAGAGGGCAGATCTTCTTTACTCAGCCTACTGATTCAAATGGTAATATCTTTTGGAAACACCCCCACTACACACCCAGAAATAATGTTTTACAAGTTATCTGGGCATCTCTTAACCAGGTCAAGTTGACACATACAATTAACCATTACAAGTCTTTCACTGAATTGATCCTCATCTACTTGAATACCTACTTGTGGGGGTGAACTTTATTAAATAGCTATTCGTTATATAGTTTTCTTAGGCCACACCAAAGAATTTTCTTTCAATCTTCACCATGGTTCCAATTTAGCCTAGATCAAGCCTGATCAGTTCTTTCTTTTATATTTACAGACTTCAGTATCCCACTGCCTGAATTCAACCCCAGTCTCATTTCATCTGCTTCTCTACCACATAAATACCTCTAATCCAATGAAACCTCATTTTTTCCTTGTCTGTTCATAACTTCCCTCATTAGTTGCCTCAGTTGCCATTGTCTCTAAGCATTGCCTATAAGCCCTCCACCTATTACTTATCCTTCCACTCTGAAAGCTCTCATTCCTGAAGTAATCCTGTAGTCTGCCAGCTCTGCTTCTGTACTAGCACTCTTTTTGCTGCTGGAAAGATCATGCCACTGTGCTTTTTAGCAGCATTACAAATGAATTTAGCTGGATTTCAGTTCAGCTGGACCCTTTACTCTGTTACCAAAGCTGGTAGATGAGTCTTGCAGCCTTTCCATTTCTCTGTTTCTTCAATTCGTCTCTTTATTTAAGTACTTGATATTATCTTTTCTTCTAAATAGTTAGAAAGAATAAATAAGAACTAGTATTTGATAACACAATAGGGTGACTATAGTTGCTAACAATTTAATTGTACATTTAAAAATAACTAAAATTGTATACTTGGATTGTTTGTAACACAAATGGATCCCATTTTTCTCACCTCCTCAGGAAGCTTGCTCCATCAAATATCCTTATCTGTTTCATACCTTCAGTTTTTCTGGTTCTTTTTTTCTTTTTTTTCTTTTTTGGCATGTATTTCATGTTAAAAAAAAGTACTTGGCCATAAATCCCTTTTAAACTTTGCCTCCCCGTCCCATGTTTTCTGCACACCCATCTTTTGGAACGTGTACTTTGCACTTACTGTCTCTACTTGCTAATGTTGAATTCACTCATAAAAATAACTGATATTTGGATTTTGTCCCAATGCTCCATTGATATTCCTGTCACCAAGGTCACTAAAAATCCCCTTCCTGCCAAATCGAATTGGTCCTTATCAGACTTCACTTTCCTGCAACATTACCACTGTTCATCACTCTCTTTTCTGACCCTCTTTCCTCTCTTCCATGACACCACAATATCCTGGTTATTTCTCTTAAATCTCTGGGTTCTTATCCTCCAATTATTAAGTATTAGTGTGGCTGCTGACCCTCTCCTTTTCTTGCTCTATATTGTCTTCTCTTCTAGAGTGACCTATTGGCTGTGATAACTGAGATAAATCACTGGATCTTTGTATTTTTATCATTTATAAAATGGAAAAAAATAGAACCTGCTTCATAGTGTTATGGTAGATATTGAATAAAGAATGCATAGAAAGGTTTTAGAAAGTGTCTGGCTTATAAGAATGACTCAATATGTGTTAAATATTGTAAGATTATTCAGATACTGAAAAATGCAATATTGAAAAGGTATCAATTATCCCCTCATTAGCTTTTGCAATAAATGCAATCCCCATTATACTTTGAAGAGTAGTTTTTCAAGAAACAACAGATGCTGATGAGGTTTGGAGGAATAGGAATGCTTTTACACTGTTGGTGGGAATGTAAGTTAGTTCAACCATTGTGAAAGACAGTGTGGTGATTCCTCAAGGATCTAGAAGCAGAAATACCATTTGACCCAGCAATCCCTTTACTGGATATATACCCAAAGGAATATAAATCATTCTGTTTTAAAGATACATACATGCATATGTTCATTGCAGTGCTATTCACTATAGCAAAGACATGGAATCAACCCAAATGACCATCAGTGATAGACTGGATAAATAAAACATGGCACCTATACACCATGGGGTACTATGCAGGCATCAAAAGGAATGAGATCATGTCCTTTGCAGGGACACGGATGAAGCTTTAAGCAATCATCCATAGCAAACTAACACAGGAACAGAAAACCAAAGACTGCATGTTGTCACTCACAAGTGGGAGTTGAACAATGAGAACACATGGACACAGGGAGGGGAAAAACACACACCAGGCCTGTCAGTGGCATCAGGGGTGAGGGGAGGGAGAACATCAGGACAAATAGCTAATGCATGTGGGGCTTAAAACCTAGGTATTGGGTTGATTGGTGCAGCAAACCACCATGGCATATGTAACAAACCTATGTAACAAACCTGCACGTTCTGCACTCGTATCCCTGAACTTAAAGTAAAAAAAAAGAAAGAAGAAAAATGCAATATTGAAAAAATATCAATTATCCCCTCATTAACTTATACAATAAATGAAATCCCCATTATACTTGGAATAGTTGTTGTTGAAAGGAGATAGAGCAACTGCTTAGAAAACTAATCTGGAAGATAAACTGTACAAGGGAAGGCAAACTTGTAAAAGAAATTTTCAGTCCGGGCGTGGTGGCTCAGGCCTATAATCCCAGCACTTTGGGAGACCAAAGTGGGTGGACTGCCTGAGCCCAGAAGTTAAAGACCAGCCCCTGAGGAACACAGTGAGACTCCACGTCTTTAAAAAAAAAAAAAAAAAAAAAAAAAAAAAAAAAAAAAAAAAGAAGAAGGCACATTGGAGCCTGGCTGTAATTCCAGGTACTCCGGAAGCTGAGGTTGGGAAGATCGCTTGAGCCCATGCTGCTGAGGCGGCAAGCTGACATCGCGCTATTGCCTGCACTCCAGGATGGGTGACAGAGACCCTAAAAAAAGAAAGAAAGAAAGAGAGAGAGAGAGAGAGAGAGAGAAGAAGGAGGAGGAGGAGGAGGAGGAAGAGAAGGAGAAAAAGAAACAACTAAGTTTAAATGTACTGGCAGAGGAATCACAAAAGTTTAATTAAACAAAAAATTTTTGTATACACCGGTTTTATACATGATTTTGTAGTTTGGACATTGGCTATCCATCTGGGAATAAAGTTAAGTCTATAATTTAGAAATAAAATTAAATATATAAGTTAGACCATTCATAAAAATTTATTCCATGTGGGTTAAAGTCACAAAATTTTAAGAAATTTTAATACATGTATTTTAAATTTTTAAAATAAAATTTGGAATAAAACTCAATGGGAACCCCTGTGTTAGTAAGCCTGATGAGAAAAAAAAGCCTTCTTCAAAACACAAAAATAAAAGTCATAAAAAATTTTCAAAATCAAATAGTATAAAGAAAAATAGTATAAAGAAAAACTACATATGTAACAAACCTGCACGTTATGCACATGTACCCTAGAACTTAAAGTATAATAATAATAAATAAATAAATAAATAAATAAATAAATAAATTTTTAAAAAAAGAAAAACTATAAACTTTAAGAGAAAATGAACCTACTGAGAAGAAACATTTTCAACATTTATAGCAGACTAAGAATTAAGATCAAACCTTTATAAATAAATGCTACAACTAACTAAATAAAAATTTTTAAAGAGTTGATAGAAACGTGAATATGATATGAGTTGGCAAATCATTGAGGAGTAAATACAAATGCTAAAAGATGCTCAATTTTTCTAAATAAGAAAAATATGCAAATTTAAAATTTCAAGTTTTTTGTAATTAATTTTAAAAAATCTGTACAAACATAGAATAAATAATATGATATTCCTTTACATACCCAATAGCCAGCTTCAAAATTTATCCTCAAAATTTCTGTATTTGCCTAAGATAAATTTTAGCATTTACCCTAGAGAAACTCTTATGCATTTAAACAAACAGGTGTGAAAATGATTTTTATTAATCATTGTTTACATAAAGTAAATTTGAAACATTGATGCCTAGAAAAATGAAATCATTAAACTATAGCACATGTATACTATGAAATGCCATGTGGCATTAAAAAGTATGTGAGTTAAATGCCGAAATCTTCAAGACACACTGTTTAATGAGAAAAGCAAGTTGCAGAATAATACATAGAGTATCATACCATTATTTAAGAAAAGAAGCAAAATAATATTTATGTCTCTATTCATCTATACATCATCTATCCATCATCTATGTATTTATCAAACTGTAGCAGAGAGTGGTATAAAACGATATGCGTTAACAAATAACAATGATTACTTCTGGAGAGGAGTGTGGGATTGTTGTTCATCAAAGATCCTTTATCCTAATATTTGGGATTTTTCACAAGAATACATTTATAATTATGTAATTATCAATAAATACCATTATAACAATAATGAAGAACATTGGAATAAGCAAGTTGGGTGTGAATCTGAACTGCAGCACTTATTATACAGGTAACTTGGGTCTCTCAATCTCTTTTTTACCATTGTCAATTAGGGTTAACTTAATCTACTTTGTGGAGATGCTGTATTAAGTGAGATGATGTGTGTAAAAGAATCTATAATACACAGAACTGAACTGAAGATAAATCTTTGTACCCTTATTAAATCAATTTTGAATATCAAGGAACTGGGAGATAAAGTACTTTTCTCCTCAGAAGACTGCATCTGCTCACTAGAGTTTAATTCAACAAGGGTGATGACCGTGTCTTAAACATGCAAATTACTGATGATGACTCTAGTGTCTGATATATAGCAGGTATATATATAATATACCTTTTGTATAGTATGTGTAAAACAAACAAATGCTTGTACATTAATATGGCATCAAGAATTTCCACCAATAAGAACAGCTGTCCTACATTCTGAAATTGTATCTCCAGAACCTACTATGTTCTGGATCTTCAGTTGGTTTTGAATAGACAGCTCAAATTGAATATATTTTAAAACTGTACCTTCTATTTTTATCTATAAATCTTCCTCTTCTCCTACTTTCTTTGCTTTATGGCACTTAATTTATTCATGAAAAGTCTTTCATCATTTTGATTATTGCTCTACTGTAAACATTTTAGACTTTAACAACAAATGCTGACTATTAAGATTTTATTTTGCTTATTTTACTGCACTGTATGTTTTTATTTTTCTTTTTAAAAAAATTTAACTTTTAGATACTGGGGGCACATGTGCAGATATGTTACATGGGTATATTGTGTGACACTGAGGTTTGAGGTATGAATGATCCCGTTGCCCAGGTAGTGAGCATAGCACCCAGTAGGTAGTTTTCAGCCCTTCACCCACTTCTTCTCAGCAGTAGTCCTCAGTGTGTATTGTTCCCATCTTTATATCTACGTGTACCCAATATTTAGCTCCCACTTATAAGTGAGAACATGCAGCATTTGATTTTTCTCTTCCTGCATCATTTCGCTTAGGATAATGGCCTGCAGCTGCATCCATGTTCTTGCAAAGGATGTGATTTTGTTGTTTTTATGGCTACAAAGTATTCCGTCTTGTTTATGTATCACATTTACTTTATCCAATCCACCGTTGATGGGACCCTAGGTTGATTCCATGTCTTTGCTATTGTGAATAGTGCTGTAATGAACACATGGTTGCATGTGTATTTTTTGTAGAATGATTTATTTTCCTTTGGGTATATACCCAGAAATGGTATTGCTAGATCAAATGGTATTTCTGTTTTAAGTTCTTTGAGAAATCTTCAAACGGCTTTTCACAGTGGCTGAACTAATTTACATTCCCATCAACAGTGTGTAAGTGTTCCCTTTATCTACAGCCTCACCAGCATCTGTTGTTTTTTGACTTTTAAAAAAAATATTCTTTCGAACTGGTGTGAGATGGCATCTCATTGTAGTTTTGATTTGCGTTTCTCTGATGATCAGTGATGTTGAGCATTTTGTTACATGTTTATTGGCTGCTTATATGTCTTCTTTTGAGAAGTGTCTGTTCATGTATTTTGCCCACTTTTTAATGGGTTATTTTTTGCTTATTGAACTGATTAAGTTCCTTATAGATTCTGGAGAATTACAGGACCTTTGTTGGATGCATAGTTTGCAAAAATTTTCTCCCATTCTGTAGATTGTTCACTCTGATGATAGTTTCTTTTGCTTTGCAGAGCTCTTTGGTTTAATTAGGTCCCAATTGTCAATTTTTGCTTTTGTGGTAATTATTTTGTTGCACTTTAAATGTAATATTTCCTAGGGATTCAGTGAGTTTTTCTAAATTGGAGAAGTCATATTTTTTCATATCTGAAAACTCTAGTCCATTAGTTCTTGATACTTACCTTCTCGCAATTTTTTTCTCGCTTCTGAGATACAACTTTCTATTCTATTTTCTATGTCTCTTTACTGTTCATTCTTTTTCACCAATTCCTTATCTCACATTGATCTTTTCTAAAGAAAACTTCAGATCTTCTGTTTAGTTTATTGTAGTGTCATCTACTATTTAAGTTATTAGTTAAATTTTTCAAAAAGTTTTAATGACTTTTTTATTTTTAGAATTTATCTTCAGTTTATTTTCAAATAGGCCCAATCATTTTTATCATGTCTTGTTCTTGTTTTATAAAATAAATGCATTTTTTTATCCCTTGAAAATTTTTATTTGCATATATTTAAAAGGCACAAGTACAATTTGTCACATGGATACATTGCAGAGCAGTGAAGTTTAGGCTTTTAGTGTATCCATCACCAATGTACTTTACACCCGTTAAGTAACTTGTCATCATCTGTCCCTCCTCCGACCCGCTCAACCTTCCAAGTCTCCATCATCTATCATTTCACACTCTGCATCTATGTGTACACATTATTTAGCTCTCATTTGTAAGTGAGAACATGCATTATTTGTTTTTCTGTGTCTGAGTTGTTTTCCTTCAGATAATGGGTTCCAGTTCCATCCATGTTGCTGTAAAAGACATGATTTCATTTTTTATGGCTGAATTGTGTTCCATTGTGTTATATATATATAGACCATATTTTCTTTATCCAATCATCCATTGATGGACATTTCTTTGCTGTTGTGAATAGTACTACATTAAACATACAAGTACAGGTATCTTTTTCATGTAATGATTCCTTTTCTTTTGGGCAGTTACACAGTAATGGGATTACTGGATCAAATGATAGTTCTATTTTAAGTCATTTGAGTAATTTCCTTATTGTTTTCCATAAAGGTTGTACTAATTTACTCATGAACAGTACATGAACAGTACATAAGAACAGTGCATTCTTTTTTTTCTCTTTCTTTCTTTCTTTCTTTCTTTCTTTCTTTCTTTCTTTCTTTCTTTCTTTCTTTCTTTCTTTCTTTCTTCCTTCCTTCCTTTTGTTGAGACAAAGTCTCACTCTGTCAGCCAGACTGGATGCAGTGGCATGATCTTGGCTCACTGCAATCTCCACCTCCCAGGTTCAAGGGATTCTCATGTCTCAGCCTCCTGAGTAGCTAGGATTACAGGTGGCTGCTACCACGCCTGGCTAACTTTTGTATTTTTTTAGTAGAGACAGGGTTTCCCCATGTTGACCAGGATGGTCTCAATCTCCTGACCTCAGGTGATCCACCCGCCTCGGCCTCCCAAAGTGCTGGGATTACAGGTGTGAGCCACCGCGCCCGGCCAGAACAGTGCATTCTTTGTATAGCATGTTTTCTCAACCACTTATTTTCTGTGATACTTTTTTTCTGTATCTTAACAAAGTGTTATTTTATAATCCCTTAAGTTAGCTCCATTATCATGAATCTTTTGAGTGTGAATGTTCCCATTCATTGTGTCCAATGTCTGGCATGGCAGTGGGTTTCTAGTTTGATTCATAGTTTTAAGCTATGTGAGCTCATCTTTGGTAGAGGTTGGCTTCCATGGGAACTATTTGTGAACTGTGAATTGTAGCATTTCCACATGAGAGTTCAGTTTCATCTCAGTTCTCATTGATTTCCTTATTTCTGAACTGCTCTTTTCTTTATTTCCTTCTTTCTTCCCTTCTTCCCTCTTGCTTTTTTCTTTCCTTTTGTCCTTCCTTCCTTCCTTCCTTCTTTCCTTCCTTTTTCCTTCCTTCTTTTCTTTCCTTTGTTCCTTCCCTCCCTCCCTTCTCTCTCTCTCTCTCTCTCTCTTTCTCTCTCTCCATTCCAAAAGTCAAGAATTGTCTATCTCAATTGGTTATTTTACTTTATTGCTGTTGAGCTCACTTACATATTTCTTACTTGGGAAGGATGGTTTTTGCTGTTTCTTGTATAGGTGCCCTTATCTATATTCTTCATTTTTATGAATGACATTAATAATATCCCAAATGCCAAAACTCAATACCTGATAAAATTAGTTTTCATGTTGCCTTATTCTCTATATGTCTTTAGATATATCTAGTTTATTGCTGTTTTGTTTTGTTTTATCATCCCCACTGTCTCTGCTTTAGTTCAGTCCCTTATCATCTCTCTTGTGGACAACAGCAATATCCTTTTCTCACTGGTTTCTGTGCTTTCCATCTGCCCTTTTCCAACCATTGCTACATTGCTGCTAGATTTATCTTTCTAAACACAACTCTGAGTATGTGAATTCACTACTTAAAACCTATTAATGGTGTGCTTTCCTCATACTGAAAATTAAACTTGCTTGATTTTGTGGATTTGCTGAGTCTTATTTCCTGATATCTCTTCACACCTATGTTTCTGCAATATCAGAATATTTCTAGTTTCTTGATTTGCCCAACTACTTTAGGCCTCTATTCCTATATATATATCCTTTTCCTGTAAAATTCTTACACTTCTGTCTTGCCCTATTTATTTCTTATACCCCTAGTTTGTTCATGCTGCTATAACAAAATTTAGACTGGGTAATTTTTAATGACAGAAATTGATTTCTTATAATTTTAGAGACTGAGAAGAGCAACATCAAGGTACCAGCAAATTTGGTAGCTGCCAAGGGCCTGTTCCTCTTAGAAGGTTCCTTCTGTATGTCCTCATGTGGTGCTGGGGCAAATAAACTCCCTCAGGCTTCTTTTATAAGGGCAGTAATCCCCTTCATGAAGGTTAGGCCTAATCACATTTCAAAACTCTCCACCTCTTAATACTATCACATTGGGGATTAGGTTTCAACATGTGAATTTGGGAATCGGGGAAACCATTCAGACCACAGCATACCCATACTTATGCTTGAAAATCAACGTAAATACTACTTCTTTTTTCTAAAGGAATTCCTGACTAGCCCAAATCTGACACATGGTAGCCATTGATTCATTTGTATAATGGCTATATCCACTTAATTTTTTATATTCAAACTCCATGTATATAATTCCTATAACCATTCTTTGTATAACATATTCTCTGAACTACTTATTTTCATTGACACTTTTGTCTTTTGAAAAACTAATTTTCTTTGTTTCTTTGATTGTGTGACACTCATAAACACACCCTAACAGAAGGCTTTCTAATACCATCAGATTCTTTACCTGAGTCTATTCACTTTTTTTTCCAGCCTATCAATTGTCCTTCCATGTTATAAATTCCTTAGTCTTGGGGTTCATTGTGGAGGCCTCTTTAGGACGAATGGAGATCAAGTTGGTTCAGTATGTAGATGTCCCAGAATGGTATTGTTGCAAAAGGCATGAAAGAACACATAGGAATAAAGATGAAAAGAGACTTCACAAGATTTATTGAAGAACTAATATTCTAGAAATCATGGGAAGACTCTGGTCCTAATGTTGATAGTGACCCACCAGACTCTGAGCACACAGAATAATTGCTCTGCTTCTCAATTCTCCAGTTGACAAAACACAGGGATTAGAGTAGGGAGTTAATAATGCTTCTGTAACCTGAAATTCTTTTGCTCTTATTGTTAAATTGCCCAAGTTAAATTATTTGCATGAGAGGAGGAAAAAATCTTTAAAAATAATAGTTGTCATGAATTCTATAAAAATTAAATAATTTTAAAAGGATAAACCCTATTTTAGCAAGTAAATATGTGAGTATATGAGAGAATAATGTTAATAAAAACCATTAAGCTGACTATCAAGATATTAGAGACGTGGGCAGAAAACATAAAGACTTCAAAATATATGTTATATAGTTAAACATCTGGCAGATTTATAAAGCTTTGTAAAAATCAGCCATAGAAATTGCATTTTAAAGAGTAAAAGTGAACAGTTTTAACAATGGGAAAAGGCTCTGTACTAGCACTAACATCAATTAGAAAATAAAGCATTCTGATTTTAATTAATGGATGTTTTCATGGTGTCTAATAAAAATATAATTTTAAGGACTTCAACATTTTAATCTGAGAAAATATCGTTGTATTTAAAACAAGTGTATTTTTTTAAATAAGCAAACACATTTACATTCATCAATTATAGTAAAACAAAAGCTCAAGAAATCCCAGAGCATATAATTTCATGAACCAAGAATAAAATGAGCTCTGGGCTTATGAACAAGATCTGCCCCTGAATAATCTCCAGAACTCTGTTCATTTTATGCGGTAGTTTAAGTTTTCTTCTGTCTTGGCCCAACTTATAAACAACAGAAATCTGAGTCGTGGGAATATAATTTATGAACAGAAAAGATTACTTGTCTGTGAATTGTGTTCTGAAGATGAAAGTAAATATACAAGAACATACGGTATTCCATTAAAAGTTGCCAGATCATAATTATGTGGCAAGACAGTTATCAGAAATTAATCCATCTGTTGAGAGCAATTGAAGACACTATCCTAATGTAGGCCCTTTTGAGGAGACAGCATTAACAGAAAAAAATTCATAGCAAAGGCTTGAGGGGGGAAATGAATCCAATCCAGCCTGAAAAAATCTGCACCAGGTTTGAAAAATCACCCCATCCTCTGGTGTAAGTGATGCTAAGAAGCACAAACTGCTTTTTGAATCTAAGTCCCTGTGTTTTCTGTGAAGGAGCTGTAAGTGGGGTGGGACAGAGATGGCACCTGGGGATTCTGAGGCACCCGCTCCTCTCTGAGACAGACAGGGATCAGGAGCCGGTCTGGGACCAGACCACCAGCAACACACCAGAGGATGTTCTGTAAATAAGACCATGGCACTTAAGAATATTAACTACCTTCTCATCTTCTACCTCAGTTTTTCACTGCTCATCTACATAAAAAGTAAGCATTTCCCACTTTGGGCATTTTTTCTGGTTTATTTCTGGCTTATTGTGTTTCTTACAAACAATGGATAATGTTACATGTTCTATAAAATACAATGCTAAAAAGGAAGTTTTTGTTTGTTTTTTTAAGTGTCATGTGTTAAAGAAATCAGTGATACCAGTTAATGTGAACAGTCAATTTTAAGATTCTATGATTTCCAGTAGGTATTCAGGTACAGAAATTTTGTTTGTAACCTTTGTAGCAGTGAGCTGGAGAATGAAATGGTCACATAGATGAGAAGATATTTTGTTGTGTATACACTTTTACAAAATAGATTTAGCGCTTACAAATTGATACCCTTTAAAAGGAAGTTATTCATAAGCTATATTTCATTTTATTCCCACGTACTATATATTTATCTTCACTTTTAAATAACTCTGTATTGCAACATTTGCTCTCATAATCAAGGAGATAGTCTGAATGTTTCCCAGAGAGTAATGATTCAAAGTGTTTCTTTCACCAGATAAATGGGCTTTTACTGTTATGTGTTTCTGTTTTATAAATGAAGATATTATTTTCCACAAACTTCCCCAAATAGAAACAAGAGCAATGTTTCTGAGATAATCTTGTCAGTTCTATGGCAGGATGGAAAATCAGAGGAGACCAAATGGCCCCAGCAGTGTGTTTATGAAGGACAGTAGCTATTGAACACGTTTAAAACGAAGACAGAGAGAGTGTGTGCTTGTCAAAGGGGCCATGTGATTTGTGTCTGTTGAATCTGAATATCAATAAGGCAAAGCATAGAGCAGCTGCCGTTGAACAAGACAACTTGGCATTAGCACACAGTGTTGTGTAATCTGGGTCACCTTCTGTGGCTGCACCAGTGAGATTGTTACTTGTATGGTTTACAGTTGAACATATATTAGACTGAGTGAAGAAATAAGTAAATGCTGTGGGTAGGTAGCTGATGGCAGGTACAGAAAAACCAACTCAAACTTTAAACAAATGATCAGTAAAATACTTGACTGCAACACACACGCACAAAGGAATTTTTTCAGAGATATATTTGTTAAACAGTTGTTATTTAAATAGTTATTTACCCTCCTTGAAACTTAATGTGAGCCCCAGGTAATGAGGAATGAGGAAGAGAAGTGCTGTGTTTAGTTGTGCAGGTAGGAAGAGAAAGGGAGAAAAATAAGACATAAGATGAATGTGAAGTGAGTTTATGGTGCGTTTTATGGCAAAGAGCTTTGTCATTCAATGCAATATATATGAAAATTCCTAGAGTTTGCTGTAGTTTGTTTTAAGGGAAATGAATATGTGATATCTTTAATTAAAAAGATAACTATGAATCGATACTTACATATACATCATTTGTTTTTGCTCTCTTTGAGTAGGTAATTTTATTGATAGATTCTAAATACTTTGTAATTATTTGATTTGTTCTCCAGCACAGTATTGTTATTCATTTAAAAAAGTAAATTTGAAGTCTCATTTTCTTCAATTTTTAAGTAGGTAGACTTTTGTCTGTGTTAATATATTTGTTGGCAAGATATAATCATATTGCCTTCCCAATCAAAACATGTAGTTTAGACCTTGTTAGCTGAGTTTTTCCTTCCTACCTGACTTTAAAACATTCAGCTATCTAGGATCAGCCTTCCTTTCTACTCTTATCACCTAGTATTCTTGACATAAATTCTGTGTTCCAGACAAGGGAATAACATAATATTTAGTAGTAAAAATTGCTAACATTGTGTTAAGCATTTTCTATCTCCTGTATGTCATTTACTTCTTTCAACAACCCTATAAGATAGATACTATTAAAGTAATTCACATTTTATAGAAGATGAAACAAAGATTCATTCACTATACCAGTGTATCTCAAACTTTGAGGCAACTCAGAGAGTTGGAATGCCTGGTTAAAATGTGCAGCCTCTCAAGTCTAGCCCCAGGTACTTACTGTCTTTATAGTAGATCCTGGGAACCTATAATTTAATTAGCTCTTCATTTCAAATACAGGTGACCAGAAGTTCTGACCTACACAATAAATCTTTATTAGGAACCTACTACATAATGATGCTAGGAATCATCAGAATAGTTAAATATAAACTATATTTAAATATAATATAAACTTTATATTTACAATATAAAATTTATATTTAAACTTTAAATTTAAATATAAACTATATTTAAATATAAACTATATTAAAAATAACTATAGTTAAATATAAACTATAGTTAAATATAAAATCTTTCTCTTCAACGAGATTATTTAGGAGAAAAGAGAAACAATATGAGCTTTATAACTGTTGTTCACTCTTACACACATAATAACCCTGTCAAGTAGAATTTATTATTAATTCCATTTTGCAGCTGAAAAAACTGAGGCACATAGAGGTTTATTAATTTGTCCAAGGCCATACTGCTAGTGAATGGTGGATCTGGAATGTGAACCTGGAGATCTGGCTCTGGAGTGTGGGCTCTTAACTTACATGTAGTTACTCCCGTGAGGTGATAATGCATAAGGGCTTTAAGACGCTGCTTGGAACATAATAGCAAACAAAGAAATGTCCATTATCCAGGTACGGTGGCTCAAGCCTGTAATTCCAACACTTTGAGAGGCTGAAACGAGATCACTTAAGCTTAGCTCAAGACCAGCCTAGGCAACATAACAAGACCTCATTTCTACAAAAAAAATGTAAAAAATTAACGGGGCATCATGGTATGTGCCTGTAGTCACAGCTACTCAGGAGGCTGAGTCAGGAGGGTCGCTTGAGACAGGGAGGTCAAGGCTACTGCGAGGCGTGATCCTGCCATTGCACTCCAGCCTGGCAAAAGGGCTACATCCTGTCTCAAGAAATAAAAAGAAAGGGATAAATAAATTTCAGTTATTAATATCATATTAGTTGAAGGAATCAATGATTCTTCCTTTGAACTTTGAACTATGTTCCCTTAAATTTAAGAGAAAATAATCACCTCCAGTTCCATACTGTATTTTGTATCTAAAGTTCTGCCTTGCTTAGCTACCAGGGGAATGCTGTTTTTGTTTTCATCAACCTTTATGTCCTTCCAGTTGAGGACATGTGACATGAGGAATATTAGAGCAGAGTGCAGGAAGTGACGTTCACTTTCTGTTCCTGAGCAGGTAGACATTCTCCTAACTTGGAGTGGCAATGAATGTGTCCTGATTGTTTTCATACCTGTTCCATGATTTTGCAAAACTGGTTCTAATGTGTGGGACCAAATAAATTTTAATAATTCAAGAAGAGATATTATTTTTTGCTTCTGATGTATTAAAAGAGAAACTTATTAGAGGGAGACTCTCCTGTGATCCATTATTTGGAGACTGTCTTAAATAATGAGAGTTCTTTATAATAAACTCTTTTTGGGACCTCAATGTATGAATCTGTCCTGAAGAGTTTTAAAGAAACGACCATGCCATGAATTAGAAAAGTAATGTCTGTGTCTCTAGTCCTTTATATTTGGGGGTAAACTGAATATTTTCAATGTAAATGCCACATCTAGATGAATTTAAAAGTAACTGTTTTTATCTACATTTAAAGTATGATCACAACATGTAAATAAAATGTGGTTGGACAAAACTACTTTAGAGTTACTAGAACAATGTTAAAGAATTTAGGGTAGCATCCAGTCTTCTAAAAACCATTAACAATTGTTAAGTAATTGATTTGAATGGAGTTATTTTAAAAAGTACTTTCTAATATACCTAAAAGAATGAAGAACAAATAGAGATTAAATAAGAACTAACTGAATTTGCTTAATAGGTCAGAGAAGGTTGATGTTAATCATTAGGAAGTAATCACATACTCTTAAAATTCTATGTGTGTAGAAACATTGAAAACTTTGATCTTCACTGTGCAAGTTAATATCCTTGCAGCGGCATTTTGTAAAGTGCCTACCTAATTATTAGTGTGAGAAAAAGGTATCCTTTTGCTTCTTCATAAGTGAAATAATCTCATCAGTTTACAGTAAAATCATCACTACTCCGTGAAGGTTACCCAGGGTTTCCTACATCACACAGCAGAATTAACTGTGGCTTCTTTTGTTAGATACTTCTCTTAGGCAAATGAGATTTTCTAGAGAATTGTATGCTTTCTTTTTCATCATTGATGATTTTCAAAAATTATAATTTGTGGTCTCACAATATCAAATACTGAAATTCAAATGGACAAGAAAAGTTAGAGTGAGTGTTTAAGCAAATTGTGGTACATCTATATAGTGGAATATTATTCAGTTATAAAAAGAAATGAACCATCAAGTCACAAAAGCACATGGAGGAACCTTAAATAAATATTGCTATGTGAAAGAAACTCGTCCAAAAAGGCTACATATTGTATGATTCCAATTTTATAACATCCTATAAAAGACAAAACTATAGAAGAATTATCAGTGGCTGCCAGAGAATCAAGACTGCAGAGAAGAAGCACAGGGGACTTTTAGAATAGTAATTATTCTGCATAATACTTTAATGGTAGATTTGTCAAAATGTACAGAATTTTACAGTACGAAGAGTCTACCCAGTTGCGTGCAAATTTAGAATATCATTTAGGAAATCCAGGAAATCTCAGGAATAATTCAGACTCTGACACAACAATCTAACTGCATTATAAATGTATGAAATAATCTCACAGAGGGGTTGTGAAAAAAACTGTTCACCTAAGTAGTTTATGTAAATTTCCTTAGCTATTACCTGACATGCTTTCACTATTCTAGTATCCCATCCAAGATATCACAGTACATTTTGCTGTCTTGTATTTTGAGGTTCCTCTTGGCTGTGACAGTTCCTCAGGCCTTCCTTGTTTTTGGTGACCTTGAAGGTTTTGAGTTCTGGCCAGGTATTTTACAGATTTTCCCAATATTGAAGTTAGTTTTACGTTTTCCTCATGGTGAAACTGGAGTTATAGGCTATTAGAATGAAGACCACAAAGGCAAAGGGTTATCCTCATAACATCATATCAATAATATTATCAATGATTTATACACTCAACATGATATGTGGCTGCTGATATTGACCTTAATCACCTGGGAGGTGATGTTATCAGGTTTCTCTGATAACTGTAAAGTTATGTCTTTTATTCTTCTCCATACTGTACTCTTAAAAAAGGAAGTCACTATATTAGCCCACACTTAAGAAGTTTGGAGTTATGATCACTCTCCTGGAGGGAAAAATTTACATAAATTTTTTGAAATTCTTCTGCATAGGAGATCTGGCTCTTCTTTTTCATTTATTTATTTTTTCAATGGTTTATTTGTATCAGTATGAATTTATTGACATTTATTTTATACTCTGGGTTATAATTCAATACTACTTTATTTTGTTACTCAAATTGTTCCAGCTTTGGCCTGTGGGAGTTCTTTTCAGTTGACTCCTATTTTCTTTTGACATACTCCCCATCAATGTGGGGTGCTTTTTTAAAAAGGATTTTCTTCCTTTCTGGCGCTACAGTCTGTTTCAGACTGATCTTGTGTATTTCCTGACCCAATCCTACCATAAACCACCATTTCTCCAAGGAGCCCTGTTTCCTTTTATTAGAGAATGGTAACCCAAACCAAGATCTGAATGTCAGGTGTGCTTGTTGCTGCTGGGGTATCAGGTCTTTTAGGCAATCTCAGCTGAAAGAGCACAGAAATATGTCTGTGAACTAGTCTATGTATATACATGTTTCTATAAATATCTCTACATGTAAATCTGTGCTTGTCTGTATTAAGCCAAATATGAGTTCATATTGATGCCTCTAACTCCATTTTCACATGGATCATTCTAGCTGTCTCCCCTTGCTTGTCTATAAATTCCAGTTCCAACAGTGAGAAACCTGATTTCCACTATCTGCCATTTATTCACTTGTTTAAATTCAGTATACATATATAGCAGTATTAGACTGTTAACCCATACTCCTATGGGAAACAACTTTATCTGTTTAAGTAAGTCCTTATACCTATTTCCTTTTGTTTTTAATTTTTCAGAGTCTTGTTTCCAAAACTACTTAGGTGAACAGTTTTTCCCCAACCCCTTCTGTGAGATTATTTCATACATTTGTAATGCAGTTAGATTGTTGTGTCAAAGTCTGAATTACTTCTTGGGATTTCCCTGATTTCCTAAATGATTTTCTAAATTTGCACGCAATTGGATTGACTCTTTGTACTGTAAAATTCTGTACATTTTGAAAAGTGCACCATTAAAGTATTATGCAGAATAATTACTATTCTAAAACTCTCCTATGCTTCTTCTCTGCTGCCTTGATCCTCTGGCAGACACTGATAATTCTATGTCTCTATAACTTTGTCTTTTATAGGATGTTATAAAATTGGAATCATACAATATGTAGCCTTTTTGGATGAGCTTCTTTCACATAGCCAAATTTATTTATTTAAGGTTCCTCCATGTGCTTTTGTGACTTGATAGTTCCTTTCTTTTAATTACTGAATAATATTCCATTATATAGATGTACCACAGTTTGCCTAAACACTCACCTACTGAAGGACACCTTTGTTGCTTTCAGTTTGGGGCTATTGTATTAGTTTCCTACGGCTACTGTAACAGTACTACAAACTGGGTAGCTTAAAGCAACATAAATTTATTCTCTCATAGTTCTGGAAGCTGAAGTCTGAAATCAAAGGTTAGAGGCACCTTGCTCGCTCTGAGACTCCACTTGGAATCCTTACCTGCCTTTTCCTGGCTTCCAGTGGTGTCATTCAGTCCTGGGTGTTTCTTAGCTTGCAGCTGCATCACTCTAGTCTCTGCCACTATCATCACATGATGTTCTCACTTTATCTGTCTACCTCTCTTCTAGTGTTCCTCTTTTTTTTTTTTTTTTTTTTGGAGACGGAGTCTTGCTCTGTCGCCCAGGCTGGAGTGCAGTGGCCGGATCTCAGCTCACTGCAAGCTCCGCCTCCTGGGTTTACGCCATTCTCCTGCCTCAGCCTCCCGAGTAGTTGGGACTACAGGCGCCCGCCACCTCGCCCGGTTAGTTTTTTGTATTTTTTAGTAGAGACGGGGTTTCACCGTGTTAGCCAGGATGGTCTCGATCTCCTGACCTCGTGATCCGCCCGTCTCGGCCTCCCAAAGTGCTGGGATTACAGGCTTGAGCCACCGCGCCCGGCCTCTTCTAGTGTTCTTCTAGGGAAATCAGTCATGTTGGAGTACATTTACCCTAATGATCCCATCTTAATTTGATTACATCTGCATAAACCCTATTTCAAATAAGGGCACATTCACAGGTACTGAGGGTTAGGACTCTGACATACCTCGGGGACACAATTCAACCTATAACGTCTACTATGAATAAGACTCTGATATGTGATTAAAAAAACACTTGGTTAATACCACTTTTATTGGGTAAAATTGGTTTATAATGGATTTTTTTAAACATAGTAAGTGCTCAATAAATATGTGTGGAGTAAATAGTTGTTATGTTTCAAGAAACATGATATAGATATCCTTGTATTAACATGTGGTAGAAGAAAGATTATGCTAAACAATGTGCCCACATTGTTCTCTTCTTTTTCTCCTTCTTTACACTGTCCCTACCTTTTACATATTCAGCCTTTCACTTTGAATTAAGTGTTCAGAAATTTCCTCCTATGTAAATTTGCCCTGTGAAATTAACTTAGAGTCTGATCAATATGTAAAATAGCACTAGATTTAGGTGTAAACATGCTTTCATATTTCCTCATGACAAACAGTTTAGCTGTCTTCCATATTTGAACGTTCAGTTCTTTAACCTACTTTTTTTCACAAACTGCATTCATTACTTAGGGCACCGAAAGATTACTTTCCTTTATTATTGATTCAAAACAGTGATTGCAAGTTATTTTACTGTGCATGTGTTATTTGTTGTGTTTATTAATAAAATGTCATCTTTTATTTTATTTACATATTTTTGCCTTAACAATAAACAGTAAAATTTCTGAAAGGAAGAAGGTACTCAGTCACCTAGTATTAGATGATATTGGTTGCTATGGTTAGCACCCCTTATCTGTCATCTAGTGTCTTCCTAGTTTAATGAAAAGTAGTGATTTCTTCAAAGTTTCGATGCAACATGTTAAGTAGATTGTCTTATATTTCCTGGTTTTTGTCTTCAGAAGAGTTCTATTAAAAGCAAAATCCAAGGCAGTGTACTTTTAATAACAACAGTATGGAATACAGCAGTATGAGATACAGTCATGCTGTATCCCATTAGCATGACTATTTGGAGTTGAATGGTTTGGATGGAACATACATTTTACTGATTTTAGAGGTAACCAAGGTAAAGTTAGTTGTCCCTAGCCTTAAGATAGGACAATTAACAAATATTAAAATTTACTTTTTTTCCCATAGTTTTTTCATTTACTGATTTATCCAATACGTATTTATTGAGGGCCATAAGTCTATATATCTGACAATGTTCTAGGCTCCAAGGGTGCAGTAGTGAACAGAAGAGACCACAATCCTTGATACTGTGAAATTTGCACTTCAGTGGCGTAAGACAGACAAAACCAAATAAATAAGTAAATCATGTAATTGTGAGCTGACAAAAAGTGCTATAGAAGAAAGCAAAAGCAGAGTAGCAGAGAGCAGCTGGACCGTGAGGATATCACAGTTAATAATATTTTGACAAAGAAAATAGCAAGTGCAAAGACCCTGAAGCAGGAGTGTGCCTATAGTGTTTGAGATACTGTAAACTGTCCAACATAACTGAAGTGGATTGAGTAAAACAGGGCAAATTAGGAAAGGTGTCAGGAGTTTTACTATAAGTATCTCTCATTCTTACAATCATACTACATAGTAGCCATTAAGCCCATTAGGACACCTTAAGCAAATGACAGCCTAGGGTACGTACTAAAAACACAGCTACAAGGGAATACAACTGAGATTTAAACCAAGTTTGTCAGATTCTAAACCTCCCACAAGCTCACATCAGCTTATTTATTCCAAAAGATAAACACTGAGGAATTTAAGAGGCCAGTTATTAAAGCGTTGGTGGCTTAAAATCAGCCACAGTGGAAGTAATTTCATCACGGAATTTGGCAAACACTATAAATCAGGGTTTGGGAGGTTGTTTTTGTTTTTTTTTTTTTCCCCAAAAAAACAGTTAGTCCTAAATAATAAAAGTTTTCATTCTACCTTTAAAATTTTTTCAAAGTAAAATGTTTATAATTTCAACCACTATCCCACTCTTGTGACTAAAATCTGCCAAGGCAGGAATGACTGATATGTAACCTAGATTAACCTCATTGTGTAGTCCTTTTGGTTCTCCACGTAATTGTCCTGATAATTCCCAGATGGATGACTCTTTTCTCTACATTCAGAATTCTTGGAACCTTTAAATACTTATTTTACTTTAGGCAAATTAGTGAGAGCAGAGTGCTAATGAGGCTGAGTTTATGGTTCAATCTCAACACAATTCAGTTTGCTTTGCACAGAGACCAGCTCTGTACAACAAGTAATTATGTCTGGTCAGATGGTCTGAAATTTGTAGTTTTGAATACAAGGAGAGAAAATGAAATTACCTCAACAAATTAAGCAACACCATTGAAATAATCAGTTGCTGATTATTTCAGTTATTGCGGTTTGCCGCAATAACTTTTTCACACAGGTGATGCATTATTATTATTGTGTTTCTGTCTTTAATTTTCCTTATCCATTATTCTTTTAATATAGCTGAAGAATAAATATTTATATTCAGCATTAATTTTTAAATGAGTAGTGTCAGTGAATCCAGATTCTGGCTCTGGCCCACAATTAGTTATGTATCTATAAATGCATCATTTAAACTTTCTGGGTCTCTAATTTCTCACTTGTAAAGTGAGGGGGTTATATTATCTAATTACCACATTTTTTCAAGACCTACATTTTATGATTTCATGATTATTCTAATTGAATAGTAGACATTGATGAGCAGAGTGTTTTTAGTGACCTCACTCTACATGATCCAGCTTCCACTAGGTTATATTGCAACAAAAAGCAAACCCAAAGTCTTAGTGTTAAAACAACAAGGTGCATATCTTGTTCCCACCACATATTGCGTGCAAATTGGCTGCAGCTCTGCCTCATTTGTATGGTTCATTGCTATAGTGAATGTTTGTTCCCTCTCCTCAAACAAATATATATATTGAAGCCCTAATCTCCAAAGCGGTGGTATTAGTGGGTGGGGCCTTTGGTAGGGGATTAGGTCACAAGGGTGGAGGCCTCACACATGGAATTAGTGCCCTTGTAAAAGAGACGTCCAATAAATTCCTTACTCCTTCCACCATGTGCGGACACATGGAGAAGATGGCCCTCTACCTATGAACCAGAAAGTTGGCCCTGGACAGACCCCATATCTGCTGGTGCTTTGACCTAGGACTTCCCAGCCTCCAAAACAAGAACGACAACAAAAATTTTCTTGTTTATAAAGCCACGTAGTCTATGATAGTTTGTTTTGGCAGCCTACATAGATTAAGACATTCATTTTAGGACACAATCTGAAGGGGCAATCCCCTTTAGAGAACGCTGTTTTAATGGCAGAGGGAAAAGGGTAATGGAGGAAGCATATAATAGCTCTTAAAAGCTTCAGCTTGGCTTTGACATACCTCAGTTTGGCTCACCTTTCATTAACAAAAGCAGGTCATGTGGCTAAGCTTGACATCAACAGACTAAAGTCCATATTCAGGCATAAAATATTTGGAACAAATGATGTTTTCTACTCCATCTTTTTTCTTCTTTCCAGCTTCCAGGGATCAATTTATAAACAAATTTCTTTAAATAACCATTAAAATAAATATTAGAAATTTAAAAGACTTGACAAAAATATTATTTCAGCAACTATATATTAAGCAGCTAAAATGAGCAAGGTCCACTCTTCTCCAGGCATGTACACTCTAGTGGGGTGGGCATGTGTGAAAAGGCTGTACAGACATTTTTGCCTAAGAAAATCATCATACTTTTTAAAATGATGTCAGAAGTCTGTGCATGGATCTGGCTACTATTTTCACATGTAGATAGTGGTAGAAATTTTATTCTGAAAAATAAAACTAATCTTATCTATGAAGAAATGTTTTCTGAAAGAAAATATAATCTAGCTTGCTTCGAAATTATTAGCCCTAATGAAAGTAGTTATATTTTGAGGTTAAGGTCAACTTAGATTTGGCAAACAGCATACACAGTTTGTAGATTAGGAATTCCTATTTCTCTCTAACCTCATTTCACTTATCGTTAGCACCTATACCAGAGGTTGGGTAAGGAAAGAGAGGAAAAATGAAATGTAAAGCTTTACATTTTACGTATCAGTGCCTGAAAATTACATCAAACATGATATTGCAAGGAGCTACTTAATACTTTCACGGACTAGGATCCTTAAAAGAAGCCTTCACAGCCTACCCATTATAGTATCAACTGTATTTCTACAATTTATCCTAAAGTAATCATAAAATAATTAAAGCATTACTTAAATTAAAGCATAAAATAATTAAAGCATTACATAATTATAAACTCAATTATAGATATAAATATAAATTGCGTTCTCTTCACTAACCTCATTATATCAAAACTTTCTTTGTTTTCTGGCTTTTTTTTTTTTTAAACAACCCCTCTGTGGAGCAACTGAAATCAGGAAATATATGTGCTGTTCAATTCTTTCTGCTCAGCTGGTTCACTGCTTGAAGTTCAGAATAGCTCTAGAACTAAGGCAAAGTTTGCATAAACATAGTTTTTTCTGTAGGCTGGGAAATATGCAATTGTGTCTATATAGAGGGACTCAATGTCAATAGTGAAAGCAGTCCACTGCTCCCTACCCTTTTATTCTCATATTCTTTGTTTTTGGAGATAATACATCTCTAAAAGTTTTTTTTTAATTAGTCTATGAGTCATGCTTTTCTTGCCTACCAGATACAACTAATCTCTGTTACCCAGTTTCTCTATGTCAGACATTAGGCTGAATGTTTTTACAAGTTTATCTCATTTAATTCAAACCTTGTGATGAAAATTTTATTATTTCTATTTTGCAGAGATATCTAAGGCTTGGAGTGCACAAGTAAAGCCACTGAATTGTTGATTTAGATACTTAAATTATTTTTTAATGTGAGTAGTTTTCACAGACCCATATCACAAGGTCAGAATTTGGAAAAACCAATGTCATTATTCATAAGACCATGGACAATTTAAAACTTTTGGTCCTTCTGAATTAAATAGCCTTCTATAGATACAGCATGGAAACTCTGCATCCAGACTTTTGGCTTTATGAAGGGAAGCATTAATGTAAATATAATTGTTAATCGTAAATCAGAAAAACATAAGGGAGAGAGATGCAGTGAAAAGATCGTCAATCAAGCTTGTAAGTAGGTTCCATCTGTGAATAATAATCTATTTCTCAAACAATAAGAAATACAGGTTTTAAAGATAATTTAGCATGTATTCATCACCAGCTACATGTGCTGCAGGTATAATTTCAAATATCAACATACTATATACCCTCAAAGGGAATTTGTTGTGTGACAGATGATAGAATTTCAGAGAGCCATGAGCTTTGGGAATAAACTGGCTTTAAAAAATCCAGATATGATACCAAACATGTATTCTATCAAGTACATTTCTTTAAGGCATTTTTTTAAAAACTCTAAAAGGTAGTAATTCATACTGGAATTGCTTAGATTATAGATTGTCACAAAAATATATTTTATTAGTTCTTAGGGTCCGTTGTAGCCCTTGCCATCAATATAACTATTTTTTTTTTTCAATTTATTTATTATTATTAAACTTCAAGTTGTAGGGTACATGTGCACAACGTGCAGGTTTGCTACATATGTATACTTGTGCCATGTTGGTGTGCTGCACCCATCAACTCGTCATTTACATCAGGTATAACTCCCAATGCAATCCCTCCCCCCTCCCCCCTCCCCATGATAGGCCCCGGTGTGTGATGTTCCCCTTCCCGAGTCCAAGTGATCTCATTGTTCAGTTCCCACCTACGAGTGAGAACATGCGGTGTTTGGTTTTCTGTTCTTGTGATAGTTTGCTAAGAATGATGGTTTCCAGCTGCATCCATGTCCCTACAAAGGACACAAACTCATCCTTTTTTATGGCTGCATAGTATTCCATGTTGTATATGTGCCACATTTTCTTAATCCAATCTGTCACTGATGGACATTTGGGTTGATTCCAAGTCTTTGCTATTGTGAATAGTGCTGCAATAAACATACGTGTGCATGTGTCCTTATAGCAGCATAATTTATAATCCTTTGGGTATATACCCAGTAATGGGATGGCTGGGTCATATGGTACATCTAGTTCTAGATCCTTGAGGAATCGCCATACTGTTTTCCATAATGGTTGAACTAGTTTACAATCCCACCAACAGTGTAAAAGTGTTCCTATTTCTCCACATCCTCTCCAGCACCTGTTGTTTCCTGACTTTTGAATGATCGCCATTCTAACTGGTGTGAGATGGTATCTCATTGTGGTTTTGATTTGCATTTCTCTGATGGCCAGTGATGATGAGCATTTTTTCATGTGTCTGTTGGCTGTATGAATGTCTTCTTGTGAGAAATGTCTGTTCATATCCTTTGCCCACTTTTGGATGGGGTTGTTTGTTTTTTTCTTGTAAATTTGTTTGAGTTCTTTGTAGGTTCTGGATATTAGCCCTTTGTCAGATGAGTAGATTGCAAAAATTTTCTCCCATTCTGTAGGTTGCCTGCTCACTCTGATGGTAGTTTCTTTTGCTGTGCAGAAGCTCTTTAGTTTGATGAGATCCCATTTGTCAATTTTGGCTTTTGCTGCCGTTGCTTTTGGTGTTTTAGACATGAAGTCTTTGCCCATGCCTATGTCCTGAATGGTACTACCTAGGTTTTCCTCTAGGATTTTTATGGTATTAGGTCTAACATTTAAGTCTCTAATCCATCTTGAATTAATTTTCGTATAAGGAGTAAGGAAAGATCCAGTTTCAGCTTTCTACTTATGGCTAGCCACTTTTCCCAGCACCATTTATTAAATAGGGAATCCTTTCCCCATTTCTTGTTTCTCTCAGGTTTGTCAAAGATCAGATGGCTGTAGATGTGTGGTATTATTTCTGAGGACTCTGTTCTGTTCCATTGGTCTATATCTCTGTTTTGGTACCAGTACCATGCTGTTTTGGTTACTGTAGCCTTGTAGTATAGTTTGAAGTCAGGTAGCGTGATGCCTCCAGCTTTGTTCTTTTGACTTAGGATTGTCTTGGAGATGCGGGCTCTTTTTTGGTTCCATATGAACTTTAAGGAAGCACTAAACATGGAAAGGAACAACCGGTACCAGCCATTGCAAAAACATGCCAAAATGTAAAGACCATCAAGGCTAGGAAGAAACTGCATCAACTAACGAGCAAAATAACCTGTTAATATCATAATGGCAGGATCAAGTTCACACATAACAATCTTAACCTTAAATGTAAATGGACTAAATGCTCCAATTAAAAGACACAGACTGGCAAACTGGATAAAGAGTCAAGACCCATCAGTCTGCTGTATTCAGGAGACCCATCTCACACGCAGAGACATACATAGGCTCAAAATAAAGGGATGGAGGAAGATTTACCAAGCAAATGGAGAACACAAAAAAGCGGGGGTTGCAATACTAGTCTCTGATAAAACAGACTTTAAACCATCAAAGATCAAAAGAGACAAAGAAGGCCATTACATAATGGTAAAGGGATCAATTCAACAGGAAGAGCTAACTATCCTAAATATATATGCACCCAATACAGGAGCACCCAGATTCATAAAGCAAGTCCTTAGAGACTTACAAAGAGACTTAGACTCCCATACAATAATAATGGGAGACTTCAACACTCCACTGTCAACATTAGACAGATCAACGAGACAGAAAGTTAACAAGGATATCCAGGAATTGAACTCATCTCTGCAGCAAGCAGACCTAATAGACATCTATAGAACTCTCCACCCCAAATCAACAGAATATACATTCTTCTCAGCACCACATCGTACTTACTCCAAAATTGACCACGTAATTGGAAGTAAAGCACTCCTCAGCAAATGTACAAGAACAGAAATTATAACAAACTGTCTCTCAGACCACAGTGCAATCAAATTAGAACTCAGGACTAAGAAACTCAATCAAAACCGCTCAACTACATGGAAACTGAACAACCTGCTCCTGAATGACTACTGGGTACATAACGAAATGAAGGCAGAAATAAAGATGTTCTTTGAAACCAATGAGAACAAAGATACAACATACCAGAATCTCTGGGACACATTTAAAGCAGTGTGTAGAGGGAAATTTATAGCACTAAATGCCCACAAGAGAAAGCAGGAAAGATCTAAAATTGACACTCTAACATCGCAATTAAAAGAACTATTTTTTTAAAGAAGGATAATTTTTATTTTGTCTTTTTCCTAGTGGATATTTCACTGTTAATTGTTCATGGCTGGTAAACTCATATTTATGAAGACTCAAACATTTATTTAATTCACTATGCTTTTGTTGTTTCCTGACATATATAATCATATTTTGTAAAGTACATTGGTCAGTGAGATTGTATATATGACATTGGATTAAAAAATTTAATGTGTAAAATAAACACATCGAGGGGTCAGTCATTTAAGTGATGGGTTTCTGTGCTCCAACTCCTGATGCTATGATTTCATTGTTCCTGCGTTGTACCAAAAACTCAATTCAAAAATAAGTCTTATGTAATTGTGATGCATGTCATTTACAGACTAGGTTTTAAGAGACACTAATCCATAAGTTAACAAAATGAAAGTTGGTAGATGATTGATTCTTAAAGTGTGGCAAAGACTGGTGTGAGGGAAAAAGTGGAAAGAGCAGAAGAGGGAAAAAGGCAAGAAACAACCAAGGGCACAGTACATTTGGGACTTAATAGAAAAATGAAACAGGGAAAGTGACGTGAGATGAGGGTGTATTGGCAGTGTCCACATAATTAAAGGCTTTAAATGCTATAATTAATTATCTTATACTAGAGTTTTCTTGTAGTCAGAGGTTCCCAAATGTTTTCACATTGTGGCCTGTAGAGAGAGGATAATGTCTGCGCACCACACTTGCTCATGTAGTCAAGACTGTTGACAACCAGAGGTGATCACTTGGTGGCTTTTGCAGCTCTGGCACCCTTTAGCCTACTCTTCACATGTTGGGAAGTGCCATGAAGGGGGTTTGAAAGCCACTGAAGGATTTTAAATAGGAACCCTGGTGTGCTCAGACTTGGCCAGAATGAGAAGGGAATAAAGAAGGGTAAGCAAGGCTGTAGTTAGAGAGACCTAGCATGAAATGATGGAGACCTCAAACAGTGTGTTCCTGGTAAGGGCGAAGCAGAGTGGGCTTAGATACTTCAGGGGAACATTAACTTATTATTTAATGAGAAATGAGTGACAGCAAAAAGGAGGATGACTTCCAGGCCTCTAGTTTATGTATCTTAACGGTGTGGCATTATCTAAAATAGTAATGCACAGAAAATGTAGGATGAATTGTTACAATTTAAATCTCTTTATTTTGAAATATCTGAGGTACATTCAAGTGAATATATCCAGCAGGTAGTTGGATATATCCTTCCAAAGTTCAAAGGGGAGACCCAGTTAGAAGATAAAGAGTTGGGTCCTTACTTATAAATTCAGTAACTATCATCAAGTCCATCCTCTGGACTACTTATTAGAATAAGAAGAGAGAACACAAAAAATCTAGAGAGATGTTCTATAAAATGATTTTACATTGTGGATTCAAGGCTTAAATATGAGTATTCCTACTCATTGGTCCATTAACTCTTCTAGGAGAAATAGTTGAAAATGAGAGCAAAAAATAGCATGTAAAGGAAGCCATATGTTATATATAATAGTGAAAAATTAGAAATAACCTAATGTTATTAATCAAATTTGCAAGTTTATACTAATAAAATGTTTGAAACATAAATTGTGTTGCTTTGAGATCAAAGAAATAAACATAATCCAGTAATCGAAAGTAAATTAAAGCAATTTAAATACTTCCTACAGTCTCTTAAGAAAGACACACATATACACACATATACAATCAGAATATAAGGCACAGAGAAATATTCTTTCTCCATTTTATGTTCTCAATATCTTGTAAAAATATTATTTCTCCATTGTTATGTTCTCAATGTCTCTCACTACTTCCTAAGGTCTAATGTCTGAAAAAGTTTGGACCTTTCTCTTGAAATTCTCATAGGTTCTTTTCTTCCCTCAGAAATAAATCTCTACTCTTTCTTATATAAGTCCCCTCTCCTAGGTTCCCAAATTTTGTTTATTTCTTTCTAGTTGTCTTGATTCTGCATCACAAAAGCCCAGGAATAAAGTTAGTGAAGATATATTTTTTAATATAGGTGTATGGAAGATGAGCGAACAGAGCCAAATGTACTCCTGTGGGCAAGGAAGGGGGAAAGAATCTCAACACTTACTCAAAAGGTCATTTTTGTTTTCCATAAAGGTTAAGCAAAAACAGATAAATAAATAAAATAAAATAAAAATAAACACATCAGGATGTCAAATCTTATGTAATCTATAATATGCAATTTGTCATGTAAAAAATATGCTTGGAAAAACCAAAGAAAAATGCTGGAGGGAAACATTTTAGAATTTTTTTTCCTATGTTTTTCTGGGGAACAGATGGTATTTGGTTACATGAGTAAGTTCTTTAGTAGTGATTTGTGAGATTTTGGTGCGCCCATTATCTCAGCAGTATACACTGAACTCAATTTGTAGTCTTTTATCCCTCACCCGGTTCCCATCCTTTTCCCCTTGAGTCCCCAAAGTCTATTGTGTCATTCTTATGCCTTTGAATGCTCATAGTTTATCTCCCACTTATGAGTGAGAACATACAATATTTGGTTTTTCATTCCTGAGTTACTTCACTTAGAATAATAGTCTCCAATCTAATCAAGGTTGCTGCGAATGCCATTAATTTATTCCTTTTTTTTTTTTTTTTGGCTGAGTAGTATTCCATCATCTGTCTATCTATCTGTCTATCTATCTATTTATCTATCTATCTATCTATCTATCTATCTAATCTATCTATCTATCTAGATATACCACAGTTTCTAGAAATTTAATAGCAATTATCACTGGACTTCGAAATTACAAGGGATTGCAATATTTTTCTTTAATCTTGTTATAGGTTCTACGTTTTCTATAAGTAGGCAAAAAATCTTCCGTAAACATAAAACAGGATGTTATTTATTTTAAATTAACTTTATTTTAAAAATAATTTAGTTATTCAAACAATAAATTTTAAGTCACAGAGCTACTAACAGAAGTAGCTGTATATAGACAAAAGTATTAAGTAAATATTCGCTATTTTTAAATATCGAAAAGTTATATTAGAAAAATACCAGTTTCAAAAATACTCAAGAAAGGATAGTTTATTTCAATTACAAGCTATGTGTGTTTCAATCATTTTACTTAAATTCTATGTTTTCTTACCTGCAAACTGGCAATAATTATTTTAAACTGCATAGGAGTGTTGTATGAAAAATGAATGTGTGACACTCTACTATGTCTTAACTTGATTTGATCAACAGTCAGACTTGAGATTCACAGTAGACTTCATCAAGCACCAATTGTACTTGCCTTGAAGAAAATGCGCAGGACCAGTGTCATAGCATGCACAACGACAACACAACAGAGGTCTCATGATTCTCAGACACAGCCTTGGATGTCCCAGTCATTCTGCACCCTGGGTGTGTGGCCACAAGGAATAAAGTTGATTGATTACAACTTCAGCTCGGGAAAACCATCAGCTCTGAGATCCTCCCTTCAGTTTTTATATCAAGCCATGTGTATGTGACTGAGTAATCACATCTAATCAGGTTTATGTGATTAACCCCATTTCTTCAGGGCAGCTCCATTTCATTAGTTCCCAATTACTTGCTAAACAACCTTGACAATGAGTTACACACGCTTAATCATTTCCATGGAACTCTCATTTCTCTTGCATCAATATAGGTAAATATCTAACTATTCCTCAGTTGCTGCTGCAAATCAAAGGTCTAGTCTTCAGGCATTTCCAGAGAGGAGGCCAAAGAAAGAGCTGTTAGTCCTTTTTTTGGTATATAAAATGCTCAGGATAGTGCCTGACACGTAGTAAGCAAACAAAAACCTCACAGAATCATTGAATTTGTTTTTTCAAAAGTGGCAAATAAAGTGTGTATTCCGATACTGTAATTTAAATAGAACAAAGGAATCCACTGCTTGGTTGTAATATCTTTTCTTCATTGATAATTTTCAAAATGATTGTTGCTAAACTCAGAGGTTATCCCTATGCCTCTGTCAAATTCCTTTCACATCAAATAAAATTAAATCCTATGATGTCCTTGAAATCATGTTGTGTTACAGGCCAGTGGTTATCACAGATGACTTTAAATATTCATTACAGGAATATTGAGGGATGATGGCAAGTCGTGGTCTTGACAGTCATTGCTGACATAGGCTATTGGAGTGTGAGTTGGTCATTAAACTGTGAAGTATCATTCATATCAACACGAAAGTCCCCTTGATTAAGAAGTTACCTAGTTGGTAACTGAGAATATTGGTTGAAGGGAGTGAAAGGGTAGTGAAAAGAGAAGTTGGTCCAAGAGCATGGCTTATAAGAGGATTGTGCAAGAAGATGGTAGCTAAACTACTTTTTATAATAAATAACCATGAATTTGGGGGTCAGAGAGTGAAATAGAGAGATGATGGGGACAGAAATAAGGGATAAGAGAATAGATGAGGCAACTTGGTAGAAGGCCTCACCCTTTAGAGAAAAGCCAGTAAAATACTCCTCTCAGTGGGATGTACAAGATACTAGTTACAAGAACGTCAAATTCTCATTTTTAACACATCAATGTTACTGCTTATAAAGCCTCTCTGCATTGCCAGATCTTCAGTTCAATTTATTACTTTTATAGTTTTGGGGAGTAGAATGGTAGCAAATATTACAACTGGGCTATGAACAGATATAACGTGACTCACATTGGCCTCTCTGTTGAAGTCAATGTGATAGAAACAGCTGTTCTTGAGGCACCACAGTCCAGACGTTTGATGTGGTGACTGACAGCGAAGTGAGGTATAATCTGTGGTCTGGTGAAGCATTCTGTGCAGCAGTGGAGCACAGGTGGATGACTCGGGACACTAAGCTCCTTCTCCCATTATTTACCAAGAAAGGCCATGCCAGGGGAAACACACATGCTGATTAAATAATGAAAGAGAATCATCTGGATAGAGTTGAAACATTCTCGATAAATATTAATTTTTAACCATTACTAGTTAATTTATTTTAGTTATTCTCTGAATTTGAGCAGAATCTCTTTCTCCTTTTTTTAATTCCTTGGGCTTGTGTGTGCTCTCAAGACTTAGAATGTGAGGTCACAATGTTTCCTGTGATACAGACTTGAAAGAGTATAGGCCTTTTTCTGTACTCATTGTAGCTCAGTACTATTCCTAGCTTCTTAGCCCCTTCATGGCTTTCTAAAGGAAGGAAACGCTAATTATTGGTATTTCAGGACTGGGCAAAGCCAATAAAAAACGGATTTTTTCCCCTTCCTGTGGCATCAGTTTGATTGCTTGTTTTCTAGATAATAGAGAGAAGGTTACCTATCAAAGGGCACAGTCTTTTCCCAATAGCAATAGTAACAACCTCATTTATTGAGAACCGAATACCTGGAAACTCTGAATCTTATAAGACTCCTTCAAGGTACCTGTTATCTATACTTTAAAATAGCACACAATTATTCTCATGGAAGTTAAGTGATTTGACAAGTTGACAAAGTGAGTGACAGAGCTAGAACAGAATTAAAACCTCTTGTTATTCCCACTAAACCACCTATAGGTCTTGATAACCACAGACCTTAGAAAACTAAACATTTACTAATTGTTTATTTGTAATTTATTTTCCTAATAATTATGTAACAGATTTCAACTTTCTGTCCAAATTATTCTAATTACTAAAAGGCCTATACACCTGTAATGAAACATGAATTTTGAAATACTCTTGCACAGAATATAATAAAGTTTTCTTAGAGTTAATCTTCGGTACTAATGTAGGCGCTTGGTGTCTGAAGACCACTGGCTACCTTGGATGACCTCTAAATGCACCCTCCAGCTCTGTGATTTTATCAGGAAATCACTGACATAGTTACCATATTTTGCATCATAATTTCATAAAATTTTTGTTTATATCTGTAATTTAATGCAAAGCCATATGGTTATCAGAAATAATGGATATTTAATTTGATTATTTAAGCTTTTGAGTTATTTTGTTTCATTCAAGGGAAAAAGAAAAACTTTTGAATTCTATTAATTTTCTGCTTCATAGAGAATTAGACATTTATAAATAAAAAGTTCATAACAGAAGTTCTCAAAGTAAACTTAGGTTGATAGATTCATTTAATGCACAATTCTTATATACGTGTGAAATTTCAAAAATTCATATTTGTGTCATATATTCATAGGTCACAGGAGAGGTAAAATGAGTATCTGGAATATGTCCTGAATACATAAGAGCTAGTTAGAAAATAAAGTAATATGTTACATTTTAGAAATCAGAAAGGCAGAATGTGGTAATAAAGGGTTTAGTTTGATGAACCGTAAGGTGAGAACCATAAGTGGTTCCGGCCGTTGGATCTGCAAAATAGTTTCACCTACTGTAACCTGGCTAATATATTGCTCCTGGTAGCCTGCTGCCACATCCAAAATTTTCTCCTCGGAGTTTGTCATTTTTGTGAATTCAGGCTCTTCAGAATGTTTCAATCACAAAAAGACGATTTTACATTAACCCGTCAACATAGATTTACTTTCAGTTTCCTAACTTAAAGTAGGGATTTGAAACAAAAAGAGCTAAAATAGGTCAATGGTGGAGAGTTTGGGGGAGATTGTGAGCATATGAAATTGATGATGGTGGTCTTTGTAACAGTATCCCTAATTCACCCCACAGGGGCATGGAGGCACTGACTTCTTGCAAGGGAGAGAGGCACTAGGGAAAGAAGATGTTGGAGACAGTAACAAAGCAAAATTTTCTCATGTGCAGTTTATACAAGGATGGCTCACAAATAGAATTATTCTACTCATGAAGGAAAAAGAAATACAACAAACCAAATGATCCACCTGAAATTATTTCCTCCTTAGCTACACAAACAGGTAAAAAGAAATCCATACATTACATTTTACAATTTTATTCTGAAGAAGTGTCCACTTCTGAGCAAGATGGAGTAGGTGGGACTGGATTCACCCTCCAGCCTGAAGCAATAAAAAAAAAAAAAAAGAAAAGAAACCTGGCAACACATATAAAACAATGATTTTCAAGGCATCAGCTATCAGATAATGAAGAGTAGTCATCCCTAAGAAACAAACAAGGTGAGCCCTATTGCTTGAACTTACTACCATGAAAGAGTTTCCAGGCAACAGTACAGGGAGAGGGATTCGTGGAGAGCCGAGTGTTTGAGGAGACCCAGACAGATGAAATTCATGGGACAGAGTACCTGAGAGGAGAGCTGCACAGAGACAGACCAGAGATCTGCAGAAGCTTCCTTTTAATATTCAACTGAGTTTATATCAGCACACGCATGTGAGGAAAGTTCCCAAGACCTGGGAAAGAATAAAGCTGAAATGATTAGAGATAATAATGCCCAGCACTCATAGAGGGTTAAGAATTGTACCTGTGTCCAGTAGCCAGACTGAATAACTTCATGATTTATGAAACATTTGGTAGGATATTGCTTCGGTAGTTACAAATATTTTCCTCCAGATTCAGTACGGTCTTGTGCTGCTTAACAAATCTTAAAAGCAAGACCTAAAAGAATCAAACTGTTTCTAAACAACTGCATTCCAGAACAAAGATCAAGAAGGCATGCATAGAAACAGGAAAATAAGACCCAGATGAGGAGAAAAATCAATCAATCAAAACAGATCATAAATTGGTCCAGATGTTAGAATTACCAGATAAGGGCACTAAAACAGTTATTACAACTGTATTCCAGATGTTCAAAAAGTTAAGTAGAAATATGAGATATGAGAAAGATTCAAATCAAACTTATAGAGACAGAAACTACAAGGTATAAGATGAAAAGTACATTGGAAGGGATGAATGGCAAATAAGATGTTGAAGAGAAGGTTAGTGATTTGAAGATACAGCAATGGAAATGATCCAAAATTAAACACAAAGAGAAAAAAAGGATTAGAAAACAAAGCAAAGCAAAGCAAACAAAACACCCCCAAAACTGTGACAACTTTACAAAGTCTAAGGCATGCAAAATTGGACTCCCTAAAAAAGGGAGTGAGAATAAAAAGTTTTGAAGAAATAATGGCTAAACTTAAACAGGATGAAAACTATGAATACATAGATTAAAAAAAGAAAAATATCTTGAATTTCCAGGCACCAGCATGGGGAGAGTGATCCATGGAAAGCCTAATGTTTAAGGAGACTCAGTCAGATGAAATTCACAGGACAGAGTACCTGAGAGGAGAGCTGCAAAGAGACAGACCAAAGACAGACCAAAACAAAACAAAACAAAACAAAACAAATAAATCCCAAGCACAAGAAACACACAAACGAAAAACCATACACATTTTCTTTCTTAATTATATCTCTTGCTTTTCTGTCATTCTGTCAATAAGCAGGAAATGTTTTCCTGAAATATAATTATCTTCTCTAATTCTTGAATAATATTTTCATTTTGAAAATATTTTGTCTGTCTTTTTTCTTCTATGGAAAAGTTGTGCTCTCATTTCACTCTAATTTTGGTTCCTCTGTAGGTGCTCCCTATTTTCTTTCTGGTTTCTTAATGCATTTTCTTTATCTTCAGTGTATTTTGATGTGCCGCCATTGGGGATTTATGTTTACCGTGTCTTTATTTTTCAAAATGTTATTTATGATTCTTAAGACTTTTTGAGCTTCTTGAATGTGAAGTTTCACAAACCTCATGGGTTTGGAGAAAATTAGAATCATTTACCACTTTGAATATGGTCTCTTCACCATTCTGTCTGTTCTGTTTCTTGGTATTCCTTTTAGATGAATATCGAAGCCTTTTCTTCTATCGTTGTCTATTAATCTTACTAACATATTTTCCTTTCATCTATTTCTTTTCAGCTGTGTCTAATATGCTCTAATTTGTTGATTTAGTTTTAAATGTCAGTGCCTACATTTTCCTTTTCAACAGATCTATTTGCCTTTTAAAAATGGACCTATTCTTTTTTATATAATGTGCTTTATTTTTCATATTATAATTTAAAATTTTATAAAGATACATATCTTACATAGTTATATATCTTCTATATAGATAGTTATATATCTTATGTAGATAATTATACATCGATAGCTATTTAAGTATATAGTTGTTATATATAGTTATTTTTATCTAGTTATATAAAAGTTATATTTGTCAGTCTATCTTAAGGGTAGGGGATTTAATCTATCTATTGTTTCTGCTAACTTGTGGCTTGTTTGTTTTTCTTATGACTTAAAATTTTTTATTGTGAGCCTTTCTTCAAGAGGTTTTTAAAAACATTTATTGTATTTATCCTATGAGTACATTTTGGAACTGCATCCTGGTCATATCTCTGTAGAATATTTTTTCCTGTGCTTTTGCAAAGTGGTCAAGGATACCACTGGCTCAAAATCAGTTTTTATGTTCCCTTTCTTGTGTGCGTGCGTGTGTGTGTGTGTGTGTTTGTGTGTGTTTGAAGGGAAGAGGATCTCAGGTCATATGGGTACTGTAAATGGGATAGATGCAGAGTCTCAGGGTTTTGATTTTCTAGAGGTAGGGTGTGAAAGGACAGGAAGTTATTAGCTTCATTGTTGCTCACCACATCCCTGACAGTGGGAAGATTATTTTTTAGGCCTTCTTTTTCCCTGAACAGCTCAGTTTCACATCCCCCAACTCCTTTCCATGACCATTGAAAACCAAACTCTTGATGCATGGGATCCATTTTTGCCTCTTCTCCTCTCCCCTCTATCAGCCAATAAGACAGACACAGTATGAATGTACATTGAGTGTCATGCTGATTTTCAACTCTTTCATCCCCTGTGTTACCTAGTGATCTCCCTTTCCTTCACTTACATATTTAAATAATATTTGTTGTATTTGATTCATTATCTCTGAGTATTTGTAATGGGAGGATTTTAAGTTTACGTACATTTGCCCTCTCACTAAAAATAGAAGTTAATTATCCATTCACTAAAGTAAAAATATCTGTGTGGAAATGGCATGCTTTTACAGGAAATTATGTTTCTTGTGCCTGGCTCTCTGGTACTAAATGCAAATGTATTTTTAATTGTAATGAGCTCTAATCAAGAAAGAATTTTTCTTTAAAACAAATAGCTTTCAAAATGAGAAATGAAACTAAAATATACTGTGGACACTAATCATCTCGATTTTATACATATATGACAATCTCATAGACTAGTCCAACTTTTGTAAATTTGCATTTGAATAGGTAATAGGTACTAAAAATAATAATTTCAAGACCTAAGATGACAACATTTTAAACTTAATTAGTCATATTTAAATTTCCATGGAAGATAATTCATTTCCTGGACAATGTAGTCTTTTAAAACTCCATTTAAATAAAGATGTTAATAATGAAAATATTTAAATAGATAAGTGAGTGGGCATGTGTCTTTTATCCCATTGTAATGAATTGATTTTTACTTTATTCAACACTATGGGATAATAAACATATGGCACTTTGCAAGTAGTTTATTTTAGCTTTTAATTACATTGGGGAATTTAATATTTCAGTATTTCCTTAATTTTCTAACATTAATTGGTTACATGTTTTATCAAATTAATGTTTGTGATTACTGCAAAAATCTTATACTCAAAATAGCTTCAAATTACTGTACATGATAACATTTCATTTGATTTTTATCTCAATTCAGTCATCAAAAATTCATGACACTGTTGGATATTAGTTCATGCTGTTATCTTTCTACAGTAAAAGCAGAATTAGCTAGAGATTTTGTATTTATTTCAAGACGCCACATATATTTGTCTTTTCAGTTTCCAGAGTCCTTAGCATGCATAGTGCTTAATAGAGCACATTCCTGGACAGCCTGCTATTATTCATTGAAATTTTGGATTGTATATAATGCATTATATATGCTTACATGTGTACATACAACATTGCAAGTTTCCTTCCATACAGTTCTTTGCTTTCCCATCTATATTGTCCTGGAAGGCTTGCATTTAAGTTATGACCTAAGTTTGTTTTCCTTGAGTCTTTGGGAGAGGAGTATTTTTTTCATAAATGATATGTAAGAACTCTAAATTCTCATAAAATTATAAACATTTTTCAACCTCTTGGCAGGCTATAGAATTGTTAATCCTTTTTCAATGGTCTTTAAATGCTGTCCTGTTGCCTTCTAGCTTGCAGCTGGCCCAAGGTCTCAGTGAGGGTGGTGCTGGATTGTATCATCAGGGTGCTAAACACCTGAGTCCTAAGGATCAAAGCTGAAAACCAAAGTAATGTATCAAATCCCAAGAGGCAGGCAAGAGCAAGGGTCAGAAGTATAATAGGGACAACTGAGAGCAGTGTGGGATAGCTAACAGGTTAGAGCAGCTGAACCTGGAGAAGTAACTTGGGGCTTTATCTTGTAGGATAAAGATTCTGGCAGTAAAACATTTTTAAGCCAAAGAAAGAGTGGAAGCAGATACTTAAGAACTTCACAGTATCACTGAGTTGTGTGTCTCATCATGGTATATTTTGTAGTTTATATTTCACCGATAATGGAATGGCACAATTCAAGCCTTTGGTTTGTAGCACTGCAGCATTTAATAGCTGAAATATATTTGAGCAACTTTATTTTGGTCACCCTCCTTTCTTCCACCCACATGATTAAGATTTGTTAATGGAGATATTTTTCAGACTGTACAAGATTGTGAATTAGATTTTCTTTTAAGTGTAACATATGGCTGAGGATCTAATCTTATTTCTGCCTGAGACCTGGTGTACGTAGGATGATCCTAATAAAGTATTATGTCTTCATAAAGACAAAAGCCAGACTTACTGTGAAACACAGCATCACACAGCTGGAAGAGGGCTACTTTGGTCTCTACTATTAGGTCTAAGAAAGATAACATGTTAACTCTTCTAAGATTTTTTTTTAAAATTTCTCTTAAGACGAAGTAATGCGTAATCCCTCATTAATAGATTTTATAGACAGAAGAAGGCTGTAAAAGTATGAGCACTAGACTGGAGAATCTGAGTTCTAGAACTGTCTAAACTACAAAATACAAATTGCTTAAATCTCTCTTGGACTGTTTCTCTATCTGCAAAATATAGGCATAAATAATGTTCATAGTTATATTAACAAGAAACACTTTTTCATCACAGGTAAAATAAGGGGCTGTTAAGCCAGACTGCAGGCCTTGAATTCTACCTCTGCTACTTACCAGATGTTTGGCTTCAGAAAATTACTTTTGCAAGCCTCACTTTCTTTATCTATAAAATGGAAATAATAATGGTACTTATGCTATTTTATGAAGCTTAATTGATATCATCATGGTACATGATTTAGAAAGTACCAAACTATGCCTGGAATATAGTAAACAGTACATTTTAATTTCTACTTGCATTATTCAATTAGATCACTGAATTTATTTCATCATTTCTTATATCAAAACTGCCTTGCTACAGATCCAGAAGTCAGTTGTATCTCCAGGTAAGAAGAAAGTGGTAGACTTCAGAAATAAAGTGAAGTGATTTACCATTGAGACCCCATTTATCTGATATTGGAATCCCAGGCTTTTCGGAACTGATTTATCTGGTAACCAAGTTGATATGGTTTGGCTGTGTCCCCACCCAAATATCATCTTGAATTGTAGCTCTCATAATTCCCACATGTTGTGGGAGGGGCCTGGTGGGAGATAATTGAATCATGGGGGCAGTTCCCCCATACTGTTCTCATGGTAGTGAATAAGTCTCACAAGGTCTGGTGGTTTCATAGCGGGGAACCCCTTTCACTTGGTCCTCATTTCTCTCTTGCCTGCCGCCATATAAGACATCCCTTTTGCCTTCTGCCATGACTGTGAGGCCTCCCCAGCCATGGGAAACTGTGGGTCCACTAAACCTCTTTTTCTTTATAAATTACCCAGTCTCAGGTATGTCTTTATCAGCAGGATGAAAACAGACTAATACACAAGTCTCCTCCTTGATTGACTTCCTCTCTTTATTCTCCAGTCCTATTAGGTGTGTTCTTATTACCTTGTTCTTGCTATATTGGGCTTTTCTAATCCAGAGCTCTAGTTTTCCTATGACTGGGCTACTGAATCTTGTGGCATGGGTCATCTGAAACTCCATCAACTGCTTGCCATAATCTCAATTCTGTCCCGTGTTTGCACCTTGTCCAACATTCCTGATATCCATGCTGTACTCCTTCCCCTTCTAATGATTTTCTTCATGGTGATTACCTGCTCCTAATTGTTCCTTTCTAGATTTAAAAAATATTAAATTGTGCTAATATACATATATTAGTTGTCTTTGGCAGTTAGAGTCCACAAGATTTGTTGGTTAATTGAATGTGTTAAGAAAAGATGAGAAAGGACCAAGATGAACCTGAGGATTCTGGCTTGGTCAATTGTGTGGCCAGTACTTCCATCAGCTTTCTAGCTGAGGTATGGAATATGGCAGGGGGAAAAGTGCTGCATGGGAGTACAGGATGAAGATGACCAGCTTTAGTATGTTTGCAAGTTGAGTTAGAATGGAGATATCAGATAGTGTGATAGCCTTCGTGCTGAGGAAAGAGGGATGTGCTAGAGATTACAATCTGGGAGATATCAATCCATACATAGCAAGTAAAGATCTGATGATTGGGGATCACCCAGGGGAGAGTCCACAGGGAAAAAGGAAGAGGGCCCCTAAGAAGCAGTCATTTTAAATGACAACTGAGAAAAGAGAATTCACAAAGGAGCCTATAGAACTTAAGAGAGGAAAAGAAAAAAGTCAGAAAAGTATGCAGTTATGAAAAAGAATAGCTTTTAAGAGATAGAGAGATAAGATAATTCAAATATCAAGACTTCAAGTAAGAAAATGACTCCAAGTGTGTTATTACTGGAGACCCTGGCCAGTAGGTTCATGGGGTGGTGAGGACAGTAGCCAGATGGCAGTTGGCTGCACACTGAGTGGAAGCTGAGTGAGAATAAATGGTGAACATAGACAACTGTTCTGAGAGGTCTGGCTGTAAAGAGGGGAAGACAGATACTACAGGAGCCATAGGGAAATAAAGTAGAGATAAAGAGGGTTATGTTATATACTTTGCTTCTTTTCTTTTTTTCTATTTTTAGCAAAAAATGTGAACATGCGTACATACTTACAGAGAAAAAAGAAATTACAAATGGAAAATAAAGAGAAGCAAGACCTTCTAGGGAAATAAAAGAATCTTATTGTGAGCACGGTGAAGTTTTATCCTTGGATAAAGAGAGAAAACGTGGTAGCCTGGTTAACAGGAGGAAAACAGGAATAGATGTATATGGATATAGATAAGTCTATAACATTCGTACAGGGGAATTAAAGAAGGTACCTCTAACAGGTTCTATTTACTCTGCAAAGTAAATTGCAGAGGATGAAAAAGTGGGGTAAGAGGATTAAATGCTTCAGGCGAGAGGAACCTGTAAGTAGTAGTTTTCTCCACAAATTTTAGAGGTTAATAATTTTCAGTGTTTTGGACAAAATGAACAAGTCAATTCTAAAATTGAGTAGAATAACAAAGAAATAAAACTGGCTAAAACACTCCTGAGGAAGAATAATGACTTGGAGGGAATATGTCCTACCAGATAATATAGCAAGAATTATTATAATGCTATAATAATTTAAAAAGTATGACATTGGCTCGGCGTAAATATATAAAACAAGGACTCAGAAAGGGCCATATATAAATGGAAAATTATACATAACAGAAATGGTATTGCCATCATTGGGAACAGAACAAATGGTATTAAAAATTTTTTGTCCAATCATTTATTGATATGGAAAACGTAGAATTGATCTTCTTCTCATTTATACATAAAAACTAATTCCAGATATATTAATTATGTGGAAAAAGCAAAAATTGTATACTTTAAAAAGGCAAAAGAGTATTTCATTACCTCAATGTAGGAATACACTTATTTAAGACAAAAGTGGTGATTATGAAAAAATTAAGGATAAATTCAATTACATTAAATTAACTATAATAGTAAAAAATACTGTAAGTAATGTCGACAAACTGGGAGAAGGAATTTGTGTGGCATACAATCAACAAGATAATGATGATCTTAGCACATAAAGCACTCCTTTTAATCAATGAGAAAGTGACAATAGACCAAATAATGTAATGGGAATGAGACATGAAGAGCTATTTCACAGAAGAGGAAACACGAATCATCAAAAACATAAGAAAATGCATTCCGTCTCACTAGTTATCAGGGAAATGCAAGTTCAGATCACAGATGAATGCCATTTTGCAGCCAGATTGGTAAAAATGATTACATCTTACAAAGCCAATCTAATAGACACGTGGAACAACAAGCAAGAGTGACTCTTACCTAGTACTAATGCATGTATACATTGGCGATAGCTCTGGGAAGCAATTTGAGGTTATTTTATAAATTTGACTGTAAATTTACTCTAACTTAGTAATTCCACTCCTACACACACACGCTAAAGGAAAAATCTTCAATGTGTATGTGCAATAGAAAATGTGCACAAAAACGTTCATACTGCAAAAACTCTTGAAAAATAAAAGTATTTTTGCCTTGACAAGAAAAGGAAAAAACAAACTCTGGTATATTTATACAACAGGTTGTTAGAGGATATTGAAAATGAATGAACTACTGTTATGTGCAATTACATGCATAAATTGTTAAAACCTAATGTTGAACCAAAAAAGGCAGGACTCTATAGACCTGGATGTGCTATACAGACATGCCTCATTATATTGTACTTCGCAGTAATGTGCTTCACATATACTGCGTTTTTTCACAAGTTGAAGATTGTGGCAACTCAGCATCAAGCAATAGCATGTGCCCACTTTGTGTCTCGGTGTGACATTTTGATAATTTTTGCAATATGTCAAACTTTTTTAGTATTTTGTTACATCTGTTAGGGTAATCTGTGATCAATGATCTTTGATATTCCTATTGTAATTGTTTTGTGGCACCACAAACTATGCCCAATGACAACCAACTTAGTTGACAAATGTTCAGTATGTCTGACCACTTCACTGATTGGATGTTCCTCTGTTTTTCTCCCTATTCTCAGGCCTCCGTATTCCCTGAGACTAAACAATATTGAAATTAGGCCAACTAATAACCCTATAAGGCCCTTTCAATGTTCAAGTGAAAGTGAGGGTCACCCAACTATCACTTGAAATCAAAATCTAGAACCCATTAAACTTTGGGAGGAAGGCGTATTGATTGAGATAGGCTGAAACTAATCCTGTAGTGCCAGACAGCCAAGATGTGAATGCGGAGGAAAAGTTCTTGAAGAATGTTAAAACTGCTACTCCAGTTCACACACAAATGATTAAAAAAAAAAAAAGGTGAAATAGGCTTATTGTTGAGATGGCGAAAGTTTGAGTGGTCTGGATAGAAGATCAAACCAGCCACAATATTTCCTTAAGCCAAAGCCTAACCCAGAGCCAAGACCCTACTCTCCTCAATTCTATGAAGACTGGGAGAAATGAGGAAGCTGCAGAAGAAAAGCTGGAAGCTAGCAGAGGTTGGTTCATGAGGTTTAAGGAAAGAAGTCATCTCCATAACATAAGAGTGCAAGGTGAAGTAGCAGGTGCTAATGTAGAAGGTGCAGCAAGTTATTCATAAGATCTAACTAAGATAATTGATTAAAGTGGCTACACTGAAAACCGGAATATTAACTTGGGACACAAGAGCTCCTTTAGGTCAGCTTGGGCTAAAATCTGCTGCTGTTAGAAACCACATCAGATTAAAATTAGAAAAAACAAACACATTCGTGAAACTAAATACTCATTTATGCAACTAAAGGGAAGTGAGGAGGTATGTCAAGTTCTCTTTAATAGTTCAAGATACTTTCCCAAGGCACCCACAAATCACACATATTTCTCCAATGTCTCATCTTCAATGAAGCTGTACTAAGTATAAGCATTTTGTGTGTCATCAACTTGGTTTCCAGCCATTCTACTTTTCCATTATCAGTTATTTGCTAAAATAAGACCCAGGCTCAAATGAAGAGGCCAATTATTGTTAATGAAAAGAAGATCTTGTTCATTTTTTCTGTTTATTTTTACTCTGAAGTAAAGGAGTTATTACTAGTAGCAGTAGAATATAAAAATAACAAATAGTTGTGCCATCTGATAACTGTATCTAGCTTTTGACATTGTTTAAAATTATCTACCATCTAGCTTTACTCTCCCCAACAAGTCTATTAAGTGTCAAGTCACCTCAAAGTCAAATGTCATGAAATTCAGACCCTGAAAAAATTAAGCAACTTGTCCTAGCTAGATTGATGATAAAATCAAAACTAAAATTCAGATCTTTTGACTCATGCTTTCCTTGAATCAAATCTAAATAAGCCACTTTAGATTTCACATGTCTAGTTTGCCTTTATCTAATACATAAATTTATTTTCATTCTAACATTAAAAGAGAATATTGTGTATTTGGAAAAAACGCTGTTGAAAACATGCATTGAAACTGGCGGTGTTGGTGTGTGCCTGTAGTTCCAGCTACTTGGGAGGCTGAGGCAGGAGTGTAGCTTGAGCCCAGGAGTTCGAGGCTGTAATGAATTATGATCATGCCATTGCATGCCACCCTAGGTGACAGAGAGAGATGCCATATATAAAATAAAATCATAACATTTTAAATTAGACTTTGTGTTTTGGATAAATGGAAGAGTAATATTCTAAAGATCTTTCAACAAATCTTCCTTATGCCTTCACTAAATGGAGAAGCTATGTATTGATATGTGGTAATACTATTGGTGGATCAGAAAGTACTAGGTAATTCTAGGTCATTATAAATACTAACTGAAACAGTTCTTCCCTAAAATCCTCATAGCACATCTCTCAAAAATGGAATGTAACATACCCTTTAATAAGATTATTGTCTAATGTTTTAACATAAGTCAAATGCAATTATATATTTGATTTTCTAATGGTTACATTTTAAAACATATTGGTTTTGATTTTGAATAACATTAAATGTTTTTCCACATCTAGGGAGGACACATCTATGAGTAGAAGTGACATGTTTTCAGGAAAGGTAAATGTATGTCCTGGTTCTGTCCATATTCTCATTTAACCTCTATGATTTTCATATTCTTCATCTAAAGTTAGAGGACTTTATATAGATGCCTCTGTGGTAGATACTATGGTGTCTTGCTCAGCCTTCATCCCACCCTCCACCTACGTAGTTTTCTATATTGTAGATTCCGGAAGGCTAAAACTACATTTCTCACTTTGCTTGAAATAGGGTTCTACACATAAATTAGGTTTCACCGATTAAAAACACTTGAGAGGCAGAAATGAAGTGGAAATCATTTTCCTCTTTTGGCTGCATCCACAGGCTTGCATAGTTATGATGACATGAGGATCTTGGCAACAGCATTCCATTGTCCACTCTCTAGCTACCTAAGTGTCAAGAGGCAGTTTTGACAAAAGCAATGCCAACCTTCCCCATTCACCAGTGTTCGTTCACTTGCTTAGTGAATGTTCAGGGACCATGGCAATGGTGGCAGTGACACAGAGGCAGTCCTAATCCTTGGATCATAGCTATGACCTTGTGTTTTGTACTCAACAATTCCAGTTTCAGCCTGAGAGTGAGTTCTGTAGTGTTCTGGCAGTCATTTCTGGAAGCACCTGTAGAGTCCATTCTTCCTTTCATTCCAGGGATGCCATTTGCATCTTATTCTTAATACTAAATTTATTTCTACTTAAAATACTTAGAGTTGGTTTTTATGTCCTGCTCTGTATCCTGATATCTAACTTTGCTGTATGCTTCCCAGGTCACTGGGGAACTTTATGTGGTTTCTAAAACATAGTCTCCAATATTTATGGTAATTTCTTAAATAATTTAAGTTTCTTTCTATGTAGAGTCTATTTGTAATGTAATTTTAATACTATCCTATAATTATCCTTGTTGGTGTTCAGTACATGGGAGTCAAGTGTATAAACATATTTGTTAATGAATCAACAGCCTATAATTTCAGGAATGAGGATAGCTATTAGGTGCTATTAAAATAGAGAACACATATATGTTCCAAAAACTTATGTAATGATACAATGAATTAGAATGTCTGAAGTAGATATAAGAATGTATAATTAACTGTATTTTCTAAAAGGATTTTTTGGAATAATATGACAAAATATTATTTATATATACATACATAGAGAAGAGAAATAATTATGCAGATGACTGCTAATAATCTATGATTTTTTATGAGCATCCTTTTACAACATTTATCTTGGATTAACCATTGCAACACCTGAATAACTATTTGATACTTGAAGTCACCTCCTTAAAGTCTTGATAATCAATATTAACTACACATGAGCACTTTACGTTCTTCTTGAGCTTAAAACTATTCAAACACCTTCAATCCTTGTGAATATTTTCCCAAATTGCAAGGAGTTCTTGCAATCCCTCTATTCTTTATATTGTAAAGAATGTAATACAAAAAGATCTACATAATGTAGTTGATAAATTACTCACTTTGGAAACTGATATTTGTGATCTAACTGAAAAAAAAACAAAAACAAAAAAGCAAGAACTGAGTAAGCCTGCAACATTATCAGGTTCAATTCTGGGAATATCTTTGTTACAGAATTATAAGGAGTGAAACCAAGGATGGATAGTAGGTGGGGAAAAGGAAGTATAGTGTTCAGTCCTAGTATTGGTAAAGAGTGCCTGAAGACGAAGAGCACCAAGCAATGTAAGCAGAGGAATAGGTCAGATCCAGGAAAGGAAGCAGGGTAGGGGATATTTATGAACATGTTTCAGAGGAAGCAGCTGGCCAGCAGCTGCTGGGCACTCTAGAAACAGAGATTCAAATTGCTGTATAGCAAGTTGTAAAGTCCAAAATGTAGGAGAATGGGTGGGTCCCAGGTGGCAGGGAAATTGAATGGTCAAAGAAGAAAAGTCGTGAAAACAGTTCAGCCAATAATAAGGATAAATCAGGAGAAAACAAAGAGAAGTTATTTGAAGTATCAGGAATGAGTATCATTTTTATAATGAAGGCATATTTCCTGTCCTAAATTTTGGGTTTTCTATTGTACTTTGGAAGGAAGAACTTAATCCACAGTAAACAGTCCAGGCTGAGCAGAAAACTGAAGGTACTGCACTGAGATGGAATATATACTCAGAGACAAAAAGGCTGTCATATCCATTGGGTGGCAAACTTAGGATTGTAGTGGAGTGTTATGTGGAGCAGTCAGGCTCTGGGAAGATAATTTTGTGCTGAGAGCAAGACTTAGGCACAGAAACCTCAAGGGACAAGGATCAAAGAAGAGAGAAAAATTGGTCCTTTGCTGAAAATTCACTTGCACCGAAAAGAAAATCACACAGAAAGGCATGATGTAAACCTCCAAGGTCAAGTAGATAGGGGTCCTGTCTGTGCTTTCTTGACATCTACAGTCATTTTCACAGCAGACAAAAGCCCACAGGTGCTCATTTCTAAAGCAAGGCTGATGCAATTAGCTATTACAACTCAATAGAATGATCTGTATTCTAGTCACATCATGTTGTTAGTTGTGTTTCTTAGCAGCACACTGAAAAAAGAAGTCAATTTGTGTGGCCTGACCATTTTTCCCTCTTACAGTAAAAACAAATCTTATGTCTGAAAATTTAGATCTTTTTACTTTTATTTTATTTGTTCTATTCAAATATATTTTGAATACAAGTTGTATCTGTAGGCAAAAATCAACTAACATTTATTAAGCACTTTTTGCTTGCATTAGAACTTACTAAGTTCTCATATAAATGATAGTAAAACTTTAGACTAAGAATCAGTATTGCAGAGTTCACGCTTCAGACGTATTTCTAAGCAACTAAAACCTTGAGCAAATTACTTCCCCGGTTATTGGTTTTTACAACTGTGAATGAGGATGTTAAAAGCTGTTTTACAGCTTGTTTGGACAGGATTAAAGGGGTTTACATATGAAATTCAGTTAAGTTTAATGAATATTTATTAACAAAATAATGTTTGGCAAACAGCATGCAAAGGCTTTGGGTATGATACAAAGGAAATAAGTTATGGTTTTGGCCACTGAGGTCTTGAGTCTAAAGGGGGAGACTGAAATGTACACTTTAAAATTAGAGAAAATGCAGGAACTGTGAGAGCAGAGAAAAGTTCAGCTTGAAAGTAACTAAAATAATAGCCACATTCTATCACTCTTGATGTTCAATAAGTAATTTTCTCATTTTGTTTAAATGATTTTAAAACCAAAAAACAAAGAACAGAAATGTCCATTATCACTGATGGGTAGATGATTTACAGTTGTGGATGATGAGTTACTCATTAATGTATTAGTACTGGAGGTATTATGATGCAGTAGGTCAGAGCCCCAAGGCTCACAGCAGGCGCTGGTCCATTATAACTTAACTATATAACTTGGGAACATTCTGGATTCTCTCTCTCCCTGGCCCTTCCACTTACTAGCTATGTGACCTTGAACAAGTTACTTAAACTCTCTGTTCGAACTACCATTTAACCCAGCAATCTCATTACTGGGTAAATACCCCAAAGAAAATAGATCAGTCTACCAAAGAGATACATGCACTTCTATGTTCATTGGTTCACTATTCACAATAGTAAATACATGGAATCAACCCAAGTACCCATTGATGGTAGATAGGATGAATAAAATGGGTACGTATATACCATGGAGTACTATACAGCAATAAAAAATGAAATCACATTGTTTGCAGCAACATGGATGGAGCTGGAGGCCATAATCCTAAGCAAATGAATGTGGAAATAGAAAATAAAATACTGAATTTTCTCACTTATAAGTAGGAGCTAAACATTAAGCATACAAGGACATAAATATGCGAATAATAGACACTGTGGACTACTTGGGGTGGAGGGGCATGGGATAAAAGTTACCTATTGGGTACTATACTTACTACCTAGGTGATGGGATCCTTACTCCAGTCCTCAGTATCACGGAATATTCCCGTGTAACAAACCTGCATATGTACTCCCTGTATCTAAAATAAAAGTTAAGAAACAAAACCTCTCTGTTCTACTATTTATCATCTACAAAACAGGAATAATGATAGGTTGTACATTGTAAGATTATTATGAAGATTAAATGAACTAATCTATATTAAAAATTTTTTTTAAAGTGCTGGTAAACAGTTTGGACTTAATAAATGTTACCTATATTCATGAATGTCATTTTTACTATAATGATAGTGATGATGCTTTAGCATATCTTTTTGTAAAAGAGAGAGAATAATAAGATTTATTTCTTAGTTGTGTCATGAGGATTAAAATTTAAAATGTCTAGTTTAATAGATCCTTGATAAATATGAACTGTTATGAAAAGAGTGATTACTACTAAAAATCATTCCCTATATATGTTTAGCATTTCACAATATAACAAATGCTTTTATGTAAACAAATAAATAAAAAACAAAAATTTATAAACATATAAAATATGTGTGTTTTTGTGTATATATAGGATTTACAGTATCTACATATATGTATATATGTGGGTATATATACACACATTTATATATGCAGGTATATAAAAATATACAGTATATATGTTTATACACAAACGTGTATATGTATATATGTTGTGTGTATATACTGTAAATAATATATACACAGATACACACAATGACACACATATTTTATATGTTTATACTCACATATATTCATCAGTGTATGTATATTTATATAAATAATTCACAATTGCACAAGAGATGAACAGGCCAGATTGTTCTATTCCTGTGTATTATTCACATTTCATAGTTTGTTCATTAGACTACTGTGGCCTTCTACAGAAGATCTTTGAATTTGACTGTCTTACTATGTCCTTGCTCACACACACACACACACACATACACACACACACACACACACACAGAGTTTCTGGTTGGTATATGGACTAACATAACACCTTCTGTTTAATTGATTCTACATTCTTTTCTCCTTTTGTTTCTTCTGTTGCTGTCCTACTTCCATAAGTATAACACTGGAATCCACATATTTAGAGAAATTTACGGCTAGGCGTGGTGGCTCACGCCTGTAATTCCAGCACTTTGGGAGGCCGAGGCGGGCAGATCATGAGGTCAGGAGATTGAGACCATCCTGGCTAACACAGTGAAACCCCGTCTCTACTAAAAATACAAAAAATTAGCTGGGCGTGGTGGCAGGCGCCTGTCGTCCCAGCTATACCGGGGGCTGAGGCAGTAGAATGGCATGAACCCGGGAGGCGGAGCTTGCAGTGAACCGAGATCGTGCTGCTGCACTCCAGCCTGGGCAACACAGCAAGACTACGAGACTCCGTCTCAAAAAACAAAACAAAACAAAACAAAACAAAACTAGAAATTACAAGAAAAATAATGTGCATGCAGAAGCCAATGTAAAATCAAGACCCCATACATTTATAAATTCAGATCAAATTTTGGAAACAATAATTTTCTCAGAAAAGAGACTGTAAAGCAGATGAATTATATCTACAAAAACAATTCTTTTTGGTGCTCTTATTTTGTAGTATGACACAGAACAAATTCTTTATTGACAAAATATTGATGTAAATCCATGCAAATTATTGAAGACTTCTCCTTAAGGAACTATATATACTATCAATATGTTAGTCCTCTGAATAGTCTTAATTTCAGACATTCTGATAATCAGTGTCAACAAGGCTAGAGTAGAATCATAATGAGTTGGTATTACATTGTTTAACTCCAATTAGTATAGACTTGTCTGCCTTCATCAAACATATTTTAGCAACTTTATAAGCCAGGCTCTGTGATGGGCAGAGGAACTACAAGAAAGAATAAGGTACTTTCTCTACCCTACAGGACACATATTCCGGTTGGGAAATTGGAAGTGAGAGGGGATAGAAGTGAATGTATAATTAATTGATCTTCCTGGAAGTGTCACGCTCTATGCTAGAAGCATTTTACTAACTTTTTATTTAGTTCAGAGACCAACTTAGAAAACTTTTTGCTATCCTTATTCTATATTTGGTGAAACTAAGGCTAAAGTAAATAAAGCAACTTGTCTATAGTTATGTGACTAGTGATAGAAAGAGAGCCTGATATAGAGAAAAGAGTATGAACTTTGGAGTCAGATAATCCAGGATAATAATTACGTTTCTGCTTCTTAATAAAGGGTGTACTACACTCAATGATATGGTTTGGCTGTGTCTCCACCCAAATCTCATCTTGAATTGTAGTTCCCATAATCCCCACGTGTCATGGGAAGGAGCCAGTGGGAGGTAATTGAATCATACGGGGCCAGTTACCTGCATGCTGCTGTTCTCATGAAAGTGAATGAGTTCTCAGGAGATCTGACGATTTTATAAGGAGCTCTTCCCCCTTTTGTTTGGCACTTCTTGCTGATGCCATGTGAAGAAGGACATGTTTGTTTCCCCTTCTGCCACGACTATAAGTTTCCCAAGGCCTCCCCAGGCATGCGGAACTGTGAGACAATTAAACCTCTCTCCTTTATAAATTACCCAGTCTCGGAGATGTCTTTATTAGCAGTGTAAGAACAGACTAATATACTCAGTAAATCTTTTCCCCTCTATAAGAGGTTCATATTGATGTTACTTTAGAGTTTTCCATGCCAGTTACTTAAGAAAATATATATACACCACCTGACATCTCAATAGATGGCAGCTGGATAAATTACAACAATTATATATGTTATATATAATGTAAATATGTGCACATGTGCTTATATTTATACACATGCATATATTAAAACTATATATATTAGTAAATATACATTTACATAAGAATTCAGAAACAAAAATTATATCTACTTCCATGACTTTCTGCTAAAATCCTATAAAAGAGATAACTTCAAGTTTTATAACTTGAAAAAAATTTTCTTCATGAAATCACCTGTTTCTTCCTCTCAATCAGGTCTTCAGAAACAATTTGAATAAACTCCCTCTGTTGCCTCTTCACTGTTTCTGGTGCCCTTGGGCTCCTCAGCACTGTGTAAACATCTCTAGGACTTCCTACCTTATCTTATTTATTTGTATCCCCCTCTCTCTCCCAAGAGAGGATAAGCTTTGAAAGCACCGAGGCCATGTCTTACTAAAATGTGCTTAGGTATAATTTTTCTTGTATTAACCCTGATTAAGATTTGCTAGTGAGAACACTTGGACACAACAAGGGGAACATCACACACCGGGGCCTGTTGTGGGGTTAGGGGAGCGGGAAGGGTTAGCATTAGGAGATATACCTAAGGTAAATGACAAGTTAATGGGTGCAGCACACCAACATGGCACATGTATACATATGTAACAAACCTGCACGTTGTGCACTTGTACCCTAGAACTTAAAGTATAATAAAAAAAAGTAAAATAAAAAAAAGAGATTTGCTAAGGTTCTTGGATCTATAAGTTGACATGTTCCACCAAATTTGGGAAATATTTGACCGTTATTAATTCAAAATATTTTTCCTCCCTGTTCTTTTTCTCCTCTCCCTCTGGTACTGTAATTATATGGGAACCTACTTGGAATTATCCCACAGATCACTGCAGCTCTCTGCAGTTTTTTGAAATATTTTTTCTTTCCATTCTTCAGATTATGTAAGTTGTGTTAATTGTCTTCAGATATGTGAATCCTTCCTTCTCTGGTTCCAATGTACTCTTCAGCCCATCAAGAATATTCTTCATTTCAGATATTTTACTTTTCAATTCTGAAATTCTCATTGGGTCCTTCTTATAGTTTTCATTTCTCTGCAAAATTTTCTCATTGTTTACTCATATTTATTCTTTTATTTAAGTCCTTGAAAAATATTAAGTTCTTGCATGCTAATTTCAATAGTTATGTCATTTCAGTATTTATTTATATTGACTACTTTTTTCTTGATTATAGGTTATACTTTTCTGCTTCTCAGATCTAATTTTTATTGTATGCTGGACATTCAGATGATAATTAAAGGTGTTCCTGATTATGTTAGCTTCCTTTAAATGATTTGGAATTTTGTTCTGGCAGGCAGCTAAAATATGTTTTTTCCCTGTAAATCTTGATTTTATTCTTTGAATGCTTTTATTTTGTTTTTGAATGTATGGCATCTTTCTCTCTGTGTAGTGTGGTCTTTACTCCTAAAGAAAGGCCTTTCTGGTTTCTCAATGCTTGAGATGTTTAGTGTCATGTCTCTCCATACTGGCTGAGCTGGAACTCCAACTCTCTAATTTTTGACATTTTTGTTTATCTCTCAATCTTTCAGCAGATGATATCTGCGAGGCCCCTCAAAGACCCATGATGATTAATGAGTCTTTCGAGCCCATCCTCTGAGTGGCTGTTTCTTCTCTGGTGCTCTGGCCTATGCTACTCTACTCTAATTGCTACTGCTGCCTATGACTCTGACCTCATCCTCTTCAGCTCAGAAACATTGCTGCTCATCTCATTGTACTCTGCCCACAGCACAAAAGCAATTCCAAATCCAAATCCCAGGAGATTGCTGTTGTATTCACGTGTGTTTCACATCTAGCAAAATCATAGTTCTGCACTAACAGTGCTCAGTTCCCAAAAATAGAAACCTCATTTATTTCCTACCTTTTTTTTAGTTGTTTACATCAGGAGGGCGAGTCTTGTACTAGCTACCCTGTCATTCCATCGCAATGGCCAAACTAGTTTGGTTTCACAGAAAGGCATTAAATATTTCCTGTGTGTCTTTGTGTTAAGCACTATTTTACACATATGAACTATTTATTATCTCATCATAACAAATTTCAGAAAAGCTTGGGGTTGACTATAAATGCTATGTCAACACAGTTCAGCCAAAGACACAGTTTCAGACAATTTCTTTCACTCAGCTCCAAAGCTGTGCCTGCATAAAACTAAAATAAACAGATGGAAAGCAAAACGTGCTGAGGGGTACAAAAATCCACATGTGTGGAGAAAAGTATCAGAAACGACATCTAATTTTTGCATTCATATAGACTCTCTAAGAGTGAAATTATACTTCATGAATATAAATATCCAAACAAAGTCAACGAACTGAAGCAAAGAAGGGTTTGCATCAACTTCCACATATTTGTTTAGACTTTCCTAAATAATGTGCTTAATTAAAAATAACCTTCAGGTGCAGTGAGTTGAGTTGTTCAGTTTATTCAAAGTAACTTGCTCAAATTTGAGTGACTAGATGCATTTTTATTTTTGTTTTGGGTGAATTCAGTATCCTGAAAATGGCCAACACTTAATTGAATAATTTAAATCATTTCTTTTCAAATAAAATGTTTAAAATGTACCAATTGTTTCTTACACTAACATTCTAAAAGGATAATCTTAGAGGTGAATTGAGGTCAATAGCCATGTATAAAGCTTATTCTGACTTCAAATTTTTGAAGATTAGCCTTTTATTTACAACAATGTTTTTTCTACTCAGTGCATCATTGCTACAGGTTTTGGTTTAAGAAGTAACCCTAGATATATCTAAGATCTTCACTGGGGTGCAGGGGTTTTAAACATCATTGCCATCATCATTCTTGCATCATATCTTCATCACATGCGCTTTGGTTCAAAACTCTGATTTTAAACTATTTCAAAGTCAAGATTTTTATATGTGTCTGTTGGAATATAAGAACAAAAGCACCATAAACTCCAACTATAAAATTTGCTTGTTATTAATACACAAAGAAAGTGAATATTAAGAGATGAAGTCTGAGACAAGAAAACAAAAAAAGTAATTATGTTTGGTTTAATTTATACATGCCATTTTTACACAAAATAGTGTCAAAATTTAATGTCACATTCAAACTTTAAAATTCATTGAAGCAAACTGTCTCCATTTACAGATGCCATGATATTATATGGAGAATACCCCAATGACTTCACCAAAAAAAACATGAAAATTAATAAACAAGCTCAGTAAAGTTTCAAGATGTAAAATCAACATACAAAAATCAGTGACGTTTCTATACACCAATAGTGAATTGTCTGAAAAGAAAGCAAGAAAGCAATTTCACTTACAATAGCTACAAAAAAGAAAAAAAAAAAAACCCAGAATGCCTAGTAATAAATTTAACAAAGGAGGTGAAAGATCTCTACAATGAAAACTGAAAAACATTGAGGAAACTGAAGAAGACACATATATCTCATGTTCATGGATCAGAAGAAATAATACTGTTAAAATGTCCATACAACCCAATGTACACCTCTGCAGCTACAGATTCAGTGCCATCTCTATCAAAATACCAATGACAGGTGGGGTGCGGTGGCTCATGCCTGTAATCCCAGCACTTTGGGAGGCCGAGGTGGTTGAATCACCTGAGGTCAGGAGTTCGAGACCAGCCTGACCAATATGGTGAAACCCCATCTCTACTAAAAATACAAAAATTAGCTTGGTATGGTGGCAGGCACCTGTAATCCCAGCTACTGGGGAGGCAGAGGCAGGATAGTCACTTGAACCTGGGAGGCGGAGGTTGCAGTGAGCCGAGATCACGCCTTTGCACTCCAGCCTGGGCGACAGAGTGAGACTCCTCCTCAAAAAAACAAACAAAACAAAACAAAAAAATAAAAAACAAACAACCAAAAAAAGAACCAACGACAATCTTCCCAAAATGAGAAAAAGAAAAAAAATCCTAAAATTTGTATGCAACCACAAAAGGCCTCAAATTACCAACGCAATCTTGAGCAAAAATAACAAGGTTGGAAACATCACATGACCTGACTTCAAAATATACCAAAAGGCTAGAGTAACCAAAACAGCATGGTAAATGGCATAAAAATAGACACATAGACTAATGAACTGAATAGAGAGCCCAGAAATAAATCCCTGCATCTATGACCCACTGATTTTTGACAATGGTGCCAAGTATAGACAATGGGGAAAGGACAACCTTTTCAATAAATGGAACTGGGTAAACTGCGTATCCACATGCAGAACAATGAAACTGGACTCCTATCTCTCACCATCTACAAAAATCAACGCAAAATTGATTAAAGACTTAAATATAAGATCTGAAATGAAACTACTAAAAGAAAACATAGGGGAAAAGCTCTGTGACATTGGTCTAGGTAAGGATTTTTTTTTTTTTAATAAAACCTCAAAAGTCCAAGCAACAAAAGCAAATATAGACAAATAGGATTCCATCAAACTAAAAAGCTTCTGCACAGCAAAAGGAATAATCAATAGGGCAAAGAGGCGACCTATAGAATGAGAGAAAATATTTGAAAACTGTACATCTAATAAGGGGTTAATATCCAAAATATATAAGAAGCTCAACACCAACAACAAAAGTTAAACCCATCAAAAAATGAGCAAAAGACTTGAGTAGATATTTCTCAAAAAAAGACATACAAATGGCCAACAGATATATGAAAAAAAGATGTTCAACATCAGAAATCATGAGGGAAAGGCAAATCAAGATGACAGAAATTTTCACCTCATTCCAATTAGAATGACTACTGTCAAAGAATCAAAAGATAACAAGTGTTGGTGAGGATATGGAAAAAAGAGAAACTTTGCACTCTGCTGGTGGGAATATAAATGAGTACAGTCATTTTGGAAAATATTAATAGTTTGGAGTTTCCCCAAAAAATAAAAATAGAACTACCATATGATCCAGCAATCCCACTACTGTGTATACATCCAAAGGAAATGAAATAGATACTTTGAAGAGATATCTGCACTCCTATGTTTACTGTAGTACCATTCACAATAACCAAAATAGAATCAACCTAAATGCTCATCAATGGATAAATGGATTTAAAAAGTGCCATCACAAGGGAATATTATTCAGTCATAAAACAATAAAATGCTGTCATTTCCAGCAACATGGATGAACCTGGACGACATTATGTTAAGTAAAATAAGTCAGGCACGGGAAGACAGATAGCTCATGATTTCACTCACATGTGGAATCTAAAAAGTAGTTCTCATGGAAGTAGAGAGTGGAATAGTACTTGCCAGAAGATGGGGAGGTTAGGGAACAAGGGGGGATAGGAGAGACTGGCCAATGGGTGCAAAGTTACAGTTAAACAGGAGGGTAAGTTCTGGTGTTCTGTTGAAAAGGAGGATGACTAGAGTTAACAACAATGTATTATATGCTTCAAAGAGAAGTTTTTGAATGTTCTCATTATAGGCAAATGATAATCAAAAGTTGACTTTTTAAATATGAGACTGTATTAGGACCTGATAATATCTTCTAATAAATGAGTATAGGAAAATCACCTTAATTTACACTAAAAGAGACAATATTAAACAAAGATATATTATTGGGAAATTCTCTAAAATGCTCAATGATGGCTTTAAAAATAGGATAATTTTGGGAGGCTGAGGTGGGCACATCACGAGGTCAGGAGTTCAAGAGCAGCCTGGCCAACATAGTGAAACCCTGTCTCTACTAAAAATACAAAAAAAATTAGCCAAGCGTGGTGGCAGGTACCTGTAGTCCCAGCTACTTGGGAGACTGAGGCAGAAGAATCGCCTGAACCTGGGAGGCGGAGGTTTCAGTGAGCCGAGATCACACCACTGCACCCCAGCCTGGGTGACAGAGACTCCATCTCAAAACAAAAAAATGTTGGAGGGGGGGAGAAGGTTTTTAAAATATTCTCCTATTTGAAAATATACTTTATTAATACATATGAGTTCAAACAATGGAAATAAAGAGATTTGGTCACCAATTTAAAAACTAGTTTGTCTATGTAATTACAATTTCTTTTCTCTCTGAATGTAAACAAAATGTTTAGGATCAGTTTATTGCTTGTAATGTGTCATCATTTCTCTCTTTCTTTTTTTCTCACCCATTTAATTTGTTTACTCTTTTTTCCCCTGTGTTTCCAGCAACATAGGAGGATTTAGAAACAAAACTATCTTGGGCAGGGGGAGATGATGGCAAATGGATGAAAAACTGGCTTCTTGTCTTTTGGTGGTTACTATAGCAATAATCATAATGGGAGATGTTTAGCCGCAACTGGTTTCTATAACAACATGATAGGGTGCTTTAGAAATAGACCTGAGGTAAACAGATTCTTTAAGGGCCTCTTAACCCTTTTTATCCCACAGGATTAGCATCCTCTTGGAGGATGAATATTAGTTGGCTTATTTGATGAAAGGCTTAAAATCTTGCTTTTATTTTGTAAAGATTAAATGGTTAATTATTCTATAAAGACTCAGCTTTAGCCGATCAGCTCTTAGGCTCCTTTACTTCACGAAATAATTGATAGCATCCTTACTTTATTTCTACACAGGAAATTGAAATAGTCTTAAAGATATGTATTTTATAGTATTCACCAAAAATTGGAAAACCGTAAATAGTCCTCATGAAAAAGTGTGTTCACTCTGATATAGATCACTCAAGGGTTCTTGCTTTACTAATACTTCATATACACTATTATTTCACCTGTTGGGCTCCCTGACAGGTGGAGCTTTTCTTACTCTAACTAATGGAGTCTGAATACTCATCCTTTATTAGGCTATTCAGTGTGCCCCAGAATAGACATGGTCCCTATTTGACTTATAATTCACTAGGTGTTACATGGAGAAGTTTAGTAATTTTTTTGAATTTATTAAATTTTAGTACCATAAAAACTGACATAGAAAAAAGCAAAGGCCTCCCTTTTATACACAGGCATCCTTCAAGAGCCCTTATAAGTGAAAGACCAAGGGGAATTTATGACAGGGGTGTGGCACAGGAGTAGATGGTGGAAGGCAGGATATAATTTTTGAAGAGAAGGAAAGATGGAAGGCTTAAATTTAGTTAAGTAGTTAAACAGAGGAAGATGGAGATCAAGCTTGCTTGGTTGAGTTTAATAGTGAGTTGTTAATTATCTATTCTATTCTGTATACTATAGAGATATACAATGTTGAGTAGTATATGGGATTTATTTTTAAAACTAAATTATCATATCAAGTAAAACATTAAACTATTAAATTAATTAATTTGAAATGACCATATATGTGCAAGAATGATTTCATTTAAGGTATGATGTCTCATGTATTTTCTACAATAGGAACTATCCTTATACTTTTGTTCTTTTCTATTCAGTTAAATTGTCAATTCAAAATATCAGATATTCTCTTTCAACTGTCAGAAAGATGTCAGGAACCATGCATCTCCTTCCCTCTGATTTCAAACAGTACAAGCTCTTCTTATTTCCCTGGTGTTTTGTGCTCTGCAATGAAGCCTCAGAATTCATTACATAATCACTTGCCATAGCCTTCTGGGGTAGAGTTTGCCAAATGGATCCCTGGGAGATCAAGACCCATTCTCCATGTGTGCCATGGGGCTGTGCACATGAGCTGAGGCATGTCTGTATTCACCAAGGCCCTGCTCAGAACAGCATGTGCCAGAACACACTGGGCAAGGAGCCATTCACAAACTCTCGAAAAATCTTATCCAGACCAAAGGCACAATGACATCGTAGTTGTTGCGCTCATTGCCATGGGGCTTTTAGCTGAATAAAAAGAAAATAAAAAATATATTCATGATGACTTCCAAGTTATCCAGTAACCACAGTAACCTGGGTTTTCCCCAAATTTGATCCACAACTTCAAGTCACCTGACAGAAACAAATCATTCTCTCTTTGTTCAAGCATAGTGAGCCATAGAATGAGTGAAACAAATTACCCTGGGATAAAACCAATGAATCAGCAAAGCACGCAATCATCATATATTTATTTTACTATTAGAAGGTGGTATTCAAAATGTTATCAAAACCAAATACATACCTCATACATACAGGCATACTGAAAAGCATGTTATAGTTCCTGAACTTAAGGAGTTTGTTTGCTAATTGTAAGGACAAGTCTTCATATATGGCATGAAGAACACTTTAGGATGCATATAGATAAGTATTAAATTGTGTCTTAACAATAATAAATTCTGTGGCTGCTCAGGCCAGGAGCTCAAGGAGCATGTAAAAATATGAGGAGGATTAATGGGAAAAGCATGCCTTGCATTGGACTTCTAACAATTTCAATATATATCACAGTTAAACTCTCAGAAAGTATTTCGAAATATTTTTATTCATGGCTACTATGAGAAGAATGTCATAAAGAAGATAATTTAAATTCTGGAGGAATAATGTCTTACTCATAACCACACATTATTTTTCTAGACTTTAGTTCTCTACAAAAATGTGAGAAAACTGTTGAGCGCTGCACTATCCAATACAGTAGCCGTTAATCACATAAGGCTTCTGAACACTTGAAAAGTGACTAGAGTTAAGTGTGCTATAAGTGTAAAATACACAGAGTATTTCAAAGGCTTAATGTTAAAAAGTGTAAATATTTCATTAATAATTTTTACACCGGCCAGGTACAGTGGCTCACGCCTGTAATCCTAGCACGTTGCAGGGCTGAGGCAGACAGATCACTTGAAGCCAGGAGTTCGAGACAAGCCCCATCTCTACTAAAAATAGAAAAAATTAGCTGGGCAGGGTGGCACATCCCTGGAATCCCAGCTACTTGGGAGGCTGAGGCATGAGAATACCTTGAACCCAGGAGGCAGAGGTTGCAGTGAGCCGAGATCGTGCCACTGCACTCCAGCCTGGGTGACAGAGCGAGACTCTGTCTCACATAATAATAATAATAATTGTTTTACAAATTACATATTGAAATATAATGCTTTAGACATATTTGGTTAAATATTTAAAATTAATTTACCTGTTTGTTTTTTGTTGTTAACATGGTTACGGAAGACTTAACATTCCATATGTAGCTCACATTATACTTCCATTAGACAGCACTGGTATAGATGCTTGCTATTGAAGTGTAGTATGTGGACCAACAGCAATGGTATTACTTAGGAGCTTATCAGAAATGCCAAGTCTGAGGCCCCACTCCCCCTGAATCTGCAAGGTTAACAAGATCCTCAGCAGTTCATATGAACATTAATGTTTAGAAAATGCCGATCTAGATAATGTTTTAGATGTTTCTTTTTATGACTCTGTCTTTTCATTTGGATTTTTTTCACATAAATGTTTTAAACTCTGGGCATCCTGACCTAGCACATATTAGATGCACAACCTTGGGGAAGTTATTTGACATTCCTGAAACTCATTTCCATATTTATAAAATGGATGTAATACCTCCAATCCCATAATTTTTCTATAGGGATTAAATGAAACACAAGAGTTATGAAAGGAACCAATAAATTGGAGATATTTTTATAATATCAAAAATAACATTGAAAAATTAGATTATTCTAATCATTTTCATTCTTATATTGAGTGCCAATACTATTTTGATGTACAATGGAATGAACTAGGGTTCGAAGGGCTGTTTTCATTTATTTTACAAATGTCACTTATTTTTTTAACATTGTGTATAATAAAACTTAGCACACTGATAAGTCTCTAGTAGAGATATTAAAACTTTTGGATCTGCTTTTAGAACAAAAGTGTTGTGTAGCTAAATTTTCCTGCACTATCATTGTACAATTGACATTGAAATTAAATCTGTTGATCGTTGATCGGTTCTTCAAAACATGGCTTCATGGAGCGGGAAAAAACTTTTTCCTCTTTGTTCAGAACATTTTTAGCTTTACTGTGAGAATTTCAATTTGCTACAGGCAAAGAAACTAGTAAAATATAAGTCTATTCCATAGTAAAAGGGGTCATTCAAAAGCCTGTCATTATTAAAATATACATAGATTATAATAAGGTCAGTGATTTCAGGCCTGATTAGCTTTAAATAAATGTAACATCAAAGGAATATAATTAGATTCTCATTAAAATTTTTCATGATTGACAGTTAGTAAAAATGACCTTCACAACTTACATCATTTAGTCATGTTCTAAGGATGACAAAGGGCAGGGCATCTTCTATGAGGTAAATATGATGTGTATGATTGCAGCCTGAGGCACGTGCATTTGGTCCCTTACCCTACCTAACCCTAATGCCCAAGACCTGATCCAAGCCAGACCCTGTGCTTAGGTGTGTAGGCTGTGTAAAGGAGGACCCAGAAGCTCTGATTCTCATGGGGATGCTTTGAAAGAAAAAGAAACTTTTGAACCGGCAGGACTGGATTTCATCTGTGATGATGCTAATGATCAGAAATTATATATAAAAGCAAATAGCAATGTGCCTATCAGATACAGGGGATTTAAAATATGTTAATGGAAAACTTTCTCACTGATGCCACTGGCCTTCTAAAGAGGAGCTAATAGTAGAATAGGGATATTGAGATACAGGTGATGCCAATGAATTTTGGCCAAAACCAATCTCCTCGCCTGGAGTAAGAAAGTCGTGTTTCAAGGAGTTTGCATGAGTATTAATTGTGGTTGATGATGATGGAAACCTGCCCAGATTATTAGGTATGATTCTCAGAGAACGTGTGCTGGTAATAAACTTAGAACTCCCAAAACTCTTTTTCCAATATGATATAGTTTCATTTTCTTGAATTTATTCATTCGTTAATATGCATTTACTAAGCACCAACTATGTACATGGTACTCTACTAGTCAATAGACAAGTAACAAGATAGATGTACTTTGGACCCTGCATTGAAAGAAAAAGCAAATAATGGTTTTTAAAAAACTACTTTATGCTTGATTCTTATAAGGAACTTTATGTATGTTATCTCTTTTATTCCTAATAGTAATGAAAACAACAATGATGATTGATGATGCTGACTCTGTGCCAAGCCCTGTTAGGCATTTTGTGTTCATTAATTTAACCCTTTATAACAACTCTATGAGATAGGTGCCATTTTTACAAAAATGGAAACTGAGGCACAGGGATATTATCTTGATAAAACTCATAGACTTAGTACGTGGCAGAGCCAGGATTTAAACCCAGGCACCAAACTTCATGTGCTTATCCACTATATATATGGCTCCACATCATTTTCTTTAGTAATCAGGACACTGAGGCTCAGTGACAATGTTTTTTCTTAAAGTCACAGAGGTGGTAAATACTAGAATCAAAATTTAAATCTCTGTCTACCATAAAAATATCCTCTTCTGACTATATTAAATTGGCCTCAATTTAGTATTTAAGACCACATATACTGTAGGAAAACAAAGGAAAAATGGTCTTAAAGGAGCCCATCTACTTCTTATTTTAACTGCTCCATGTGGATTCTATCACACTGTACATCAAAGTAAGTGATTTAACTGATGATTTGTTCTGCTTGATTTTATCAAAAGAGGTCAAAGTAAGAATTTCACAGCAAGGCTTAAATGAGAATTCAGGTTTCCTTGCTCACTCATTCATTATTCAACAAATTTCTATTGACTGTCTTACCATGTGCAAGCCATTCTGGCTATGTGCTGATTAAAGACATGCCCCTCCTGCACTGCCTCCCTGCACACTCCAATCCTGAAACTAAATTTCATTCTCTGCAGAAAGCCAGGCTAAAGAGAATTCAGCAAACCACTTTATTCTCATAAATTATCATTCTTAGACCTGGAAATTTTGACAGTTCTGTCTCCAGTAGCGTTGTTTATACCTCCCATTTCATTCTGATTACATTTCATTAGCAAAGCATAGCAAATATTTATTAAATCATCAGTCTTCTAGGTGAAACAATATAAGACACTATTCATTCGGTTTTTTGGAAATATCAGATTTTATGTTCACAGTTCCTCTATTCTGCTCTGATTATTTAGGTAAACATAGGCTAAATATAAATAACTATAGAATTAAAATGTAAAAACTGTGCCTTCGCATGCTTAGAAAATTACTCGATTTTTTTCAAGTAATGCCAACCATGTATAGTGAAAAAAACATTACTCCATACCACAGGTGACATATTCTCTTCCTGTCCCTAGCAGCAACTTCCACAAGTCCCTGTCTGTCTCAACAGTTTGAGGAAAAAAAACACCAGAAAATATACATGTTCCAAAACAATGAACAAATTCCCGGATAACTTTATATATATTAGCGAGGATACGTTGAGGAGTGTTTATCTAGCTAAATATGAGGCATATTAAAAATTGCTATTTTAACCCAGATATGAGCAATAATAGGAGTTCTATCTACACCTCCTTCCATTCCTTCTGCTGACAAAGGATACATTTAACTCTTGATGTTAATATCGTTAAAATGAGATCTAGAGACAGATATAATTAGAGAGCTAGGAAGAGAAATAAGTTAATAAATCTTAAGAAAAGACTGAGCATACTGATGATAAGAGGATATTTAAATAGAATTTTGAAAAAGATCAAGGATCAATAATCACACATTTAAATATATATATGTGCGCATATAGATATGTAAAGTTTTACATAAAGAAACCATTAAGGTAAGAACAATGGCTTTGACAGTTAATACTCAAGAAATGTATACTGAGCACTTGTTATAAATAAATAGATATGGAGCACAATGCAAAGATACAGCAGGTCCGCTGAACAACTAAGTCGTAATCACAACTCTAACTTCATAGCTAGCATTTTGCTGAGCCAACCATTTAAATGGTACTCAAAATTTATAGAGGCCAGGGACTGTGGCTCAAGCCTGTAATCCTAGCACTTTGGGAGGCCTGGGTGGCTGAGGCGGGCAGATTGCCTGAGCTCAGGAGTTCGAGACCACCCTGGGGGCAACATGGTGAAACTCCCATCTCTACTAAAATACGGAAAATTAACCAGGCCTGGTGGTGGGCTCCTGTCATTCCAGCTACTTTGGAGGCTGAGGCAGGAGAATCACTTGAGCCTGGGAGATATTGGTTGCAGTGAGCTGAGATCATGCCGCTGTACTCCAGGCTGGGCGACAGAGCAAGACTCTGTCTCAAAATAATAATAATAATAAATAATTTAAAAATGTATAATCAGATGTTAAAGATTTTCTTGCAAAAAACAAGGGAGTTGGGGAAAAGAACCTTTTTAACTCAATTTCATGATTATCTTTGTCTGATCCTGACCATTCCCAGGTAATTTACAGGAAGGACATAGGTGGCATCTTGAATTAATCCATTGGTAGGCTTTCTATGTAAGGGTACTCGTGTTTTTTGTTTGTTTGTTTTGTTTAATTTTCTTTCTTAAAATAAAATTCCTTCAGTGAAAATAGTGACTTGTACCTTTTTAATTATTTTTATTGCTATGTTTTGCACTTGTTCAGTAAATTTTCTATCAAGAACTCAAAACTATTTCTCAACATCTTATAAAAGTAAGAGCTAGCATTTATCAAACACGATGTGTCTGCAAAGCATTTAAATTTAGTGACTTAATTCTTACAAAAAAAAAAAAGAGAAACCGAGGCTGGGAGAGGCAGAGCAGGCCTGGTACCCATCTGTTGCCCCTTTCCACTGCACTATCCTGACTCACTGATAAATCTCCTATGATTGCTAAATAGAAAAGTCAATGAAAAGATTGATAATAAAATCCACTGAATACAACTTTCAGATCCTTGATTGATGATTTTAAATTAGAGAATTACCTGTTTCATAGAAAAGTGCAGTAGAACCATCAAGGACAAAGGAATAAATATTACTTAAAATAGAGAAATTAACCCGCTCTTCCCTGAAAGTCTTTCACCTTGCACTGTTTCATTGTTCTAAATAAACATACTCAGCCTCATAATGAAACTAAATTACCAATGTGGCTGTTTTCCAAGTCAATTTAATTATTAGAAAATACATACACACAGATGCATACACACACACACACACAAGAAATATATTTACTATTATTTGGGTCTTCATCTTCTTTAAAACTGGCCAAACTTCTTTTTACTTCTCAGCAGACAAAAAAACTTTATTTTAGCACTAGAAATACTTAATACAAATATAGAAATAATTGCTTATAGTAACTGTATAAAATATTTTCTTTTCTCTTGTGCAGAGGTTTTCAAATTGCTGGTCTCAAACCCCAGCTCCTTGGAGGTGTCTCTAGGGGAGGCAGCAGACTGGTCTGACTAGGCTGCAAGGGACCTTCCCCTGCTTCTTCTGAGCAGATCTACTTTCCAATTGTGTACATTTGACATTTTCCTCATGACATTTTCCTTGAAGGAGTTCTGTTGCTCTTAAAAAGAAAAAAGAAAGGAAAAGAGGGAAAACAAAAAGTCTGAAACTCACTGTGGTAGAATTTCTTGTAATAGCCAGTAGATGGCAAACTTTACTGCAAGGAAACAATTTTGCAGCCTATATAATTTGGTCTGAAAATAGCAATTAAACTCTACATCCAGTAAAATTTACTATCCTGTATATAAGTCTTCTGTTAAAGCAGGAAACAAAATTCTCTATGGTAATTTCTCTGGGAACTAAATTTCAATTATAATTTAAAATAATCCTAAAACTTTTTTTCTGTGTCCATTTAAGTCTTGCTCTGAAGGTATTATCACTATGAAAATTATTGCATTGCTCACTGGAAGTACATACAATGTGCTAGGTATAATAATGAATATGACATAGTTTTTTCATTAGAATGCAGCCAACTATGTATTTTATTAATGAGTTTAGTTGAGGCAGCACAAAGGTCACAAAGAAAGATTTTTAACTTTGTCCTCAATTATTTATAAGTTTAATATTGTTATTTTTTATTTCCTTGCAGATTCCTTTTGCAATAAAAACAACACCAGGTGCCTCTCAAATTCTTGCCAAAACAATTCTACATGCAAAGGTTTTTCAAAAGACAATGATTGTTCTTGTTCAGGCACAGCCAATAATGTGGACAAAGACTGTGACAACATGAAAGACCCTTGCTTCTCCAATCCCTGTCAAGGAAGTGCCACTTGTGTGAACACCCCAGGAGAAAGGAGCTTTCTGTGCAAATGTCCTCCTGGGTACAGTGGGACAATCTGTGAAACTACCATTGGTTCCTGTGGCAAGAACTCCTGCCAACATGGAGGTATTTGCCATCAGGACCCTATTTATCCTGTCTGCATCTGCCCTGCTGGATATGCTGGAAGATTCTGTGAGATAGATCACGATGAGTGTGCTTCCAGCCCTTGCCAAAACGGGGCCGTGTGCCAGGATGGAATTGATGGCTACTCCTGCTTCTGTGTCCCAGGATATCAAGGCAGACACTGCGACTTGGAAGTGGATGAATGTGCTTCAGATCCCTGCAAGAACGAGGCTACGTGTCTCAATGAAATTGGAAGATATACTTGTATCTGTCCCCGCGATTATTCTGGTAAGTGTGATCATATCTGAATCGCAGATGATGTAATTAGCTGTCTCTAAGTGGCAGAAGCAGAGGTGACATTTTATTTTTCGTACAATTGTTTATGAAAACGGCCAAGTTCTTGACAGGAATCAATCACTAGATAGAAACTTCCTAAACTATTGAAAACCCACTGAATGCACTGAATTCTAAGTGGTTGCCTGCTGTCACTGTTGCTGTTTTAAATGGAGCTCTACATGATTTAAAACTGAGATTCGGTCTAGAATGAGTGGGTTCCAGGAGAAGCTCAAGGGCAGTTCAGGTTTCCTCATCAGTGCATGTTCCTTTCATTCCAGTTCAAGCCTGCTTTCTAATCCCCAAAGCCTGGCACTGCAACCTTCTGGCAATGCAGCCTGGAAGTTGAAGAGTTTCTAGTGCTGACTTGAGTATGATCAACAGATCAGTGATAGCAAAGCTGATGGAGCATGGTATATCAGATAAACCATAATTTTTATTAAGGGAAAAAACCTGTTCTTGTTTTATATCTTAGAGCAAACAATTCTACCTCATATTTATCTATTATTTACAATGTTTCTGTTGATAGAATTTTATTTTAATAATAGAGTGACAAGTTGACAACTCATCATTACCACGTTACATGCTATTCAGCCGCTTCACACTCAGTATTTATCCTCCCTATCCTTTTGAATCACTGTTACTGTTTTAGGTCAGTTCTTCACGATGGCCACATTTCTTGCTTTGCTTTACTCTTTCACTTTTCCATTTACTTGTAAGGGGGTAACTTACCTAGTCTATGCTTTCTCACATGCATTCATTCTAACTTCTGCTAACCACTTTCTTACAATTCCTGACTCAGATCTCTAAGACACCACTCACATTTTAATACCGTGTTTTCCCTTAGCACTTGCCATTTTTGTACCTTCCTGAAAGCCTTCCTGAGGCTTTCAGCTTTTTAACTTGCCTTCTTCTCCCAATACTTTCACACTTAGTTCTTTATTTTGTCAATCTTTTCCCAAGTGTTAAGCAATATAGCTATTTGGAAAATATTTCTCTTCAAAATTTGCACCAGAACCCTCCAGCATCATTTTGCTTTTAAACATTCTAAAACTATGTATTTTATAAAATAGACTTATTCCTAGTTGCTCTAAAATGAAATTTTTCCCTCTCCCTACTCCCTTACATACAACCAATCTTCAGAATCTGCTGTTTTGACACTAAGATATGCTCCAAATTGAGCTCATCCGTTCTTTTCCTTGGTTTAGGTTCATCTCAACTCTTGTGTGTGCCACTACACAACCTCCCAGACGTTCTACTTATAGCTTCTACCTTCTCGAAGTTGTTCTGAACACTGCCTTTGAAATAACTTTTCTGAAATAGACCTATGCCGCAGTTCTGAAGAGCCTTGAGAACTCCACACTACACAGAGAATGATTTTAGCCTCTCCCTGAAAGCCCTTCACAATTTGGGCCCATGACAGTGGCCATGTCTTCACACATTCCACCAAAGCCTTCTACTTCCTCTAATAAATCTTCTTCATTTCTTATACAAGTCATTTCCTTCCCCCTGGAATGTCCTTTCCCACTTCACAATGTCTACTCTGAAGTTCTGCTATACTTTTTAAGACCTAGTTCAAATATCATCTAACACAAGGAGCGTTTCCAGGTTCCTTTCCGCCTAGAATAATAGTTTCACACTGCTGCAGTAATTATATTCATTATGTCTCTACTAGTTGACACCTGTATTAAAGAATCCTCCATAATTCTTTCCTATTTTACAGATATCTATGTTTTTGCCCCCCACCCCGCCATGTTAGTTTCTAAAGGACAGAGTATTGTTTTATATTTATTCTTTAATTCATCAATACTTTATGAGTTTCTATTAGATGTCAGTTAGTGGATTAAGAAGAGGAGCCCTCCGCTGGGCGTGGTGGCTCACGCCTGTAATCCCAGCACTTTGAGAGGCCGAGGCCGGTGGATCACGAGGTCAGGAGACCAAGACCATCCTGGCTAACATGGTGAAATCTGGTCTCTACTAAAAATACAAAAAATTAGCCGGGCATGGTGGTGGGCACTTGTAGTCCCAGCTACTCGGGAGGCTGAGGCAGGAGAATGGTGTGAACCCGGGAGGCGGAGCTTGCAGTGAGCCGAGATCCGGCCACTGCACTCCAGCCTGGGCGACAGAACGAGACTCCGTCTCAAAAAAAAAAAGAAGGTGAGCCCTCTTCCTCCAAGAGCCTGGCTCAGTATTTGTGAGTAATGGTTGCTTAATCAACTGTTACTAAATTGTTCTAAGTTTTAAAATTCTTCCATATATTTCTGGGCACCCTTCCCCATCCTGAAACTCAGGTAAATTAATATTAAATGAGAATTCATTTTCTGTATTACTTTATGTATACTCTATGATGCTAGAATGCTTATGTCAAATGGAAAATTATTTTATCGAGTGACTTAATTATCAATACTATGCTAAAAGTTATAGGAAATATTTTAAAAGCTTATAAAACTGTAGTTGTATGAAAAGCTCCTTGTTTCTTTGCCATACTGAGGTGTCTCTTTTCTTTGGTGAGAGTTATGGCAGGTGAATTTCAATTTTTTAAAAATTTTTGAATAAAAATAAGAAATTTTGTAGGGCTGGCTTGGAATTGCTTTGTTTACAATGGTCACATTTAAAAAATCAATACAGTTCATTAAGATAGTGCCTTCCATTGTCTGCTTCTATCTCAATATTGCGAATGGTAATTAAAAGGAATAGATATAAATCAAATTAATGTTTCATTCATTTAAACTATAGTATTGTGTAATAGTCTTATATTTATAAAAAGCACACCTTGAAAAACTATATTTTACAATGTGTGTTTTTTAAATATCTTAATTAAATTGGATTTTAATGAATTCTTTCAGTGGTCTAAATTTAGGCATAAAAGATGGAAAGGGTGGCCAGGTGTGATGGCTTACGCCTGTAATCCTAGCACTTTCAGAGGCTGAGGAGGGTAGATCATGAGGTCAGGAGATGGATACCATCCTGGCCAACATGGTGAAACCACATCTCTACTAAAAATACAAAATTTAGCTGGACATAGTGGCGCGAGCCTGTAGTCCCAGCTACTCGGGAGACTGAGGCAGGAGAATTGCTTGAACTGGAGAGGCAGAGGTTGCAGTGAGCCGAGATTGTGCCATTGCACTCCAGCCTGAATGACAGGGTGAGACCCCATCTCTAAAACAAAATAAAACAAAACAAAACAAAAAAACAGATAGAAAGGGTATATTCTAAATGTGAAATGTGTGAAATGTAGTAAAATTCCATCATAAAGCACTTAACTTTACAGTGAATTCATTTATACTATGGGTTGTATCACATCCCTGCAGGGTTCAATGGGAATGAGTCCCCTTTTCTCACTCAAACACTTAGGTTCACAATGAGGATGCTTTCCTTGTCAATCCTTGATACAGTAGTGTTGTTCCCTATTTGGCTATATTCTTCCCTTGTTTTCTATGAAATCAGCTACATGTTCAGCTTTTCAAGTGACATATGTAAAACTTTCTTGCAAACAGAATTTAAACGAGAGGCTCATAAGGCGGATAAAAATTGGGTCTATTATTAGCTGGTTAGGCTTGTTCGGGTAAAAAAAAATGCAGTAATAGGCTTGCTCACCAATCTCCTACACAAGTAGAATGGCCTGTGTTCTGGTAGCTTCTGGTAGTAGTTCTGGTAGTTCTGGTAGTAGTCAGTGTTTCTCAGCCCTGACTACTCATTAGCAAATTACCCAGGGAGATCTGAAACAGAGGTGTGCGTACTCCACTTTCAGAGGGTCAAATTTAATTGATGAGTCTAATGTATAGCTAGGGCTGGCTGCCAAATATTAAGTTCATGTGAACTTTATTTGGAAACTTTTCTTGCAGTATACCATCATTTAGACACACAGGGAGGTGTGTTTATTTCACTGCTATCCCATGACCACCAGTGTTTGTGGAAGCTCAGGCCAACTAATGAGAACCCCAAAGAAGGTCTGTAGAACTAAGGAAAAAGCCAAAGTTGAGAAGGAAAGAAAAAAGACCACCAGCAATCAGCATGGATGTGCTGGAGTGCTCTGCCTCCTCTTAGACCTCCTGATGAATCCTGGAAACTGTATTACAATGACCTAGCTGCTGTGCACTACATCCAAATTTAGAGTGATCATAAAGAACTCCTCTCACAGAAAAAAACCTGTGTTCCTCTGAGCAGCAAAGTAAGAAAAGGTAATAAATTGTAAAAGGCAGAGAGGTAGAAGGGGAAAAAGAGCTGTAGCACATAGAGAGGGTTCACACTGCGTGAATTCTCCTCTGTGCACTCCATTATGCTTCATGGGCAGTGATTCATGAACTACAGAAATGGGCTCAGAGAGAGCCACTGAAGATGCTGGTGAGAATCTGCTGTGCATAAGCAAAAACTCCAATTGAAGCTGAAAGTAAGTGGATGAAAACTTTTTTAATGAAAAGAATATTAACTCTAAGCATGTGACTACTTTTAGTTCAAGTTTATACAATGAATCATTTCATAATTGAGGCCTTCTTTAAAACTAGCCAGATTGATTAACGTACATTTTTCTCATTCAGATGCCTGCAGTATGAGAAAAATAGGGCTGTAAGAGGGCAGAGAAAGGCCAGTTCAATGTATGTTGAAGCAAATCAATGTAGAGAAATATCTTACTTCCTCTATTATAAAATAGATCTTTGGTATAAAAGTAATCTTTTGGGAAGTAAGAAAATGCCCTATATTTAATGTACTTTTCAATTATATGATGAATTTTCTTGAGAAATAAAAATGTACAAAAATTCATTATATAGTCAAGGAAGTGTATTTGTACTTACAGAGTAGTTAGAAGACTAGTTAGTTCATGGAGACTAGTTAGGAGGCCGTTGTGATAACCCAGGTACATGATTTTAGGACCTGGCCTGGGAGAGTGGTCATGGGCATGAAAGGAAAGAGAAGGTATAATGTCTCTAGAAACAAAACTCACTTAACATTTATCAAGGTCAGAGTATTTTCAAACTTATTTTATTCAAGGAAAACTTGAAATCTCTAATATGTAAATAAATGCATTAAAAGTTTAACTGACATTGTCAACTTAATAAGCTTACAATGTATCTCAATGGGTCTCAAGTGTTGGCATGCATCAGACTCACCTATACCGCTTATCATTAAAATACAGTTTTCAATTCAACAGATCTGAGATGGGAGTCCAAGAATATGCATCTAAAACAAGTTCCCATGTGATACCGATGCTGTTAGTTTGGGGACTACACTTTGAGAACCACTGACATAGACAATTATGTGGATTTCCATGTGACATCCTTGACTGTTATTTCACAAAGTCCATGAGGCAAGGAAACACAAATCAATAAAAGCAGGGTTTTATATAAAGCACTTATTGCTAGTAACAGTTCTGTGTACTTGATGATATGATTTGAGTGATTGCCTCTTCTAAAACTCATGTGTTGGAGACGTAATCACCAATGCAATAGTATTGGGAGGTGGGAACTAAGAGGAGGTATTGAGACCGTGAGGATGGAGCCTTCAGGAATGAATTAATGCCATAATAAAAAGGGCTTTTGGGAGTGGGTTCACCCCCTTCCACTCTTCTGCCATGTGAGGAACAATGTTCCTATCCTCTGGAGGATGCAGCCTTCAAGGCACCATCTTGGATGTGGGACTTTACCAGACACCAAACCTACTGGCACCTTGCTCTTGAATTTTTAAACATCCAGAGATGTGAGAAATAAATTTCTGTTCTTCATAAATTACCCAATCCTATATATTCTGTTATAGCAACACCAGATGGACTATAAGACACATGATATGGATTTTTAAAATATTTGTTGAAGTCATTAGGTCATTACTTTATTCAACACATATATATTGAGTACCTCAATGAATTGGGCATTGTTCTATGTTCTGAAAATGAAAGAGTAAAGAGAAGTGATGACGTAGTTTCTTACATTCTGGAAGGAAGAGATAGATGTCTATAAAGTAAGTAATCAATATAGTGTGTATAGTAAGTTAGAGGGTAATAACTGCATGGAGAAAAGTAAAACAAAATAATAGTATTAGGGATTAACTTTAGGTAGAATGATCAAGAAAGTCTTCACTGAGAAGGTGACATGTGAATAAAGCTCTAAAGAGGAGAGGATGGGAACCAAGGAAATGTCTTGTGGAATAGCATTCCAGGCAGAGGAACAGCAGATGCAAAGGCCCTGAGGTAAAGAGTCCTTGCAATGTTTGAGGAGCAGCAATAAAGTTAGTGTGACTGGAGTGAAGGACGAAGGAGGAGATAGGTCAGAGCGATAATGAGTTCAGACTGTTTGGGACCTTGTAGGCCATTGTAAGGACTTTGGCTTTTACTCTAAGTGAGATGGGAGGTTATTAGAGAGTTCTGAGCAGAGAACTGGAATGATTTGACTTACATTTTAACAAGGTCACTCTGATCATTATGTTGAAGATACACTGAAAGGGGCGATACGGGGGAATTCAAGTGTCTAAGGGAGGTTAATACAATAGTCCAAGAAAATCCACTCTTTGGGGGAGGGAACAGTGAAAGAGACCTATCAAGTTTTTTATTTATTTTTGTTTTATTTATTTATTTATTTATTTTTGAGATGGAGTCCCTCTGTGTTGCTCAGGCTGGAGTGCAGTGGCGCAATCTCGGCTCACTGCAACCTCCTCCTCCCAGGTTCAAGCAATTCTCCTGCCTGCCTCAGCCTCCTTAGCAGCTGGAGGTTGCTAAGGTTGCTCCTTACAGGAGCGTGCCACCACACCCGGCTAATTCTTTGCATTTTTAGTAGAGATGGCATTTCACCATGTCAGCCAGGGTAGCCTGGATCTCCTGAGCCTGTGATCCACTGCCTCGGCCTCCCAAAGTGGTGGGATTATAGGTTTGAGCCATGGCGCCCGGCCCTATCAAGTTTTAACAGTAACTTTCTCCCTTCCCTGTTCCACCCTTAAAATTTAAGAAGGAAATTAACAAAGAAGGATCATAGATCATGCAAACAAAATGAAAGCATGCCTTTCTCTTTCTGCCCTCTATTGCCCTCTGATGGCAATGTCGAGATTATTCAGAACAAATCTGTCCTTTAAAATATTCTAGCAAGAATGCTATAAGTCTTTCTTAGTAGCTTCTATCAACCATATTGCCATGCAGTGTCTTTCATGTGCACAGCTGAAACGTATTTTGCCTCCCTGGGTTACATGATGGTTACTCGTTTAAAGTGTCCTATCAGCAATTCTTTTACTTTTAATAATATTTCACGTTCCTCTTGGGCCTTCTCCAATAGTCCTCATCCATGCTGAGGCATCAGTCTAAGAGGTATGATGTAACTAACTGACACTGCCATTACAGTGGCACATATCAAAGACAAAATTCGATTTTCAGTCATTGTGGAGATTTGAATCTGGGCTTGGTGTTGTATCTTTTCTAAATACATTTTGATCAACTAAATCACTTTGAAGGCATCTATGGCAAATAATATAGATAATTTAATGGTCATGGGAAATAATTTGAGGAAAATAAAATATATGTTATTAAATATAAGGTTATTTCATGAGAAATAATGTTACTATTATATCAAAGAAAAATGGTTGTTTTAAATATGCTCTTAATTATGAAATTGATAATGTTTTATGGTGTCTTATAAAGAAACACTCGTTCAGGCTTTTACTCAGAACTACAGTCATTTAAAGTAGTTTTTATGAAGAAATGAAGTTTCCAGGTTTTGACAAATGTTTGTTGAATGAGTGCACAAAATTACAAATATTCACTCAGCAAATACTTATATTTACAATGCACTGGGCATTATGCTGGACTTTGGAGACATAAAAGTGACTAAGATAAAATTTATTCCTGACAAAATGCTCACAGATTATTCTAGGATCAGAAATGTAAACAACAATTACCATCTGTCTATAAACATCATGCTGAGGAAGCACAAAGAAAGAAGCTGGTAATGTTGGTTGGAGTCAGGAAATGTTCCTAGAAAAAAAATGGCCTATGAATAGAGCGAAAATGCATCCCTTTCAGAATGTAAAACTGAAACTTGTATCCTCAGACTACATTTGCTATTATTATTTGAATAATAATATGTTGAATATCAAGGGACAAGGACTGCAGAGATATTTTGGAAAGGGGTTGCTATGATCTGAAAAGTTTGGTCTTTCCAAAATTTATATGTTGAAATGCTGTCCAAGGCAATAGTATGAAAAGGTGAGGCTTTGGGAGGTAATTAGGTAATAGCGGGGAAGCTCTCATGAATAGGTTATGTGCCCTTATAAAAGAGGCCCAAGAGAGATCCTTCACCCCTTCTACCATGCGAGGACATAGAAAGAAGTTATCGTCTATGAGCCAGAAAGACAGCTTTCTCTCTGACATGCGACTGCTATTTCTCCTAGTGCCTACTTAGTTACCAGCAGGGTGTGTGCAGGTCCGAATGCAAAGAGGATGAGCTGAAAAATATATAGTAATATAAAGAACGGATGTGGTGGAAAGACGAATTTGGAAGCAGAAGACAGGGATTCCAAGCTCAGCCTAGATGTTCTCTAGTGGTTTGGTACTGATAAATAACAATTATTATGAGCTTCCATTTCCTCGTTCAAACATTGGCATGGTAATACAACCTAACTCTTAGGGTCATGGTGAGAATGAAATGGATTTAGCAAAAGTTTTTCCATAAACTATTTAGGCTCTGAGAGTTAATTGCCAATATTTCTGTCTCTTAAAACGTTGCTACTGATGAATACCTATGGTATCTAAACAATGTTTGCCTTTGTTTTTTACAGGTATCATTTTCTTATACTTGAATTGCTTTCAAGTAATCTTATACTTGATTACTTAAAAGTATTATTTTTTCAATATTATTAGAACCCAACTCGGGAATAGATTAACTGAAGGTCAAAATCTCTCTGCCACCCTTATAAATTTAAAGTGTAATATTTTAATATGCCTAGGCAAGAATTCAACTTCTAAAATGACCATATCATAAAATAAAGAACTAAGAAGTTATTACTATTTTAATAATTTTATATATTTAGGAATAATAATTATCCTAATGAAGACAAACATAAGAAAGTAATTTGCTATGATTAAAACATTATAATTATGGAAGTATGAAAATATATAATATTTAATATTGATGTATTTAACATAAAATGAAAATATTATAATTTTTCTATAATCTTTCAAAAAACTTATAAAATTAAAACATCAACCATTCATAAAAGTAGTGTATTTTTCAAACATACCATCTTAGAGACTCTGAAATGGGTTACTCCAACTTTTTAAATTTGATGTATATTTGATATATATTTTGTTACTTTCATAATTCTTTTAAAAAGTGTGTGTGTATACATATGTATAAAATATAGAAAGTGTATGGGGAAAGTCATTCCTATTAACTTGGGAAAATAATATTTTACTATCTTATGGTAAATTTTGTGACATTTATGATGGAAGTAAAGTGGGAGAACTGGCATACAGATGCATTTAGAGAAAAATGGCTGGAGAATAGGAATGAAGAATGAGTTCACAGAATAGAAGAAACTGTTCTCCAAACAGACAACTGTAATCATTAGATACAAGGAAGTAGGAGAATTTCCTCCCAATGCTCCACTCCTAGGGCTGACGAAGAAAAGACATTCTTTCTTTCTCTTCCTAGAATTAGTTTCAGCCTCCATGATATTCTGGGAAGCTGGTTTTGAAACAGTGTCAAGAACATTCTTAAACTTTCACTGATGGTAAAAGGGTACCAAAGAGGACACAATATGACAAGGATTAAGAAAACCTGAAAAAAAAAGTATGTTTAATATGGAAACCACAGGTTTTTCCAATTTTGTCTAGCAGTAAAGCAAAACTTGTAGAAACAAAAAGGATTATAATAGTCATAATAACAAAATAATAAAATATAATAAAATAGTTAAATAAAATAATGACAAAGTATTAATAACATTTATTAAGACAAATTTTCTGTATCACAAGATTTAATACATCCTCAGTCTTACTTACATTTCAGATATCATTAAAAATGAAAAAAATATTTGGCTAAGTTATAACATGAGGCTAAGACACTGCTGATTGCAAAGTGCATCTCGGTTCTAGAGATGTTAAAAATGTGAGGGAGAAAAAAAGGAGTCTTAGAATTGACAAAATTCGGCAGTCCTTCAGAGATAGAATCCTGGGCTTGTAATATCTACTTTAAGTGAGTGATTCAGAAAGGGAATTTTGTTATTTTTGGTGTCCTTAGGAAAGGTATGTCTAAATTCACAAGCCAGAAATCTCATTGGCTAAAACTCCAAAGATGTTCCCACTGAAAATAATAATTATCTACCTTTAATTTCTTCTAACATCTTGCTAAACATTGTTATGCTTATTTAATGTTATTAATCAGAGCAGGAAGTCATCTAGCCTCTCCCTATTGCTTTAGGATGTTAAACAGATTATGACTATAATATCTAGGAGGAGAACTTACTGTAAATCTATCACGGTAATGAAAACTGAATGCTACAGTTCCACATTGCTCTGACACTTGTGTCACCGACTTGCACTGATAATTGTTGTACTTGATATACATAAAAAGCCCCAAAATAGCATACATAATTCTTATTCAAAAGAAAAATATGGTGCATAGAGGCCTGTTAGGCATCAAATACATTGAATGGAATCTGAAATTTAAGATGATAGTCTGAAGACAGACTACAATTATTTCCAAAGCGTCAACTCTGCAGATAATGAGAAAGGCATTCAGAATGGCTTATCAACGCCTTCTGTGTGCATGGTGTGCTCCCTGCCCATTGTAAAGAATGATGAGGACAGCATCAGAGTCAAGACCTGTTCCATCCTGATAAAATATAATGTGCATTATGTTGTGGCACAGAATGTTAACAAGGATCTCTGAATGCCGAAAGATGCCAGTTGGAGTGCAAAGTCTCTAAATACTGATCAGAAGTTTGGGGCACAATCATTCTGAAACCATAATATGTTTTAAACATTTGCCAAAGACACAAATTTGACTTTTGGGCTTTTGGTTTATGGCCCAGGCTTGTAGAAGCACTGAGAAGCTCTGTTTTGGCATACAGTTTGCCTTCCTGTAGAGGTGGTTGATTATTCCATAGCTGTGACTTGATTACTCATGCATTCAACATTTATTGAGCATTTTTTTATATTCAAGAATATGTGCTAAATGCCACAGATATTGGTGTTAAAGGTCAAAGACCCTGACCTCAAAGAGCTCACAATTTTGTAGATAAAATAGAAAAATAAGCAATTGAGGACAATATATATAGACATTTATATTAAGGGGAATTTTGAGAGCACAGTGGAGCAGCATTAGAGGCAAATATAAGTAAGTATAGTTTCCAGAATCATGGGATACACGAACTGGATATTTGGGAAGTAATTGGAGCTAGCCTGGGGAAGGAGGGAGTAAGGAGTGGGGCTTACAATTAAGGAAAACACCTATATGCAGCCTAGGGTCTTGAGATACAGTGGAGCTGTGAGGACACTGCAATGGGTGGCACCAGTAGCATCTACATCTTTTAGAAGTTTCTACTGCATTACAAGGCAATTGTGCTTTGCTTCAGAGACAGGCAGATAGAGAGGGGATGATGTCAAAAATTTAAGCAGACACTGGTACAATCATACTTGTACTTTATAGTGATCACATTTCTATAGAAATCTAGAGAGTGATTACGAAAAGAGAAGTTAGTAGTAGTACAAGCAGATGAGACATGATGAGGGTTGAATTAAGGCCACAGCCATAAGGATGGCACCTTAGATCCATTTCTAAGAGAGAAATGATGAGATTTGATGACTAATTAAGATATGGGGAATAGTAGCAAATAAGATGGTAACTCCTAGAACTATGGCTTAGGTGACCTGGATGATAATACCATTCACGGAGAGGAGAATTTTGGCGGGGATGGGGGTGGAGCAGATCAGCACGAGTGGGGAGAGGAAGGTTATCATTATTTGGAATTGGGGAATGATGACTGTATTAGTCCATTTTTCACTCTGCTAATCAAGACATACCCGAGACTGGGTGATTTATTTAGGAAAATGGTTTAGTTAACTCACAGTTCCACATGGCTGGGGAGGACTCACAATCATGGCAAGGAGGTAAGGAGGAGCAAGTCCTGTCTTACATGGATGGCAGCAGGCAAAGAGAGAGCTTGTGTAGGGCAACTCCCCCTTACAAAACCATCAGATCTTGTGAGACTTATTCACTATCACAAGAACAGCAAAGGAAAGACCCACCCCCATGATTCAATTACCTCCCACCGGGTTCCTCCCACAATACCTGGGAATTCAAGATGAGATTTGGGTGGGGACACAGCCAACATATCAATGCCTGTGAGATAACTGAAGAAGACATTCTACAGACAGTATCAGAAGGATGATCTGGGCCAGACGCAGTGGCTCACGCCTATAATCCCAGCACTTTGGGAGGCTGAAGCAGGTGGATCACTTGAGGTCAGGAGTTTGAGACCAGCCTGACCAACACAGTGAAACCCCATCTCTACTAAAAATACAAAAATTAGCTGAGCATGGTGGCATGTGCCTTTAGTCCCAGTTACTTGGAAGGCTGAGGCATGAGAATTGCTTGAACCTGGGAGGCAGAGGTTGCAGTGAACCAAGATAGCACCACTGGTGACAAAGTGAGACAAGTGAGACTCCGTCTCAGAAAAAAAAACAAAAACAAAACAAAACAAAACAAAAACAAAAGAAGGGTAATCTGGTCTGGAGGTACAGATTGCTAATGTATACCTACATTCGCTTATGTGAAATGTCACAGGGCAAAATCTTTCTGACTTCTGTTAGAGTGATCACCTGTTTCTCTACCTATAGTCTCTTCTCAACTACAAATAGATAAACCAAACATTTTTATCTTTCCCAATGCACCTTTAATCCCATGGCTTTTGCTGAAACTTGGCATTTATTCTATGAAATCACTTTCTACACAATCCTTTTTAAAGAGTTCTTATCTCCATGATTCTCAGGGACAAGAAGGAAGGCTGGTTTTCTTGCTGAAACCACTGTTCCTATGAGTCCACTGGTGGGACAGTTAACTTAAGTTTTAAAAGGATGCCTTCATTGGGTGGACAAGGGGGAAAAAGCATTGCAGACAGAGATCAGTGCGTACAAAAACTTGGAGTGGTAGAGGTATATGGTAGGTTTGAGGAAAAGCAAACTGTCTGGTATGACATATGACTAGCATGTAGAGTGATGGCAGAATTTTAATAGGAAATAAAACAAATATTAAAAAGGTTAAAATAAGTTTTCACTTTACTCAAATGCAGTTAGAAGCCATTATGGAATTGTATGGACCATGCTTTTGGAATTTCGTGAGCTTCTTATTCTCAGTCACCTTCATCTTTATTCCACTGCAGTCATACATTGATCCAATTTCAAATTAGACCCTAGCGTCATTCAAACCTGCTTTATAACCAAAATTACCACCACATCCTGAGGCTTCTCATTTCCTTGCTTCTATTGAACTTTTGGCAGGACCTCTGTCACCTGGTCTCTCCATGCCCATACGCTGTCACTCCTTCTCTATCTTGACATCTCCCCAACAATCACGGACTTCATGAGAAGCATCTCAGGGATGTGTCTGTCATTGCTCTTTAAACCTTCTAGTTTTTGACCTTCAGCTTTCTCCAGTACTGGAAAGCCCCATTTTCTACCGTCTTCTCGTCTCGCTGTAAGGCTATTAATCCACTTCAAATATTTATTACCTAATTTTAACTACATATTTACTATAGCTCTGTGGCTTTTTCTACTTTAATTGTTGATCTTTTTTAATGGTATTTGACATGCTGGCTGCTCCAAATTTTTCCAGTCTCTATAGTTTATACTCCCAGTAATGTCATTTATATTTATTGATAAGTGAATTTATGGTTATTCTAAATTCTCTTTTAGAGTTGTCCTTGTTTCCTGTCACTTTTCATACATTTTTTATTCTACCTACCCTGAAGAATTAAAAATGGAATGCAGGAAATGACAAACACGCTATGGTAATACCTACCATTGATGTAGCATTTACTGTATCCAGCCTCGTTGTTAGTAGTGACAGAGCAGAGCTCAGTCCTGGATGGTCTATCTAAAAAATTTATGTTCTTTCCACTTTTCCAGGACCTTAGTTATGCCAAGTAAAACAACCATGGAAAATCTCATTCACAGACTGCATAAGAAATAGCTAAGCCTTAAAGAGCAAGCCATTTACCTGGAAACAAGTGCTATTGCAAAAGTTTCCATTTTTATGGACATAAATTTAATGTTTAAGTTTTTTATTTTTCAAAAAACAATCAAATTTAATATGCTGGCTTCTCTTTTAAGTTGGGTATTTGTTGAATCTCGTAACAGTTGTAAATAATAGATGGTGTTAGAATATCCTGCTGCATTTTCTGTCAAGAAAAATGGGTACAAATCAAACTACTACTGACTTCTGAGTTATTTGAAAATCTTTTAATATCATTTTAATATACAATTTATTATTTGGGATTAGAAACACAGAAACAAAGATGGGTAAGTATAGATATTCCTCATTTTGTGTCTTTTAAAACCTATATGCAAATGTGATTATTGTATATCAAATACTATTTTGACATTTAATAAAATAGTTTGTTATTTAAATACTACTACAACCTGTATAAATCATAAACTTATTTTGCTTAGCAAATAATACTTACCTACTAATTTTGGGAGGATAAGTACAGTTTGTTTTAATGTAACATTACCTTTGAATGAAGTGTTATCAGCTTCTAATGATGCCATTAATTACATTAAGTCACAATTTTTGTATTTAAAGGTAGTATTTTACAAAAAGAAAAATTAAGATAAAAATGTCTATGCAAAATGAGCACTTAGATCAATAGTTGCACATTATATTAGTACAATAGATTTTTTTTGCCGAAAAAAGTGTTTTTTCTCTAGCAAATAGTATGTATCAGGTACTGTTATAAGTACTTTTGAACACATTTAATTATACTAAGAGTCCTATGAGATAATTACCACTATTGTCTTTTTAACGTGAGGAAGCTGAAACATGGAAAGGCTGAGAAACTTGCCCAAGGTCATACCTAATAAGTGGCTGTGCCGGGATCCCGACCCAACTGTCTGGCTTTGGAGTCTGAGCTCTTACCCACTGTTCTCTCTGCTGCTTTACTAAATTAAGTGTTTAAAAATAGTAGAAAAACATCGACCAGCCACTTTTAGGCTTCCAACAAAAGTGCAGTTAACAATAAACTTTGTTCTAAAAATGACTTATTTGTTTTCACAGACTAAACACCACAAGCTGTTGTATGCAATAATTCTTTGTAACAGCTGCTCTGCCTTGTGCAACTTCCCACAAGCACACCAAAAGTTAATATCAATTACAATTAAGGGAGAAATTATTTTGGGTAACAGAACATTTGACAAGTGCTCTGGTAAACAAAGCATTGTCAAATTGCTGAATTGTGAACACTTTGCTAAAACTTTTTCTGTTTTTTCTGTGCTGACTTTTTAAAAAGGTATAAACTGTGAATTGGAAATTGATGAATGTTGGTCCCAGCCTTGTTTAAATGGTGCAACTTGTCAGGATGCTCTGGGGGCCTATTTCTGCGACTGTGCCCCTGGATTCCTAGGGGATCATTGTGAACTCAACATTGATGAGTGTGCCAGTCAACCGTGTCTCCATGGAGGGCTGTGTGTGGATGGAGAAAACAGGTACATTTTCTCTGGCGTTGGGTGATTGGCTTAGAACTCCCTGACCAAGAACTATTTTACCACTCTGGTGAATTTAGAGCTCTCACATTCTCGGCTTAAAATTTGGTGGGGGGGTAACTTTATACTTTAATGAAAACATTCAGATTTCACTAAAAAGGGTATTCTTGGAGACCATCTGTCTCAAGAGGGAAGATTTTACAAGTAATTCTTGTAATAGTTTAGAACTTCTTATCCTATGGAAAATTGCCAATTTTTCAATTCCATGAAATAAACCTGTTGTAGATAGGAAAGGTGCAAAAACAAAACTATAGATTATTATATATATGTATATAAGGTTGTATCTGTATGTCAAGGATATAAATCAGATGACAACAATAAATCCTTTAAAAATGTTATACAAACCATGACCATGTTGGAAAGGGCAGTGATATTTAATTACTTATATCTTGAATTAATTTCCACGTGTTCAGGGAATTGGGTGAATATTTTTGAAAAAGCATAATGGTGAGAAATAGCCATGTGATTCTGCTTCAAACTGAAGTCTATCGTTGGCTTTCAGGCAAAATAGAACAGCAATAAATTACCTCTCAATATGATGAATATAATAAATGTGTGTAACAGTAATTGAGCTCATATAAAACATTTTTAAAAGAACTTTCTAATACTTATTTAAGCCACAACACTGAAAAACTTTCTAACACTTGTTTAAGCCGTGATACTGAGTTATCAAATGCATAACAATTTTTAAAAAGATTAGCACTTAAAATTATCTTGTTTGATCCTTCAACAGCTCAGTGGAAGGCAAGATGAGTATTAATGTTTCCATATTACAATAAGGAGTCTAAAGTTTAGGGAAATGAGAAGACGCCCACAAGTTCACAGAATTAATTCTTTGCAAAAGGAGGACCAGAATCCAGTTTTTCTTTATTTAGTAAATAAGACATGATTTATCCCAAATCTAATTTCAGAGTGAATCAGAGTTAAAAGAAGAGCAATAAAAGGCACATATGCTTCAAAAATTTGCAACAAAATCATCAAAATAACAGACTCTTTTTTTTTTTTCTTGCTCTGTCACCCAGGCTGAAGTGCAGTGGTGTGATCTTGGTTCACTGCAACCTCTGCCTCCCGGTTCAAGCAATTCTCCTGCCTCAGCCTCCCGAGTAGCTGGTATTCCATATGCCCACCACCATGCCTGGCTAATTTTTGTATTTTTAGTAGAGATGGGGTGTCACCATGTTGGCGAGACTGGTCTCGAACTCCTGACCACAGGTGATCCACCCACCTTGGCCTCCCAAAGTGTTGGGATTACAGGCTTGAGTCACTGTGCCTGGCCCTCAAATTTTAAATAGAACAATGTGGTTGTATACTCTTTTTAAAATATAAAATATAACTTTTAATTACATTCCATGTCTTGTCTTTGACTTTTAGTTGTACCCCAATAATGCTCTAGGGGCGTAAATCTACATTCCTGGAGACAGGTAACTGGCCAACACAGAGACAGACAGGTCACAATGGAAGTTTCCACACAAGACCTTCAGAGGAAAAGGAGGCTCACCCCTCCCTACTCTACTGTTTCCAGAAAGCATCAGGACAGAAATGACACAACGTTTTGATTCTGTTGGAAATGTAAACAAAACAAGGCTGAAACTTTGCTATCTTTTATTCCCTCTCTTGAATATGCCATGAATAGTTTCCCTATTGTGCCATTATCTCTTATTGCCTAAATTTTGAGATGATAGTCATAAGATCGATCCACTACAACCTGACTTTGTTGTCCCACAAAAATTTAAAATGTTTGCTATGAGGTATGCGGGGAAAAAAAAAAAAAAAAAAAAAAAAAAAGAACTTCTTGAAGACCAAAGGAATTATGCAAATGGAGCTTCTAATTCCATGAACTGAGGTCCATTAGTCAGCCAGCCAAGCACTTTGACCACAGGGTTCTTGTCACTAATGTTTTACCTATACTAGATTTTTAGTAGGTATTTTTAATTGAACAAATGGAATAGTGAATAGATTTCAAACAACACATATGAAGATTATAGTCACTTATAATATTTGGTTGGTGATAAAAACACACACAGCCATAGCGAAGAGGACTACTACGTGCCTTATAAATTTGTAGATATTCTTTTCCCAAGATCCTCATTTTGCCTAAGCTGAGTGTGCAGATCCATTTTTTTCCAATACTAAATCCTTGAGGAGACCCTCACCTAAATTAAAATCTCCTCTTAATAAAATCAACAACTTTCTTCATTAGATGTGTATTTTGGGGCTATTTGATAATTCCAGTGAATCCGTGAATAATTAGAAATAGTAAGGTTTAAATATTCTTGCAATCTAAAAATAAGAGAACATCATAAGTCACAATTCATTTAATGAAGGCTTTTCCTGAGTTTTTCATAATTTATGGTTTCATTTTTCATATGAGACCTTATTAATGGGCTCTCTGTATAACAGAGTGCCATGATGGTATAAATCATTCTCTACCACCTTAAAACATGTTAACAATTTTATTAAGTGCTATTTAGTAGCAACATATTTAGTACCTTCAGATACATGGGATTCTTTATATTTAGTACCTTCAGATACACGTCTATTCTTTATACACATACTTAATTGTCACAATAACCTTGTAACATAGGTACTATATTCAGTTTTTGATATATTCAGTTTATGAATGAGAAACTGAATAGTCATGATATGCATGAAGCTGTACTTTTAAAAAATTAGCATGAAGCTAAATTTTTTAAGAGATAATAAGACATTAATAAGTAAATAATCATGCATTCAGTCCTGTATAGATAGTTCCCCAGAGTTTTTGAAGTAGTAAGACTGTGCCATGGATCTTGGGTTGATGGACAGATGAAGAAACAGTATAAAGATATCTGATCTCAATATGACCAAGAGTTGACATGAAAATTTCATTACTTTCCAGATATAGCTGTAACTGCACGGGTAGTGGATTCACAGGGACACACTGTGAGACCCTGATGCCTCTTTGTTGGTCAAAACCTTGTCATAATAATGCTACATGTGAGGACAGTGTTGACAATTACACTTGTCACTGCTGGCCTGGTAAGTGACAAAATACCTTCCACCAATTATTTTTCATTTGTTTAGAATAGAAACATATCGCTTAAAGCAAATGAAATGAAAAATTACTTTCGTTAAATGTTTTAAGTCAATTATTTCTTCTAGCTATTATTGTTTAATTTAGTTTTATTCTTCAGTGCTCAAACATATTTACCACTGTACTAAATATTGTTTAAAGTAGGTTACCAAGCTGCCCAATGATCATAACCCTCTAGGGGAACAGAGGGGAAGAAAATCAATGGAAAGATGAAATTCAGCATGATCTTCATGGATAAAAATTCACTGGAAGATGCTGTCTTTTTTGCCAAGATGTTCTTTTATATGGCAGGAATATATAGAAACCAATGAAATAATGTTAAACTATTAGGAACTTTTACTCTCTTAGGCATTTGTAATGTAACCAGTTATATTTGTTAATATAATAAAAAGTTAATTATCTATAAGCCATAACTAAAGTTTACATATAGAGGATAATTAGACTTGAGTGTAGAGGTGATAAAAGAATCAATAGAAAACAGTACGTAACATTTGTGTTACATTACAGGCCACAGGCAAATATTGATGCTTATTTTGGGAAACAAACTGCCTGATACACAGCTTTGCATTGCATAACAACATTTTGGTCAATGATGGACTGCATATACTACCCTGGTCCTGTAAGATTACAATAGAGCTGAACAATTCCTACTACCCAGTGATGTCATGGCTGTCGTAACATTGTAGCATCACTCACTATCCATGGGATTGTGGCAGTCCCTCAGGAAGTATTCCAAAAGAAGGCACTGTTATCATAGGAGATGACAGCTCCATGTGTGTTATTGCTGCTGAAGATATTTCAGTGGGACAAGATGTGGAGGTGGAAGACAGTAATATTGATGATCCTGACTCCATGTAGGTCTAGACTATGGTGTGTGTTTGGGTTTTAATTTTTAATAAAAAGTTTAAAAGCTTAAAAAACTAAAAATAGAATAAAACATAGAATAAGAGTTCCTCTCAATCTTTAAGTTCCTTATCTGCAAAAGAGGGATAAAAATATTTTAGTTGTAGTATTATTATGAAAAGTAAAATTATAAAAATAGAGCCTGGTACATATTAAGAACTCAAGAAAGGGCAACTATGGTGCAAGTTCTATACCAGGAGGTGGAAATTATGTATGAGGGCGGGAGTTTGTAATGGTCAGGCAGTTAAGAACATCTACCTCAAGAAACCCAACTAGTACATGTTCCATTCATTCATGGATTCAAGCATTTAAGCCACATGAATTTCAGTGGCTAAAACAATAGTGATCTGGGAATAAAAAAGGTACTGTCCCTTCCTCCAAGGAGCCTAAATCCTAGTAGGGAGACATATGTCAAAACGTATATAGTACAATTTTTGGTACAATAAGAGGCTATAATAAATTCTGTAAAAATGAATAGAAAAGAAGTACAGGGATAGCTTGCTCAAAGATGCACCATTTTAGATAAGCTAAAGATGACTGAGCAAGTTCCATAAATGTACTCAGTAGCTGTGTGACTTTGGACAAATTACTGCTCTGAGCCTCAGTTTCCTCATTTATACTATCCACAGGATAGAGTTGTTTCAGAGATAAATCCAGTAATGTATATAAAACTCCTGGCTTATCCTGGAGCATAGTAAGCACTAAATAAAAGTTAAATGAATATCAAAATTAGAAAGTTGTGTAGTCCATTACTTATTTGAGAAATGAAGAAGAGAAGGAGAAGAAGAAAGAAGGAAGCAAGAAAGGTGGCAGGCACATGCAGAAAAGAGCACATCTGGCTGGGCGCCTTGGATCACACCTGTAATGCCAGCACTTTGGGAGGCCGAAGCAGGCATATCACTTGAGATCAGGAGTTTGAGTCCAGCCTGGTCAACATGGTGAAACCCCATCTCTACAAAAAGTACAAAAAGAAGGAAAAAAAGATTAGCCGGGTGTGGTGGTGCACACCTGTAGTCCCAGCTACTCAGGGGGCTAAGGCAGGAGAATCACTTGAACCTGGGAGGCGGAGGAGGTTGCAGTGAGCTGAGATAGTGTCACTGCACTCCAGCCTGCACTTGAGGGCGACAGGGTGAGACTTCATCTAAAAAAAATAATAAAATTTAAAAAAAGGAGAAGAAAAGAGAAAAAAAAGCAAAGAGCATGTCCAATTGTGGAACTTTGAATGATTGCAAAAATGCTGGACTGTGTAGGGCTGGAGGTAGAGACATGGAACTGGGGAGCTGGACTGAAGCCAGATCACAAAGCTGCATATCTGCCCTGCCAACTATGGGACAGAGAAGTAACAAAATCTACTTTGTTAATTTCAAAAGAGTTCCCTGGCTTCGTGGCAGATGATAGAAGAAAATAAAACTAAAGGCAGGGAAATCTAGGAAGAAGATTCTTCAGTAGTTTGAAGAGATAAGTCTGTTTGCTAGAACTAAGAGAATAGTGGTTGAAGGGTGGGGGGATAGCCCTGAGAGTCACATAGGAGGTGGAAATGACATGGGAAGTAAGAAAAGGGCACAGGTTTAGGACAGTTCTGCCTCTGGATTTCTGCCCTGGATTACTGCACGGATGGTAATATTGCCTAGTTAGAATATCCTGAATACCTTTGCAACCTGTCTTGCTGTTGTATACAAAGATAAAAGTTAACACTACAAACTACTCTAGAAAAGGAGACCGTTTCTCTAGATCATGACTCCACTGCCACAGAACACAATGGCGAGAATCCACTGCTATAATTGCCTAGGGTCCTCATTTCAGAAGTAATTAATAATTACAAGAAGTGTCAGTCACCTTAAATGCTTAGCTTAAAAGATTTCCTGATGCCCAGATGTGATTGAAATTGTTAACAAACAAACATAATGTAAGAACCCCGGGGATGTGACTCAGTATCATATTGTTTCTTTGTTCAGAGTTTTATAGAAAAGCTTGTTAAAACTATTGCATATAGCCTTGACTGAAGGAGTCTATTTATATACATGGTTAAAGAGAGCAGCAAATAAAATCCCCACAGAGCCTCAGGGGTGGGGACAGGACGGCAAGACTATAAATCAGAACCTTCCTAATGTTCACGATTGGAATGAGATAATGCATGAGCCGGAAAAGCAAAAAAAGGATTTATATGATTCTAAATTCCTCCCTAACCTGGTTTATGTGCGTCTCGAGTCAGAATGAGAAGGAAATTGAAAAGAGTCCAGCCTTTCTTCAATAAGTCCACTGTGGCACAACAAATACCAAATAATAAAAACTTATTGTAGAAACTGTTATTTAATGTATTTGAAGAACCTTAAGTATGAAATAATAGTATTCAAAAAGTAGACATTCAAGTTTAAGAGACTCTGAATGGTCTTTGTTGGGGTGGTCACTATAAAGGATTGTTGGGTCTGGATCGGATATGTTCTTTTAGTTTCCTTTTTTTTTTTTTTTTTTTTTAGAACTTTTTGACTCTTAAGTTTCTTCTTCAGATTGTTGAGAAAGGCCCCAAGGGTCTTTTTGTAAAAAATGTATTACACTGTTGAGCTGCAGAATTTATGTTGTGGTTATGATTGAACATATGATCTCATTTAGGTGTTTATTAAAATTATTAATACAAAATGAGCAATCATATTATAATCTCATTATTTGCTTTTAATAGTCAATTCCCTGGTTTATGTGTTAAACTAGGATTATAATCTAAATTGTTATTTTCAGTCTTTGAGTAGTACTAGTGACTGAAGGTCTACCACTTACATATTGCTCAGTATTGGAGTGGTAAATAAAATGAACACAGTCTCTGTTTTGTGAAGCGCACAGCCTGCTGAGGGAGGAAACCATACGCACAAATAAATATATAATTTAAAATTATGAAAGGAGCAATGAAAGAAAAGAATTGGGTGACACGAGAGAAAATAAGGGAATCTTATTTATCTCTGTCCATGATGGAAAGTTATTCTGAGAAAGTAATACAAGATGACGTCTGAAAACTAAGTAAGAGTTAGCCAAGAAAACACTTGAAGGAGAGTTTTCTAGAAGAGAGAAAAACATCACAAAGACTGTGGGAATGCAGGGAGTTTTTAAAGTTATATTAAGGATGTTGAATTCCATTCTATGTGAAAGGGGAAGTTGTTGAATGAATTTAAAGTAAAGACATACTATGATTTAGTTTACAAGTTTTATAATTCTCGAATGTAAATTCTGTTTCCAAAACATTTCTCAGCAGAGTTAAATGATATTGCAAAGGCCCTTAGGCGACTGTGAAGTTGAATTGTGTTTCTTTAAAAACATCAGGACTGGCGCAGTGGCTCGCGCCTGTAATCCTAGCACTTTGGGAGGCGGAGGCGGGTGGATCACCTGAAGTCAGGAAGACCAGCCTGGCCAACATGGTGAAACCTCGTCTCTCTACTAAACATGCAAAAATTAGCCGGGCTTGGTGGCACGCGCCTGTAATCCCAGCTACTTGGGAGGCTGAGGCAGGAGAATCACTTGAACCCGGCAGGCGGAGGCTGCAGTGAGCCAAGATCACACCAGTGCCCTCCACCCTGGACAATACAGTGAGAATCCGTCTCAAAAATATATCAATCAATAAATATAAATTTTACAAAACTTTATACTTTTCTCTTACCATGTTACAAAACAGTTGATGTTATCCTATCGACATCAGTGTTATATTTGCATCCCACTAAATTTACATTTTGGGGCTTGCACTATACAAAATATATAAATACTCTTATAAATCAATATGAAAAACAGCCTAATGAAAAAACAGGAAAAAAAATGAAATGGTAAAAAAAAAAATGTTCAGCTAAATATTAACTGGGAAAATATAAACCAAAATAACAGTGAGATACTATATTCTATCCAACCAACCGGTGAAAATTTTTGTATTTGGTGATAGAAAACATTGGCAAACATTTGGAGCCACATTCACAATCATTCACTGCTGGTTGTGCAAATGGTACAACTAAATTAGAGATGTTTGGCAGTTTTTATTAAAATTAAAAATGTACATAAATTATGACCCAGAAATTCCACCTCTAGGCATAAACTCTAGGGTTATACTCAAACACTTACACAAACAGCCATGTATAATGATATTCATTGCAACATTGCAATAGCAAAAATGTACATAAAACAAAGGTTAAACTGTAAGACAATGGTTAAGGCATGACACATCTATATTCTGAAATACTTGGCAGTGGTTAAAAATTATGAGTTAGATCTATATTACTAACACTGGTAGATTGTGCAAGGGAGTGAATAAAGCAAGTTGCTAAAGAATGCATATAGGCCGGGCGCGGTGGCTCAAGCCTGTAATCCCAGCACTTTGTGAGGCCGAGACGGGCGGATCACGAGGTCAGGAGATCAAGATCATCCTGGCTAACACGGTGAAACCCCGTCTCTACTAAAAATACAAAAAAAAAAAATCTAGCCGGGCGAGGTGGCGGGTGCCTGTAGACCCAGCTACTTGGGAGACTGAGGCAGGAGAATGCCGTGAACCCGGGAGGTGGAGCTTGCAGTGAGCTGAGATCCGGCCACTGCACTCCAGCCTGGGCGACAGAGCGAGACTCTGTCTCAAAAAAAAAAAAAAAAAAGAATGCATATAATATGGTTCCGGTTATGTTAAAACATTCAGATACACTAAAACTGTATATGTTCTTACAGTTGCCCATATTTGTAAAAGCAAAGAAAAAGTTCAAGTAGAGAACTTTCATTGATCTTTAATATTTTAATTATCTATAAAGTGACAAATCATTTATGTTTTACTGTTCTTATTCCTGGTCCTAATAAAATAATCCAGCTAAGTCTGTGCAAATTTAAAACAACCTATTATTCTGTTTCATTGAGTGTTAGGAAATAAGGATTTACCTTTACTTTGAGTTTTAAGAGAATTTAGTTTGGTTTGGGGGATATTTGCTGACTTTTCAGCTATTCTCTTGAAATATTTTAAAATACAATTTCACAAATGAAGAATATTTGAAAAATTGGAGCCTTTCATTAAAATGTTCAGGTTAAATCCAGGTTATCCTGACATCCCATTTTATTTCAGGTCTTATTAATCAAATTTTTCTTTAAAATTTTTTGGTCAAAATTTTTTAAGCGATTTTACTGCTACTAGTACTTGTTTCCACATAAGCCTCCTCTTATCAGATTCCCCTTACCAGCTCCTTGAGGGCAGGCACATCAACTTGTTAAATCAATGCCAGTATAGCAGTCAGCCTCCTTTCGGGCAGATACTCTATGATTCAACACCTTTGACTTAGCAGCTTCTCTGAATTTTTATCCTACAGGATACACAGGTGCCCAGTGTGAGATCGATATCAATGAATGCAATAGTAACCCCTGCCAGTCTGATGGGGAATGTGTGGAGCTGTCCTCAGAGAAACAATATGGACACATCACTGGACTGCCTTCTTCTTTCAGCTACCATGAAGCCTCAGGTTATGTCTGTATCTGTCAGCCTGGATTCACAGGTGAGGCCAAGGAGATGGGATATGACTTGACTTTCTGGCATTTTATGGCAGACCATGGATTTAACCAACTGGGGTATTAGCAGGATCTGTGCTATGTAAACTCTGTTGCTGTGGTGCAAAGGGTCCCCCTTGTGGGCATGAAAAGTATCTTGTTTCACATGTCAGAATTCCTCAAATCACGAGAGAAATATTAAAAACAGGGATAAAAGAGGTATGAAAGGGGTGACATTTTTATATGTTATGCTGGGAATTGGAGTGCAACTCAAGTTCTTTATACACAGAAAATGTTGAAATTTTTATGCTATCAAATTTGATAATGATGTTAAATTTTATGTTATTCAAATTTGCTAAAAAACTTACTGTGCTTATATTTACACTGGGAAAAATGACCTAGTCTCAGGTAATCTTCCTCAACGATTCTATAGCTGAAGTCATTCCATATATCAAATTTAAATTACTCTCTTTTTTTGTTTTGTTTTGTTTTTTCTGTTTTACAAATTTCTTATCTAAAACCCAGAGGAAATTTGCATGTCTGTTTTCCAATGAACAGTTTTGTATGTGTCTCCTTCCCGGTCTGAAAATTTTCGGAATTTTTGAGGCAGTCTCCAATTCATTAATGGCTAGCAATTTACCCCCAATTGCATTGATACCACTGAGAAAACTAATTACAATCTAGATTTCTATCATGTTTCTTTCTCAATAGATTAAGTGATGCTTCTGGAAAATGTTTCAGTTGTTGTTCAGGATTTCTCAGAAAAGTACATGAGAAATAAGAAAAGAAGGCGGTGGTCTATTTACAGTTAGGATTCTCTTTCAATGTTTCAGTTTTGAAGTTTAATGATCTTTGATTTGTGGCAGTGTTTGCTGCACGGTCGATAAAGAAAATGTTTACTTCCTTATTCACTGACCTTTCAAGGAGAACATACAGGAAAAAATTCCCTCAGGTGTCAATCAGCAAAGTGGTATTTACCCTGAACAAATTCTATCATGCATACTTCCTACCCTAGTTTAGAAAATGCATCCAAATAAATCTTGATATGACTAAACTGATTAAATGCATAAAATAAATCTTGTAATATATCATATTTCCCAATTATGTAAGCTGCTAGAAATAAATATGAGATCTGCAAACATACAGGTCTTTCTGAAATATGTTTGTGTATTTACCTCACCTCTGGGGATATTTAAATTTCCTGTTTCTGTTTCTTACTATTGCCCCTTTTCAAAAATTTGTTTCTAAATTATTTGATTTTGGTCTAGTGTATGCATTTTCGTCCGCTACTTTATATTTTTCTTGGAATAAGGTGAAGGCATTATAAACTATTTTTAAAATATTGGTTTTAGGGTCATAAAGGGGTGATTCTGTCAAAGCCAAAGAAAATGCTAATATTGCCTCATCAAATAAAAGGAAATGGGTGACCCCTTGAATCTGCAGATCTAAACAGGAGAGGCAGTAGAATGTTCCAGAAAAAAGTGTTGGGCTTGATTTCTGAAGAGCTGCCAGGAGTGACTATATGAGTTAAGATATCCTGGCTGCCCCAAATCTCTGTGGCTTAATGAAATGGCTTATGTTTCACTCATGTGAATTCCAAAACTGGGTTCCCATCATCAGTTGTCCTACAAATGGCGATTCAGGGTCACAGGCTCCTCTATGCGTTTTCCTCGCTTCAAAATGTTACTTCTAAATTTGCTGTGCTCCTCTGCAGCAAGCCACTGGAGAAGGAAAGAAAATGGAGGATGACACCTGCAGGTTTTATGGACCAACCACTACAAGTAATGAATATCTCTTTTACCAACATTTTATTGGTCAAATTTAATCATATAACTACATTTAACTGCAGAAAAGACTAGAAAATCTAGTCTTTCTGTGTATCTAAAATAAAGAGAAAATAAGTTTGCAAACAGATAATCAATTGGACACAATAGCTGGTACACTGGGGATACAAACCTAGATCTTCTGATTCTAAGTTTATCCTCCTGCCTACTATGTCACATATTTTTATGTCTACATATATTTTTATGTCTACATATATTTTTCTACATTTCATTTTAAAAATAGCTTTTTAAATGGCAATAGTATATTTATGTGCAGTTTTAAGATATACAGGGAGGCCCATGTATACTTTACCTAATTTTCTCAATAGTACCATGTTGCAAAACTATAGGTCAGTATCAGACTTGGATATTGACATTGACAAAGTCCACATACAGAACAATTGTCATCACAAGGATTCCCCCTCTCTCCTTCCCTGCCTCCTCATCCCTTATGCCTGGCAAATACTAATCTGTTCTGCACTTGTATGATTTTGTCATGCCAAGAATGTTATATAAATGGAATCATGCAGTGCATAAAGTTTTAGAATAGGAGTTTTTTTGTTTGTTTGTTTGGTTTTTTGTTGTTGTTGTTGTTGTTGTTTTCCACTCAGCATCGTTCTTTGGAGATTTATCGAGGTTGTGTATCAACAGTTTGTTCCTTTACATTGCTAAGTAAAATTCGATGGTATGTATATATCAAAGGTTTTTTGTTTTGTTTTGTTTTGTTTTGTTTTGTTTTGTTTTAACCATTCAGCCATTGAAGGGCATCTAGATTGTTTCAGTTTTCGGCTATTATGAATAAAGCTGCTAGAAACATTGTTGTACAGGCTTTTGTGTGAATGTAAGTATTCAGTTCTCTAAGGTAAATGCCCAGGAGTAAAATTGCTGGTTCCTATGATAGTTTCATGTTTAGTTTTCTAAGAAACTGCCACACTGTTTTCCAGTATGTCTGTACCATTTTGCATTCCCACCAGCAATGTACGAGTGATCCAATTTCTTTGCATTCTCACCAGCATTTAATGTTATCACATTTTTTTAGTAGTCATTTTGATAGGTATGCAATGATATCTCACTGTGATTTTAATTTGCATTTACCTAATGCCTAGTGATGTTGAACATCTTATATATGCTTGTTTGACATCCGTTTGTCTTTTTCAGGAAAATGTCTCCCCATGTTTTTTGCCTATTTCCTAGTTGTTTTTATTTTTTTAGCTGTTGAGTAATTTTCCACATACAGACTTTGGGCATTTTTTGTGAGGTTATACCTAAGTATATAGTATATACTTGAGGGATAGTAGATAGTATTCTGTTTATAATTCACTTTTTACATATTCACCATTAGTGTTGGGAAAGGCAGTATTGTGCATGTGGTTTTTCAAACCCTTACTCAGCCACGTAAGAATGGGCCTTGGGCCCAGAACACTTCCTTCCCAAGAGATAAAGCGTCCTCGCAGCCCATGCTGTAGTTATCACCTTGCGTGGGAATATCTTTTCCTGTTTCAGACTCAATATGTACTCCCTTGTTCTGCTTAAACAAATGTATCATATGGCACCTAGCCAGCCCCACTGCTATAACTTTCTTCTGCGGGGAGGGCAAAAGGTTCTTCTGCTGTAGCATGAGAGGGTTACATGCCGCCAACTGCCCCGCATCTGCTGCAAGGAGGCCCTTCTATTTAGGGGACTGACGCCAACTACATAGCTGACCTTGCTCTGTCTCTTCTCTATGTGAGTAAAACATTGTTCCATGTAGTACTTGACTGTGTTGTGTTTTCCTTGGTGACTCCAATACCAAAATGCAGTGGCCAAACGTGTCCAGACTGTTACTCCTGGTAATAAGCAACAGAGGCCACTTGCTAGAGGGCTAGAACATAAAAATATGATTGTTTCTTGGTTGTTGATTGTGTATAGTGAGACTTTGTTTAACTCATCTATGAGATCTAGGAATATTCTTTTTGTAGATTCCGGGACGTTGTCTGCATGGACAATTATGCCATCTGCAAAGAGGAATGGTGTTATTTCTTCCTTTACAATACACATGGTATTTATTTTACGATGTTGAGTATGAGTTGTGAGAGCAGACATCGTGCTTCATTCACCATTTTAGAGGAAAAGCATTCAGTCTTTTACCATTAACTGTGATCTCCATAGAATTTTTATAAATGCTCTTTTTCAAGTTGAAGTAGTTCCTCTCTACTCCTAACTTGCTAAGAGTTTTTAATCATAAATGGGTATTGCCTTTGGTCAGACACTTTTTCTGCAATTGATTTATCATGTAAGTTTCTTATTTAGCCTGTTGATGTGGTAGATTGCACTGGTTCATTTTCAAATACTGAATGTGACTTGCATATCTGAAGTAAATCCCACTTAGTGTATATTTTTTCAGTTTGCTAATATTTTGTAAGACTTTTTTGCTTCTAAGTTCATGAAAGTTATTGATCTATAGTTTTCTTTCTCTCTCTCTCTTTTTTTTTTTTTTTGTTAATACTGTCTTTGGTTTTATGATCAGGGTAATATTGACCTCATAAAATAAGTTGGGCAATGTTTCTTCATTTTCTATTTTCTGGAAGAGAGTATGTAAAATTGATGTTAATTATTCTTTAAATATGTGGTAGACATCTTCAGGGAAATCAGCTGATCCTGGAGATTCTGTTTTCTGGATCTTTTGAATTGCAGATTTAATTTCAGTATTGTTATACGACTGTCGAGAATACCTATTTTTGGTGATTTGTGGATTTCAAGGGATTGGTCCTTTTTTTCTAAAAATTGTGTATTTTTCTGTTGTTGGATGGAGTATTTCTATATATGTCAATTAGATCATGTTGGGTGATTGTATTGATTGGATCTTCTATATTGCTGATTCTTCTGTGAACTTCTGAGCATAATGTTGCTCATAGTAGTGCCTTGTTACTCTTTTAATGGCTGCAGAATCTATAACGATTTCTCTGTTTTATTCCTAATTTTGACTATTTACATCTTCTCCTTTTTTGTCCATCTTTCTACAGGTTTATCAATTTTATTGATTTTTTTTAAACTAGCTTTTGGTTTCATTGATTTTCTCTGTTTTCCTGTTTTCAATTTTATTGATTTCTGTTCCTTTTTATATCCTTGTTTCTGCTTGCTTTGGGTTTATTTTCTGTTTTGTTTTTATTTTTATTTTTATTTTTCTAGCTTCTTGAGGTAAGAACTTTTATTATTGATTTAAGACCTTTTCTCTTTTCTAATATATAAGCATTATAAATTTAACTCTCAATACTGTTTTAGTAGCTGCATCCCACATATTCTGATACGCCATACTTCCACCTTAATACTGTTCTGTGTATTTTTAAATTTCCTTTCTGACATCCTTTTTGACCCATGGATTATTTAGAAATAAGAATTGAATTGTTTAATTTCTGTTTAGAAATTTTTCTCTTATCTTTCTGTTATTGATTTTCAGTTTTATGCCATTATGACTAGAGAACACATTCTGTATCATTTCAAATAATTCAAATTATTTCAAATCTGTTGGGGTTTGTTTTTTGGCACGGGATACGATCTATCTTGGTAAATGTTCCATGGTTGCCTGAATAAAAATTAAAAAACAACATGTATTCTGCTATTGTTTAGAGGCGATTTGTATATATGTCAATTAGATACCATTGACTGATGGTGTTGTTCATGTTTTGTATATCCTTACTGATACAGAATAGCACTGTCTAGCAGTCCTATTACTTGTTTAGAGGAGAGGTGTTAAAGTCCCCACCTATAATTATGGATTTGTCTATTTCTTCTTTTAGTTCTATCAATTTTTCTTCATGTAGTTTGAAGCTCTGTTGTTTGGTGTATACACATTTAGGGTCATTATGTCTTCCTGGTGTGTTGATCCTTTTATCATATGCAATGATACCTTTTTCTCATATTCTTTCTTTGCTTTGAAATCTACTTCATTTGGTATAGCCATAAGCATTCCTGCCTTTTGAAAAATTATATTTACACAGTATATATTTTCCCACCCTTGTATTTTCAACCCACTTATGTCATTAAATTTGAAATGAGTTTCTTGTAAACAGTATATCAAAACAGCAAATTGTTGGGTCATGCTTTTTTAATTCACCTTGCCAATCTCTGCCTTTTAATTGGTGTATTTAGACCATTTATGTTTAAGTAATTAGTAATATTGTAGGGCTTAACTCTATGATTTTATTATGTGTTTTCTGTTTGATTCCTTTCTTTCTCTTTACTTCCTATGAATTAGTTGACTATTTTTAGGATTTCATCTTGATTTCTGCATTATGTTTTTAAATATATTGCTCTGTGTAATTTTCACAGTGATTGTTCTGGGTATGACTGATCACAGCCTATTGGTTTCAGTATTTTACCACTTTAAGTGAAGTATAGGAATTTTACTTCCGTTTAGGTTTTTTTTTTTTTTTTTTTTTTTTTTTTTGGCTTCTGCACTTTAAAATATCCTTGTTGTGAGGGTTAGATGGTGTTATAATTTTTATTTTAATCATTATGTATAATTTATAAAACTCATGAAAAGAAGGATACTCCATTTTGTTTACTTATATGTCTATTCTCCATTGTTTGTCCTTCCCGTCTTGGGCCTCAAGATTCCTTCCGTTTTTTTAAATCACTTTATTTAGGTTTACAGAGCTTTCTTTAGCCATTCTATGAAGGTAGATATGCTAGCGACAATTTCTTTTGGTTTTCCTTTGAGAATGTGTTTATTGCACATTCATTCTTGATAGGCAGTTTTATTAAATGTGGAATTCGTGGTTGACAGTTCTTTTCTTATGGAATTTGAAAAACTCTACTACACAACTTTTTTTTTCTGCACCCCATGGTTTCAAATGAGAAATCTGCTATCACTGTAAAGTGGTGCTGGGTGCAGGGTTTGGGGAAAGGAAGGTGGGCTTGGCAGGGGGGAAGGTTTGCAGGCTTTTGCTCCCTTTTTCAAATACCAACAAAGAGTCCCTTCCCAACTCCCAACCCAAGCCCTTTTGGAACTGTGTGCTGTTGTTGGCAACCTGTGGCGCCTCCTTGCCACCCCTGTCCTTTCCATGCCCGGGAGCAGGTCTTTCTGGCTCTGCAGAATGGAGACTTAAATCCAAGGTCATGGCAAAACATCTGAAGTTCATGGCCAGGACCGTGACGGTACAGGAAGGGAACATGGAAGGTGCATAGAGGACCCTAAACAGAATCCTCACTACGGATGGGCTCAATGAGGACCTTAAGCATCGGTGGTATTATAAGAAGCCATGCGGCCGGCGACAGAAGGAAAGCTATGAAAGGTGCCAGAGGATCTACAACATGGAAATGGCTCACAAGACCAACTTCTTGATACGAAAGAATCAGGCAGATCCGTAGCAGGGCTGCTGAGGTGGGCAGATCCGTGGGAGGGCTGCTGAGGCCTGTGGATGGGACACACAGTATGAAATCGTCATCCAGTTTTGTCTCCATCTCTTTTCTTTGTACAGTCTGATTTCCTATTACCGTTCTGCAATAAACTCAATCATATGCTTGCAAAAAAGAAAAAGAAAAGTGGTGTTGCCCTAAAGGTAATAGATTACTTCTATCTAGCTGCTTTCAGTATTTTTTTCTTTGTCTTTAATTTTCAGCAATTTGTAATATGACTTGGTGTCAACTTATTTGGGTTTATCTTATTTGAGATAGTCTCACCTTTTAAAATCAGTAGATTTTTGCCTTTTGGCAAATTTGGGGGATTGTCAGCCAATTTTTATTTGCATATTCTTTCAGATCCTTTTTTTTGCCACTTCTGGGACTCTGATCATACAAATATTGGGTCTTTTGCTGTGCTTTCAGAGGTTTCCGAGGTTCTGTTTTTATTTTTGTTTAGTCTATTTTCTGCCTTTTGCTCAGATTGAGCAAATTCTTTTGATCTGTCCTCAAGTTATTGATTCTATTCTTTTTTGTCTCCCGTCTAGTATTGAGCCCATTCAGGGAGTTACTTCATCTATTGTTTTTTTCAAGTCTATAATTTCCATTTTGTTATTTTAAGCAACATATTTTTTGCTGATACTTCTATTTTTTCTTCATCTCAGGAGAATTTGTAATTGCTTATTAAATCATTTTTATGATGGTTGTTTTAAAATTCTTGTTAGATAATTCCAATATCTGATTTATCTCAGGGTTGACATCATTTCATTTTATTTTCTCATTCAAGCTATGGTTTTACTGATCCTTGTGATGACAGATGATTTTGAATTGTATGCTGGACATTTTAGCTATTAGGTTAGGAGACTTCATGTCTTCTTTGAATTTTTGAATTTAGCAGGCAGTCACCTTTTTAGGTTTCAAGAAGAGGTTCTGGCCTACTTATATGGACTGTGGTTCCAATGATCAGTTTATTTCCTGAGTCTTTGCTGTGTTGTTCTGACTTTCTTGGCTTACCTTGTGCCATTGGGCCTCCCAGGTCTCTACTGATGATCCCTGAGTGGTCAGAAGGTGTTTCCTTAGGTGAGAATGTTCCATATCCTTCTGAGGAAGGGGAGTCTTGATTTATGGGGATGAAGAGGGTCCTTTGGTGGGTGTTGTGGTGAGCTTCTCCCTGTCTCTGGGGGTAGAGAGCATTTCCTAGGCTGAATACCTGTTGTGGTATAATCCCCTTTGCTGATCCCCCAGGCACAGGGTATCTCTTGATAGCAGTGGAGAGTCTCAGAACTGTTAAGGAAAGAAAAGGCTTCACATAACAGGCCATTGTGGTGCATAATTCTTTTTGCCATGGCCCCCTTGCCATATGATGCCTCTGGGGAGCAGAGGGGAGCCTCAGCAACAGAGGAGGTGAGCTCTTTCTCTGGCTGGTTTTTTCTTTTCTTCTTCTTCCTCCTCTTCCTCTTCCTCCTCCTCTTCTCCTCCTCCCCTCCTCCTCCTCCTCCTCCTCCTCCTCCTCCTCCTCCTCCTCCTCCAGAAGAGCTTTGTTTAATTCTCTTTGCCCATTCTTCCAGGCTCACCCTGTGTTGTAGATGGGGCTCTCATTCAATCTGGGGAAAGAAAGAGCCAACCTGGGCCACCTTCTCTTGTTTCTGTTACTGACTGGGAGTCAGCAAACACCAAGACTGAGGCACCTTCTTGTATTATGCTGGAAGTTATAAAAAGCCCTGATGCTCTGCTGTTACACCTGGGATCTCTAACCAGTTCACCTTCTTCTTCTACCTTTCAGAGTTCTATTTGGTTGTTATATGTAGTTTTTAGTCATGCTTAGTGGGGAGAAACAGGGAGAGGCAAGTCTATGCTGTCTTGTCCAGTCTAAAAGTCCCTATGTAACATTTGTTAAAAACACTTATGTTATAGTAGGATAAGGAAAATTGTGTGATTTTTTTTTAAAATGACTTCAGGTAGAAAAGCAAGTGTTAACTTTCTCTTTATCTTCCTGATAGTACCAAGAAGTTCAAAATATCATTTATTTTTATCAATGAGATGACTATAATTAATCATTAATAAAAAACTTACTATTTCCCTTGCCTTTCTTTCACCCTGAATAGTTGGATATTCAACTTTATTTTATTTTTATTTGTTATACATCCATTTTATATTTTTCAGATAGAAAATATACAGTTTACTTTTTTGCATGCTATGTGAATTTACAGCTCTATTGGTGGTTAGATTAAAATAAACTTTCCATTATGATGAAAAATGTATTTGTGCATAGTACATTTACTGACAGCTCCATTCAAAAGAACCATTCCAAGTGTTAAATACAGTTATAAACTATTCGATTTTTGTATTATAATTAAGAATGTATTTAGTACTCTTCACTACTTGTGTAATTACCTTCTATATTGAAAATATTCGTATATGTAATGTAATTTTTCTAACTTTTTATAATGTAAAAATGATATATACCAGAGTAGAAAATTAACTGAGAGTCTCAGAATTATACTTAGGGATATAGAAATAGAGAGAACTTGAAACCATGGAAGATGAGAAATGAAAACAGGAACTCAAGGAGGCAGAGAATCCTAGTGAGAGAAATCAAGGCCTCCTGAAGGAGGATTAGCTTTTATTCAAGGTTTCTTCTAGAATTTCCAGCAAGGAAAGCAAGTTACCATGGCCCCGAGAAACCAAAAGTCTCATTTGATGAGATAATTGAGAAAAGTCTAAAGATCCATTTCGATATTTTAATGACTAGAATTGAACCATGCCTCTAGAGGCAATAGCAGTTACTATACTCTAATTCTCCAAAATGGTTTCAAAAAAATTTGGCAAAATATGCTCATAGCTTGTCGTAACTATTTGTGACCATAGTTGCAACACTCAAATTAAAATGAGAAGGGACCATTACCACTTGATTTAAATGTCTGTGGATTTATTTAAACCTGCACATCCACATAATTTTAATGGTAAGCAAAATAAATTTATAATTGGAGAAGGCCTGTAGTTGAATAACACTATTCAGTCCATTCCAAAGTCAGTAAATTATCTTTATTTTGTATGACCACCCTTGACCACTACTGAAGGAATGTTGGCCGCTTCTTTGTATTATGTTTGAGCTTTCCAGTCCGGGGCACTGGGCTCAGTTCTGGGGATAAAATGATGAGAGTACATGGTCTCTTCCCAAGGGAAAATGAAAGAACAGGAGGAAAATGATGCACAAAGTATAAGACAATATGATAACTGGCACAGTGGAGCCATAAAAAGGCACCATCGGATAAATCAATAAAGAGGAACTTTTATGCTGTTTATGCGAGATAGAAGTTAGTGGAAATTATAAGAACCCAAACAGCTTGATAAATTCACATTTTAAAAATACAAATCAACATTACTACTGAAACTTTTACAAGGATCTCATGACCTATGTGCTTACCCTTGAACCACCCTGTTCTAACCAGCCAAGTGGAATTGGAAACAATTGATATGTCTTTCATGTGAACATTTCATTTCTGTTTATCAAACTATACTCATGATAATACCCTTAACAAGTTTCCAAACCATCTCATCCAAGTCCAATTTTCATTTCTAACTTTCCTTCACCAACTCCAATTAGCATGTACTCCAACTCAGAGGAACACCCTCCCTGGTCTCTGGAACGCTACATTGTTGCCTCTGAGGCTGGGATTTTATTCTGCTTCACCCATCTGCTCTCTGTATGGAAAGAACTGAGTGCAGCAGGGGATCCTATGAAGTCCTGGCTTCAAACCTCGGGCAAAAATAGCGAGTTTCTTAACAATAAACACCCCGATGAGAGCCACCTGGCAAAGTGACTGCACACAGGGCTTTCGTTCTCAACTTCATCCGCTTCAAGCACAATGTTGCTAAAAATGAAGCTTTCACTTTTCCTTAAAAATCAAATCCTGTCACTTTACCTAAATTCAACTAAAATAGCCATAGAGGGCCAAACATACATCATTCAAAGTTTCATGTAGTCATGAAGGAATTAGGCAATGGGACAGTCAATATCTCCTGCTGGAAGAGAAATTTTCAATAGATTTTTTTCATTTGCTGACTTCACATTTCAGGAGCATTGTTCCTAGAGATGCACTTTTTTAATTCTTACTTACAATTTCAAGTTTGAGAGTATAAATCCTAGGACTCTCAAACAGATATTTGATATGCATATAAAACTGTAACTCTAAAAGATCAAACTTCTCTTATATCCTCGTTTACTTCATAAAACATCTTTTCAACAGATTCATCTGATTCATTTACCTTTGCCTTTACCATGCATGTTGATTTCTAGAAACAAAACTATTCATCATGTGTATAACTATTTATGCTTGTACTCCTTTTGATTTTACTATGTTAGCTGTAATAACTAGGACAGGTATACCACATTATACACACATTAATTTAAAAAATTATTTTTATTGATTGCTTACTGCCTACTATGTACAAAGATATTCTAGCTAGAGGAAAATTTAAAGGCTGATATTTGGAAGACCACATACAGACTAAAACACAGGCAGATATGTTTGTGAGACCCTGTGACAAAGATAGATAACTGTGGCATCAAGGGCCTTGGCTGCTTTCTCAGGTTAGCATTCTTCTGTTGACCTGTAATCACACAAGTAAGGGAAAAACTCTCAAATGAATAATCAGCAGACAGGTGCCAACTCTTCAACTTAAGTATACTGGCCAACACGTATTAGAAAAATTTTCTGAAACTAAAGAACAAAACCAGGAAATTCATCATTAAAGTCTTAAGGTGCTGTCCTGTCAACTTAGAAGACCTGAAAGGTAGATTTTCTTACCAGGGTTCTATTTTGATGAGAGAGATGTGGGCCACACCCATTTAAAAGAGCTTTCAGGAGAGTAATGTTTCCTGAGAATAGCCTAGTGTTTGTTAGAGTAAGAAGCTGAAGAAAATGATCAGAGGGAAGGTTGAGGATATTGGGAGTTGTCTTCACAGTAGACCATCCTGTGAGCTCTCATATGATGCGGTCAAGTGTGTGTTTGCTACTCATGAGGATGCCCATCTTGACATCCCATGTTTTTTTCTAACTACCCAAGGTCCCGAAAAGTTTGTTTATTAAGCCTGGTAATCATTAAGAAGAACAATATTATTGACCTACACCTGACCTAAAAAATGATTAATTATAGCTCTTTTCCCAATGTCTACTGCTATAGTTTGTTGAGAGAGTCTGTCTTCTGACATCAACACAGAAGACCCTCAGAAACACCTGTTTCCTCTTGCATCTGCTCCACAACTGCCATGACATGCACATTCACCTAGAGCTTCACTTTAGCCCCCAGCAACCCAGTTCCCAGGGCAAGAAAAAGTATCCAAAACCTCTTCCTGAGACCAACCAATCCTCTTCCTGAAGAATTACATATCGCTTTCTCAAAAGAGGTTTTATTATATCTGCCATTAGCAAAAAACTACCCCTTAGTCATTACTTAAGCAACAATTAATTTCCGAAGAAGATATAATCAGAATTGATTATAACTTTTCCTTAAGTACATCAGGAACAACACCACTATGACTTATAAGTCTGCTTACCTCAGTCACCCACAGAAGTCCCAGCATCCCAGTTCATCATTTCTGGTCTTTATCCAAGAATGCTCTGTACGTATCCCAATTTCATGCAATTTTCCACCCCATTCTGAACTTCTCTCTGTATGCTGAAGATTTAATAAGCCCAATTACCAATGTCCTCAACTTTTTTCTAAATATTTCCTTCACCTGCTTGCTTAAGCTCAAACCATGCTATATTCTCAAGGTACCATTTCTTCTGCAATCTTCTTGAATGGTGGTTGTCTTTTATTCTTCTTCCAAATCTCATGTTTGACTAGTCCCAAAGGTAAGCTGAATATCCTCATGTCATTGCTTCATCTAGGAAATTAGTCTTCCTTCCTCATTCAGAATTTTGTATCCAGTGAAACTAAGTCTCATAAGTGAAGGAAAGACACAGTCTTTTTCAGACAAACAAATGCTGAGAGATTTCTCCACTTGCAAGCCAGCACTACAAGAACTGCTAAAATGCAGCTCTAAATCTTGAAACAGAACTTCAAAATACACCAAAATAGAGCATTCTTAAAGCATAAATCTCACAGGACCCAGAAAACAATAACACAATTTAAAAAACACAAGGTGTTTATACTTTTGTTGACGGAAAATCAACAAAGAAACAATGGACTTAAACTATACCCTAAAACAAATGGACTTAGCAGACATTTATAGAACTTTTTTTTTTTTAAAAAGTAGAAATTATATCAAGTACACTCTCAGACCACAGGGCAATAAAACAAAATCAACTCCAAAAGGAACCCTCAAAATCATGGAAATTAAATAACCTGCCCCTGAATGATCATTGGATCAACAATGAAATCAAGAAGGAAATTAAAAAGTTCCTTGAACTGAATGATAATAGTGACATAACCTATCAAAGCCTCTAGGATACAGCAAAAGCAATGCTAAGAGGAAAGTTTATAGCATTAAATGCCTACATCAAAAACCCACTTCATGTTGAAGTACATGTCTTTGAACTACACTGCTCACTACCTCTTTTGGTTGCAACATTCTTCCTACCTCATGGTACCTTCTCCTCAGTCACTGATTACCTTAATGTCTTACTCCTGTCATCATTTTGAGGCTTTCAGCATCTGTGCAGACAACCGATATAAACCATTATCTCTGTTATTTGAAATCCTTATTTCCAGTGATTGTGACTGCCATGCCACACACTTCTGCCCACTTCTTTGGTCATAACTTACGCCTTATTATTGCCAATAACCTTCCTAAAAAACTTCATTTTAAATCGTTCTATTTTATGACCAGAACCTCTAATTATTCCAGTTCATATACTTTAGAACTTTTTCCATTGAGCCTAGTCTGGTGTCTTAACCACTTTTATTCCAGTCATTGCCTTACTTACCTTCTGTCTCAGCTAAGGTTCCAAGGTCCAGCACTATAATTATTCCCTTGCATATACCTTCAGCTCACCTGATTCTTGTTCTCTTCATTGTACTTGCCTGACAAAGGTACAATTATGGTTAAATCAATTCTCCACCTTCTCCACACCTACAACCAATTTGATGTGGTTGGAGAAAAACTCACAAGCCACACACTGAATCGAAGAGTGTCACTTTAAATTTATGGCACCAAATCTCATGGGGCCTTTAGCACTAGACAACAATCCTTCTAGAGCTCTACCTCCTAAGATGACCCTTTTTATATCTTCTATTTCTTCAAACTTCCAACACCTCCTGCCTCATTGTTACCCTAAGTTGATCATCAAGTCTAATTTCATCAGGAATATAGTATCTTCCCTCCACCAAAAGTATTGTCAGTTCTGAGGTTTGATTTTTATCCTTTTTACAAGCTCATACGTTATCCTGTTACTGTTTTGTGAATGCCGGCAAAAGACATAAAACTCTGTATCAGGAAAAAATGCACAACCAGCAGCATGAGCCTTGGCTTTACATGAATTAATATTGCACCCAGCTCCCATAGGGTTGGTACTACGTGTACCCAGATGAGTACTGCACAGGCAGATTTTTGTCACAACTGATGAACATTGAGTTGGGGAATTCATCGCTTTTATAGTAAACAGCAAGAAGCCTGCTCCTTGTCCCAGAGGGAGACATTACTTCATTCCTCAGAGATGCTTGCTGCAAAACCAACCCCAAGAAATGGGCAGGTAAAGATCAGTCAGGGCTTTGCATTCTTAGGATTCCCAGTAAAAAACTGCCAGGACACACAAGGCCTGTGATGAGTTGCTTCTTCTAGCAATCCCTCCCATGACCCCATGTGTTCTTGGCTGAACTCGAATTTTCATATGAATATGCCACTCCCTTAGCCACCCTGCTTAATCTGACTGACAGAGACTGGGGTTAAATCTGTTCAATTTGCCTCATGCAACATTTAATTAAGGAGACTATGAAGAGGACTGTAAACAATAAGATGAAGTCAGCCTGTAGTATACATTTCAACTCTACCCCCCAGGGCCCTGGACTCAGCCAGTTGTACATACATCCCAGGGGCACCAGTACATCTTGCTTTAGATAGCCAGAAAGTAGTCTAAAGCCAGTTAGTTATCCACTGTGACGCACGTAAGGGAGCTTAGATTGACATACTGATCTTTGATGTCATTACCAATAATGACAGGGGCAATAAATGAGCAACCCTAACCCCCAAAGGAGAGACATTCCCCCAAATACAAACATATAACACAAAGGGACAGACTCTAGTTCAGAATTTCTGATTAAAATTCATTTATGCAGTTGTTACATTGGTTTGGTTAATTCAGTACAATAGAAGCATCACTTGCAGCTCCCATTGCCATTTATGGCAACACTTAAGCTGCCTGAGTATTAGGAAAAGTGTATGAATATATGTTATTAAGATTGAGGTTGGGCACAGTGGTTCACACCTGAAATCTCAGTGCTTTGGGAGGCCAAGGCAGGAGGTTCGATACCAGGCTGGGCAATATAGTGAGACCACATCTCTAAAAAACAACAACAACAACAAACACAGTTGTGGGGCCTGTTTGTACACATACAAGGCTGAGGAGGAGGCAGTTCAGGACCTTCCATTAGTGATGTCAGGTATGGTGAAGTAGTTTAGGACCAGCCAAGTTTGCAAGAATTTTAGTGTTTTTATAACACCTGGACAAGGATGACAAATCCTGTAGTGAGTTTAAATTGTCAGCTGCAGCTGCTCCTAGATTCAGCTAGACCACACAATTGTTTTGCGAGACTGCAGTGCTGAATCTAAGGAATAAGAAGCCTAAGTGTCCCTCTGCCCTGAACTGCCTGGGGTTTAAAGTGATCTGTGCTCACTTGCTGGAATTTTTATTCTCCCTCCATGGCCATGAAACTAGGGTGTCCCAACCCAGTAGCTGTAACTTTACCTCTTCTCCAATCATCTGCTCATACCAATACCTTTTGTCCAGAGAGGTCAGATATGAATAGGAATAGGTCACTTTAAAAAATATTTACTTAGATTCATTATACTTCCCACTTAGTCCAGTTAGGTCACTATAAGTAAATATACTACTTGGTAAGTAGTATATTCAACCAGTGGTCATTGTCTTTATGATCTAGGACCATGTTAATTCAATAAAAGAATCCAGGTAGCTGCATCAAGTTAAGTTTGAATCTCTCAGTCTTGCCTTTACATGTGGCTGCCCTTCAAAGTGTGTACAAATCAAGCTGGCATGAGGTTGTCACTAGGGGAAGAAAATACACTTCGGGTTCATAAATGATCAAGGGAGAACCATGCATTTTCAAAATAAGTTTATATAAATTTTCTACCCTTCCATCTTGATCATTACCCAGGAGTTGGCCAATAGGGACAAACCTTTCCTGCCCATGACCATATTTAATGCTCAAACAGCCTTAATAAACTGTTTTAATAAAATCTGTGAGCCAGAAAGAGGCAAAGAAGGTAGATGCAGAAAGGAGGGAGAGTCAGAAATCTTTAGAATTGATTTTCAAAAAGTCTATTCCATATCTCAATGATGCCAGCAGCCTTATCAGAGAATGATAAGAGTGTGGAATGTCCATTGAATATTTTTACTACTGATCCATTGCTAGGTGGCCTTTATGAGAAAAACACACCATTGTTAGATTGTAGGTGGTCTTGAAAGCTGAAAATAAGAATCAGATTATCAAACTGAAATAGTAGCAAAATAATCTAAAAATGTGTCAATATTAGCAAGGCACCAATAGTAGTCCCAAGAGAGGGTCAGAGATCTGACACAGCCAATTTTCTAGAAGTGAGCGGGGAAAATGCTCCTTATAATGTGGCCTCCTTTACTGCAAAACAATCAGGCCAGTTTTGGCAGGAGTCTCCTCTGGTATGCAGTTTCTAGGTTAGAAACATATAGTCCTTTGCTGTAGTCCGTGGTAGTGGATATGTTTTCTGGTAAGAGGATGGATGGATCCAGGTATTGATGGAAGCCATCTAGATAGATGTTGGGTAATCCATTTGATTCTAGTTGTTCTTATTAGGGGTTATAGCAATAGCCACCAGAAAACCATACTATCCCCCAGTTGGGAATGAAAGGAATGCAGGGTGATGGGGAGATTAACCTATGGGAGTAGAAGTGGGAAAAATCTTGATCCTTCCTCTGGGGCTGCTGTCCAAGTGCCAGAGCTGCTTCCTACCCAGGTGTATCCTGATTATCTGATTAGTGTCAGGGCCCAGAAGACCCCTTTTTTCTTGCCCCCATGCATGCCATTGTGCTCTGCCCCATCAAAGGGATGTCACCAATCAAGAACAGTGCCACATCTGAGTAAGCTAGTAACTTGAGGTCTCAATAACAAGGTTATTTCTTCTTAAAGAAGTTGATGTTGTGGAATAGGGAGAGGGAGGAATCAGGGGTCATAGAGGGAGAGAGCAGCTCTACATCAGTAAACAAAGTTTTAGGTTCAATTTCAATTTCAATTCAATTTCTCTTGCTTGTGGCTCAATCAAACAAACTCATCATGTTTTTGTTCTAACTAAAATTCTGTATTGAATAAAAATGATATCATTGTTGGCTCCATTTATTTCATCTTTTGATACTCCTTGACTCAGCAGTCACAGACACATTGCCTTCTGGCTGGAGCCACAGGGCTTGCTGCTCTATTGTCATAACCATGTTTTTTCCTCCTCCCACCTAGAGGAGATCTAGAAACAACCAAGGCACCGTATAAGACTGCTTGTTTTAATCCCAATCTGATTGACGGGCAGGACCTCGGGGGTCCCTTACTTCCATCTTTCACCTACCACTTCAGTGGGAGTCCAGGGAATCCATCTCCTACATCTGAACCCATCCCAAAAGGCTCTTAACATTTTTCTTCCAGAAAGACATGTCTCTTTCAGGATCTCATCTTTGTTGCCATAACTGTTGGGTCTGAGATTAAATTTTACCCCATTTATAAATGAATGAGTTAGCCTGTTACTGTTTTATGGATGTTGGCAGAAGATACAAAACTCTTGGGTCAGAGACAAAGGACTATATTACTCACAGCACAGCAGGCTGCATGAGCATCATGTTTATGTAGGTTTCTCTTGCATTCAAGTCTTACAGGGGTGATTTTTTTTTTTTTTTTTTTTTTTTAGATTCTTCTGTGCTGATATTTTTATTTATATTGAATAGATTCTATTCAATTGGTATGTTAAATGTTGTATTTTAGCTAAAGCAGAAGCTCTGTACACAAATGGAGAGTTGACAGTTATCTGGGTAAATCATGTATAAAATAGACTTATTTTTTTTTCTTTTTTTTTTTTAATTTATTTATTATTATTATACTTTAAGTTGTAGGGTACATGTGCATAACGTGCAGGTTTCTTACATATGTATACTTGTGCCATGTTGGTGTGCTGCACCCATCAACTCGTCATTTACATCAGGTATAACTCCCAATGCAATCCCTCCCCCTCCCCATGATAGGCCCCGGTGTGTGATGTTCCCCTTCCCGAGTCCAAGTGATCTCATTGTTCAGTTCCCACCTATGAGTGAGAACATGCAGTGTTTGGTTTTCTGTTCTTGTGATAGTTTGCTAAGAATGATGGTTTCCAGCTGCATCCATGTCCCTACAAAGGACACAAACTCATCCTTTTTTATGGCTGCATAGTATTCCATGGTGTATATGTGCCACATTTTCTTAATCCAGTCTGTCACTGATGGACATTTGGGTTGATTCCAAGTCTTTGCTATTGTGAATAGTGCTGCGATAAACATACGTGTGCATGTGTCTTTATAGCAGCATAATTTATAATCCTTTGGGTATATACCCAGTAATGGGATGGCTGGGTCATATGGTACATCTAGTTCTAGGTCCTTGAGGAATCGCCATACTGTTTTCCATAATGGTTGAACTAGTTTACAATCCCACCAACAGTGTCAAAGTGTTCCTATTTCTCCACATCCTCTCCAGCACCTGTTGTTTCCTGACTTTTGAATGATCGCCATTCTAACTGGTGTGAGATGGTATCTCATTGTGGTTTTGATTTGCATTTCTCTGATGGCCAGTGATGATGAGCATTTTTTCATGTGTCTGTTGGCTGTATGAATGTCTTCTTTTGAGAAATGTCTGTTCATATCCTTTGCCCACTTTTTGATGGGGTTGTTTGTTTTTTTCTTGTAAATTTGTTTGAGTTCTTTGTAGGTTCTGGATATTAGCCCTTTGTCAGATGAGTAGATTGCAAAAATTTTCTCTACAGGGGTGATTTGATAGATGGATGATGTACCTGCAGTGGATTTGCATCACAGCTGAGGAACAATAGCCTGATAAATTATCTGTTTTCATAACAGGCAGTAAGCCAATCTGCTTTTTGTCCCAACTTTGAACCTCATGTTTCAAAGTTGCTTGCTGCAAAAAGCAACCTTGTGAGATAGCTTGGGTAGAATGGTAAGGATCTTGCAGTCTTGGTACAACCAACAAGAATTGCAGTGATTCTCAGTGCCCATGGTAGATTGACTCTCCCAACACCTACCTATCTATCTGTCACTCATTTACTTGCCACCTCTCAATTCCTGCGTATGTTTGGACTACTTTTCCATTACAACATTCCCACCCAAAGTTTACTTATGCATGGCACCCTGTTCATTCTCTATGATTCAGGATCTTTAGCAATTATTCTTTATAAATCTTGCATCATTGATTTTCCACTGTATTCTAAGTCATTCTAATCAGCTTGCCTATCTACCATCTGAAAAAAAAATGCTCCTTAGAATGCACACACCTCGTCAGATATCCTCTTCTCTACTCCAACCTTCTCTAAAGAGATGTCTATACTCACTCTCTACTTTTTCACTTCCCAGTAACCTCCCCAATAAGGCAATTTTTTCCACTTCAGTGAAAGCTTCCTTGTCAACAATTTCCATTTGCTAATCTAAAGCTTAATTTTAAGTCCTCCTCTTAACTGGCCTCTCATTTATAGTTGTTCTCTCTGATCTGCTGGATATAATTTCTTTATTTAACATCTGCCCCCTTCTTGTTCACTATCAGTGTATTGCTAGCATATCCTCTATTTTCCAGACTCTAAATGCTGGAGTCCCCTAGGATTCAGTCCTTAAACATATTTTTTCATCCCTTGGGAAATCTCATGTAATCTCTTGACTTTAAATTTTAGATAGATGTTTACAACATTTAAATTTTTGTCTCCAGCCGTAGCCTCTCTCTTGAACTTCCCTTAACTTTTGTATTTAGATAGCTAAAGTGATTTTTAAACATAACATACCCCAGGCAAAACTTTTTATTTTTTTATCTTCATGAAATCCAAAACAAAAAATTAAGCTAAACCTAACAAACAAAATAATCACAAAACAAAACAAAAATTCACAAAACGACAATAATGACAAAAACACTTCTTCCTCATCTCAGTAAGTGGTAACAACATATTCACCCAGTTGGTCAGGCCATAAATTTAAAGCCATATTTGATTTCTCTCTTTCTTTAATATCCCACATCTGATTCCTCCACACATTTTGTTGGCTTCTCCTTTAAGCTGTGTTTCAAGCATGATCATACTTCCCATCTCTACCATTTCTACTCTAGACCAAGCCACTGTCATGTCTCACCTCAACTACTGCAATAGCCTAATGTTTTGGTGTGTTTCCATTCTTGACTTCCTAAATCAGTTCTCCACACAGCTTTGATAGTAACATAATATGCATCATGTTATGTGAGTCTTCTATTCAAACAGTCCAGTGGTTCACATCATGTTCTCAATAAAACTTGTACTCCTTAACATATTCTTACAAGCCCTTGTATGATCTGTCCTTGGTTATCCTCTCCAATATCACCTCCTGAGTCCTCACTCTCTTCACTTTTGCTAGGTTGGGGTCTTAAAGTTACTTGGTTAGGCCAAACTCATTTCTGCCTTGGGGGCTTTACATTTATTTTTCCCTGCTTTACATTTATTTTTCCCTTTACCTAGAAGACTACAGATTTTTGCATGGTGATTCCTTCTTTTAAATCTTTAGTCAAAGACCACTTTTCCAGAGAGGTCTATCTAAAGCTCCCACAAAAATGCCACCTCTCTCTGCACCCCAACACATACAATCACATGCTCTGTTTCCTTACCCTTATTAATTTCTTCATACTTACCATTGTGTGATCTTATGCACATACACAGACACACACTTCCATTAATTTTTAAGCTCCCCTCTCTCAGTCCTTACTAGAATTGTCCACCATGAAATAGACTTTGAACATCTTGACTACGGAGCTCCATGACCTAGCACAGTGCCTAGCCCATAACAGGAGGCCCAACCAATATTTCATGAATATAAAAATGCTGAAATCACTCAACTGAAGCTTGAGAGAAATCTCAGGACTCTCAGTTGTAAGCATTGATCATTAACCCACATGTCAGGAAAACTTTTGCCCTTAGCAGCTAAAAACTTTAATAAGCCTTATGAAGATTCTTTCATTCTCCTAATCCAGATGTAACTAGATGAGCCTCAGAATTCTTGCTCTAATTATAGTGTATGCCACATTTTGATAAATTAAGTTTTCCATGCCACTTGACATATCATAATTTGAAAAATGTGTTCTCCTTATTTCAGATTGATTTTCCATTTTCAAGAGCATCTAACACCTTATCTTTAAGTTTCTCAGTTCCATTTTCTTCCTATCAAGAATCTAAAGATTTATTTTTTCAAAAATCCAAATATATTATATGAGCTTACATTTTTATGAGAAAGGCTTTTGTTAAAAATGAAACCCTTTTTTATGATCTCTTTTTTTTAATGGATCATGACAAACCTATAGGAGTTATTACTGGAATTGTGATTAGAATCATTTGTGCAATAAAGCACTTCTTAGCTTAAGGCAAAATTGGCTTAGTTGTAGCCTGCTGTATCCTTCCAGCACTATCTTTGATTCAAGTGTATGTTCTTAGTTAATTGGCTTATGACAAAAGTAATTTTGTCAGTTAGATGTTTCTGTAGAGCTGCCCTTGGTGAATTCGTGTCTTAAGACAGAGCCACAAGGTTTTGTTGACATGTAAGTTTTCTGGTTGTTTTTTTCTGTTTTTACTTCATGACATCTCCCATAGTGTTTTAAAAAAGAGGAATTGTGGATAGAATAATGCTATGTATGGGCAAGCCCTTTTTGGCACATGTGAAACATCAGTTCTTCAAGCATCAAACAATGATACAGATGCCAGCCAGTTGTGTAAGATTTTTCAAATTCAATCAAACAAAATGTCCTGCTCTCCACAATCTAATTTTTCTTCAGATTGAATTTACAGTTTAGATCAAGATGGGTTTACTAGTACATTTTCCCGGGTGGCTATATTGATATATGAAGGCTGCAGATTAATCTGATTTACTCCCATCTTTCTCTCCATTTTTTCCTCTCTTTTCTCTTTCTTGTTTGCTCTTACCCACTCTTTCTCTCAATTACAACGGTTCTTAATGAATTCGTTATATAAAGGATTCTCAGATCCAAAACTCCATCAACCCTTTCCAACAAAAGGGAACTAGACCTACTTTTGATGCCTCTAAGATGCAACTATATAAGTTTCAGACTTGTTTTTCACTCCTCTCATGGTAGTCTGACCCCAATAAGGAAGAGGGTCTGAATGAAACATTTCATAAGTGTCACGGATAATCTACTGCTGAAGCTGTATATGTTTATTGCTTTTTCCAAAGAGTTTTCTTCAAAATTACCCCTTTCAAAATAAGAGTTTACTCTCTACTGATAAAACTATAATCAAGATCTGGTTATTATTTCTTGTTAACATTTTACTGAAGTATCACACACAGAGAAAACTGTACACATATTTATAGCTCAATACATGTGTTATAAAGGGAACATGCTCATGTATCTAGTACCCAAAGCAAGATCATGGTTAAATGCATGCTACTTTCTTTTGAAGGAAATGACTAGTGCTAGTGTAGGTAGTAACAGAGGCAAAATTCAGTTCAATTGTCAAAACATTTTCAGATAATTAAAACTGTCTATAAATGAGACAAGCATCCTTGCAAAGAAGAAAGATTCTATGTGATTAGAATTGTTTGTGGATACGAAAGATGGAATTCTTAAGTTGTTGATTGGACTGGATGACTTCCTTGGGTCTTTCCAACCAAAAATGTATGTAAAATCAAACTCTGAAGATCAATGTTCTAATGGTAGTATAAAGGCAATTATAAACGTAAATAATAAAATAGTATTTTCTAAAGGTCAGTGAAGATGATACTTAGGAGATATTTAAAAACCATTTTTCTTTTCTTTTTCTTTTTTTTTGTTTTTTTTTTGAGATGGAGTCTCACTCTGTCACCCAGGCTGGAATGCAGTGGTGCGATCTCAGCTTGCTGCAAGCTTTGCCTCCTGGGTTCACGCCATTCTCCTGCCTCAGCCTCCCGAGTAGCTGGGACTACAGGCTCTCGCCACCATGCCCAGCTAACTTTTTGGATTTTCAGTAGAGACAGGGTTTCACCGTGGTTAGCCAGGATAGCCTCAATCTCCTGACCTCGTGATCCTCCCGCCTTGGCCTCTCAAAGTGCTGGGATTACAGGCGTGAGCCACCAAGCCCAGGGCCTGCCAAAAAAAAAAAAAAAAAAATTCGTTTTTCTAGCTCATTCAGTAAGTAAATTAAAAGAATGGTGGAATGGACTTTTTGCTTTCCGTATCATAGACTGTTTTAAGTTAAGGATACTATAAGTGAAGTCTGGATGAAAGGTTACAATAAGTTTCATAAGATGGAAGATTTATATCTAAAGTTTGTTCCTTGCACTGGGTAAGTGCTGGCAAACAGTGAAATTATTACATCTCTTCCACTAATAATAACATAATTTTATTTTAGCACAAAGATGTTACCTAGATAATTTCTATAACAAAATTTTTATAATTGTTGCCCCCAAATTCAACAACTGAATTAAGATTTCATCTTTGTGCAGTTTTTTGTGAGAAAGTTTGTTTCTTTCATATTCTTCAATACGTGACCATCTCACTTTGTGATTTAAATGTTTTAATTGCTGCAGTGATTTAATACGTAGAATAAAAGAGGCAGATAAAGATAAAAAAGGTCTAAATTTTCTACTTAACACCTCTGTTCTGCAGAGCCCAAGGTGATTAAACTGAAGGCAAAATTCCTTTAGAGTCACCTATGAGACAATATTCTGGAATATCATCAAAAGTTTTGGCAGAGAATCATTTTTGGGGTGGGAGGTTAAACAGAGGCTAGGGCTTCAAAATTTATCTATTCATTTGAGCGAGTTTTAGCACCATTGACCTGGCCAAACTCCAACACAATTCATTATATTTTGCCTGTCTCAACCGCCCTTGAAATTCTAATGAGGCCCTATATTTCTTGTCTTAACCTACTTTCATAATATTGCTTGAAGCAGCCATCCAGCTGTGGTCATTCACTTAAGAAGAATCTAGATTTATCTAGCAGCTAACGGTATCCAGTATCTCTGATTTCCCCACAGAAGCAGGAAGGTCAGTGAATTTGTTCCAGTGAAAAGATTTGAACAGCTTACACAAATAGGTAAGAAAATCCAAATAAGATAATCCAGTTTCTCAAGCATTTCTCATAGTGCTCTTAGTAGGAAAAATGAGAGACACAAGCACCCAGCTGGGCACTTAACTTCAATCATAGTTAAATTTTGTAAAGCCCCCAAAAGGTAAAATGCTACAAGAAATTAAAACACCAGGAAGCTCTACACCAAGATGCTTTCCCGATCATCTGAAGCCTTTTTTGCCTTTGAATTCTCATAGTTGGTTCTTGTGTGCTTTGATCCATCCTGTCTGAGCGCATCCCCATGCCAAATTACACAAAGCAGCCCAGCAGGACTGACAAGGCCCAGGAGCCAGTGCAAGTGTGTCTGGCGCATCTCTCGTTGTTGAACTGTCCTTGTTGGTGAGGATTTTTTTTAGCACGCAAAGCGTGTCCTTAAAAGCGGTAGGAAGAGGGAAGGGATTCCTCAGCTCTTCATATGTTTTCTTTCATGACCCCGATATCTTATCTGACAACCATTCCCATTTGAATTATTACTCTTAGATCCTGAAAAATCATTCATTAATACCATCTTTGTGAGCTCTTTTAAGCAATACCACTCTAGGGCCTTCAGCCAGCT